>NC_136268.1:29744085-29815754 GCF_964187855.1 Myxine glutinosa
GTTTTCTAACGTACAGTCATTGTTCTGAGAAGACCTCTAGCGATCTTTGCGTCAATAACGTGTGTAGGACCCACGTGATCGGATCACTGACTCAACCAATCACTTTTTTTCACTTTGATCACTCAATTTCATCAATGGATAATTGCTAATGTCATACCAATCATTATTTGATCTCACATACCTTAGAATATATGCCAATGTATACATATACACAAAGAATATATATTAGGGGTGTGCTTACCTTAATTCGTTGTGTAGGGGTGCTTAACTTAATTCTTTGTGTATATATATATATATATGTATATATATATGTATATATATATGTATATATATATGTATATATATATGTATATATATATGTATATATATATGTATATATATATGTATATATATATGTATATATATATGTATATATATATATATGTATATATATATGTATATATATATGTATATATATATATATATATGTATATATATATGTATATATATATGTATATATATATGTATATATATATATGTATATATATATGTATATATATATGTATATATATATATGTATATATATATATGTATATTATATATATATATTATATGTATATATATATATATGTATATATATATGTATATATATATATGTATATTATATATGTATATATATATGTATATATATATGTATATATATATGTATATATATATGTATATATATATATATGTATGTATATATATATATATATATATATGTATGTGTATATATATATGTGTATGTATATATGTATATGTATGTATGTGTATATATATATGTGTATGTATATATGTATTGTTACTGATCGCGGATTAAGATGTTAGTTACCGAGCGGTTTGGTATTGCCGCGACCGTTACAGGATCCCTGACTCACCCGATTCACCCAGAACTTTGGCCGTATCGCACCACAGCTGCTCAATGAGGGAAAAGACAAAAACGACGCAATGCAAGAGGAAAAAGGAATAAAACGAGAAGACGTACAGACGAGTAATGGGGTTTATTATTTACACACACAAGCAAAAAGGAGCAATCAAGTTTTATATACAACACATAAGACGCAGGTGACACAGTCCAAATTTTAGCTTACCTACAGACTTAATTAAATACCCAGGGACAGAACAAACAAAACAAACTCACGTATACAAGAAGGTTGGAATGGAATGAATGTTGGAAGGAGGAATGGGAAGGTTCAGCTGGGGCAGATGGTTCGGGCTTGATCCCGCGCGGGACGTCGGCTGGACCTCGACAGCCACCGATGCCACCGCTATTTGGTCCCCGCGGGGTAACGGGTTGAAGCTGCCTGGTGGAGTCGACGCTGCCTCTCTGGCTCAGCTCAGGGGCGCGTCTGCCGTCTCTGGCGCAACTGCTGGTAATGGCCCTTGGCACCTTCTCTCTCTTGGCCCTGGTGTCTCCTCACCATTGACAACTCAACGCGACCAACGCAACCACTGACCCCTCGACGCCACCACTTCTCACCACCGACTTCTTACCACCGCAACCAACGCAACCACTGACCCTCCTCTGGCAACCGACTCAGACCAACTCTTTGTGACCAACTCAAAGTGCATCTCTGTTTGCGCCTTTTATAGCGCCTCCAGCGATTACGCCGCCGGCGTTTTGGACACGCCCATCGGGGTGCTCACCTCGGCCCTGGTTGGTCGCGCGACCCTCGGGCTCCGCCCTCGATGACGACGGGCGGGCACGCCCCTCCTCCCCTCCCTGACGAGGTGGAGACACGCCTTCCTTCCCCCAACCCTGCCTCGTGGTCAATGGCGGATGAAGGGGAAAACCGCCCAACCTGCAGTTGGCAATGCGAATTGCAATTGACGGAAAGGGGGGAATGGAAGTGTTGGGAGTGGGAATGAAGGGAATCTATCTCTTTCACTGGTGCAATGGAGTACTTCAATTAATGGGAGACACAGCCTTACACTAATACACATAATAAGGATATAACTGTCAACAAAGATATATCGTGTCCTGCATGTATGTTTTATGGACTAACTACGGGAACGCCCTTTGACCTTTATACAACCACAAACGGAGGGAGGAGGGGTGATATTTTACAACAACCTTTTACAACAACATTTTACCACAACAATAAATAAAAAATACATTCTCATATCCACAACACTGCACAACACTGCATATCCACAACAATATATATGTGTATATGTATGTATATATGTATGTATATATATATATGTATGTATATGTATATATATATATATATGTGAAGAAGAGGAAGACGAAGGCAAAAGGTTGAAAATACTACTAAATTTATTTACTATGTACAGGCTCAAAATAACCAAGGAGAAGGAAAGATATACAGAAGCTTTTAGAGACACAGTGAAAATTACTAATACTAGCTTATAGAAACTTAATGAAATACCCAGGACAGAACAAACAGAACAAACTCACGTACACGAATGGGGAAATTGCAGGCAGGATTGGCTGGAAGGAGGTGTGTGGCTGGAGCTTGATCCCGCACGGGACGTCGGGCTGGACCTCGACGGCCGCTGATGCCACCGATCCTGTCGTGTGCGCGGGATCACGGGTCGGAGCTGCTTGGTGGAGCCGACGCGCTGGTGGGGGGTCTGGTGTGACGGGGTCTCTCCTCTCTCTTTCTTGGTCCAACCACTCTTTCTCTCTCTCTTGGTCCAACTCTTCCTCTTGGTTCAATCACTCCTCACCACCGACAACTCAACGCAACCATTGACCACCACTGACGACCAACCCAGCTCTTTCCAAAACCACACAACTCAGCTCTTACTTCCAAAGCTCATGTCATGGACCTCCCTTTGTCGTGGACCTTTCTTGTCATGGACCTCTTTTGTCATGGACCTCTCCACGCAGCTTCTTGCGCGCGTGCCTTTATAGCGCCTCCGGCGATTAAGCCGCCGGCTTTTAGGACACGCCCATCGGTGTGCTCACCTCGGCCCTGGTTGGTCGCGCGACCCTCTGGCTCCGCCCTTGATGACGACGGTGGGCACGCCTTTCTTCCCCAACCCGAGCACATGTTCATTGGCGGCTTTGGGGCGAAAACAACCCACAGCTGTAACAAACTGGCCAACTGCCCAGTGCAGTTGGCAATGGAGACTTGGAGGGGATGTAATTGGCAGATTGAGGCTTGGCCATGACGAAAGGGGAAATGGAGGTTTGTGGGAATGGGAATGAAGAATGAAGGGAATCTATCTTTTTCACTTGGTGCAATGGAGTGTCATTTTAATGGAAGACAAGGCCTTACCTAAAACACATAATAAGGATATAAACTACTGAACAGGGATATTATAGTGTCCTTCAATGTATGCTTTATGGAATTAACTACCGGGACGCCCTTTTGACCTTTATACACACTGGAGCAAGGAGGGCTCAGAATAAAGCAATAATAATAATAATACACACAATAAAAAAACACAATCCTCATTTCCGCAACAATATATTATTTATATATATATTTTTATATATACAAAATCAACAGTTGTAGTGCAAAGTTGTCGTCCCCTCCCCCCACCCCCCCCCTTCCCTCCCTGACCGTAAGCAAGGCCTCGATATAATGAAACAGATCTTGTGAAATGTTTTATTTTTTTCGAACTTTTTTGAGAAATACCTGGATGAACACTTGTGTGCATTTTTCCTTTTGATGTCACTTTTTTCATTTTCCTTATTCAGCAGCAACCTGTTGCTGGAAGGGGTGCAGCATATGGATGGGGAATGAGAGGTGGAAGTGGTGCACCTCCCCCCGTTGCTCCTCCGCATCCACCTCCTCCAATGCCCCCGGTTCCACCCACCAGCCAAGCTGCGCCCAGTGCGATGCCGACACGTGGTGGCTTTGGACGCGGCACACAGTTGCCACACACTTTTCCTACCAGTGGGGTTCCAGCTTCCATGCCTGCCAAGCCTCCGGTTGAATATAGTGATTATGTGAGTTTCCCGGTGTTTCACAGGCAGGGTGATTCATCAATGTGTGTGGCGTCCCTCGGATGGGACCGATGGACGTTGAACAGGCATCCTGTCTGTCAGCATTCATTGGTGGATGTGAAATACCCCACGTATCCTTCACGAAGAGTAGCCGAGTTATCGCCGGCACCCTGAACAAATTACAAATACCTGCCCGAACGAGCAGAGGGCATTGCATCAGCGGCGCAGCTGCACCCTCAGACAATGATGCTACCCTCAACCTTGTGCTGCATGCGAACGAAGAAAAATAAATATATTGTTCGGGAGGAGCAGTGCCATCGACAGTTGTGGTAAAAAATATTGGCACCCTTGCAATTTCTTCAAACTAGGGCATTGCCCGTACTATATCTATATCTAAAATTATATCCCCCCCCTCTATTTACATGAAATGGTTTG
Source organism: Myxine glutinosa (assembly GCF_964187855.1). Taxonomy (NCBI): domain Eukaryota; kingdom Metazoa; phylum Chordata; class Myxini; order Myxiniformes; family Myxinidae; genus Myxine; species Myxine glutinosa. The sequence goes on from NC_136268.1 coordinate 29,748,461, forward strand.
GTCCAAAGCGAACGGCTTGCGAGTACGGTGACAATCCCCCCCCTCTATTTAAATGCAATGGTTTGGTCCAAAGCGAACGGCCTGCGAGTACGGTGACAATCCCCCCCCTCTATTTACATGAAATGGTTTGGTCCAAAGCGAACGGCTTCCGGAGTTTGGTAAAGAAATCGCCATCGCGTGCACAAACGCGCAGGAAAGCGAATGAATCGCAAATTCGTTTTTATTAGTTTTAAAACATAGTTTAACGCCAACATAGTTTGCAAACGTGAAATAAATGAATACGCTCTCAAATGTGCCATCCGAGGCAGAGTGTGTCCGCCACGTTCGGCACACGCGATAGTTCGCTGCTCTCTGATTGGTTGAATCGTTTTTTGGACATAGCTCGGTAAGTAATTGTCCGATTAATATGAAACCTTGAAAAGGCACATCCTCGGGTCCCCAGCAATATACCTGGCAAGTTAAAAGTATATCGGACCCGTGGTTGTCGAGAAACAGCGGTCACAGACAAACGTACAGACGTACAAACGTACAGAGATTACTGGAATTATAGATAGATAACTCAGAATATTCTCGAAAAATAAATTGAAATTGACAAAAGTATTTGGTCTCCACAATTCTTTATTTCACTGTTAATATTACAGAACCTTTGTTTTTGATTCAGAACTTCACATTTCCTTTTATATCTGTCTTCTGTCTTCTGTCTTCTATATTTATATATTATCTATTATCTTCTTCCATATATATAAAATAATGTTTTTGTTTGGTTGTTTGTCTGCACCTGCTAATCTCCTGAACGGTGAAAGATAGTAGTGGGGCAGATTTGTGAAATGATTGTGGGTTTTGTGGTAAAAGCACCAAAATTGGCATATATGATGTTAAGGACCTACTAATTGATTTTAGATATAGTACCAAGCAGGATTTTTTCCGAGAAGCCCATAAAGTGGAAAAATCCAAAATGGCCGCCGGCCGATTCAAAATATCTGTTAATTGTCATATCTTTATGAATAGTCAACGCAGAAACCTGAATGAAGTGTCTTTTTGTATGTTTCTGTACATGACGAATCCAATGGAACCATTATTTGCTTTGAAAAATGCATATAAATCTAATCAATATAATGGTCAATTTCAGGTTGAAATTCAAGATCGCCACCATTCGATTTGTCGATATCTAGCAAATGTCATATTATACACAGTAATTCATATCACACCATGGATGAAGTATGTTGTAGATTTATTCACATATGTCAGACAAAATCGCACCACTAATTAAGAAAAGCTGAATTCATAGTGACCAATGGCAATGCCAAGTTCTATGATATCGACCAGATACATAAACAGTCGACTTTACTTTATCATTTATACTACGAGTTGCAAATTCTAAATCATATTAAGATGGAGGAAAAAATACCACACAAACTAAGTGACATATTATATAGATCTACACATTTGTATCCAATGCATATATACTCTATGCATTATACATTAAATAACACTTCCCATACCATACATCATTACATTGTTGCCGATTACTTTGAACAACACCATGAATTTTGCACTTTTCAAGTTTCTGCTGGTTCATTTATAGAATATTTACCCAGCGTCCAGCCTTAAACATATTCACACTTCTGTGTTGATTATGACATGTTGACCATTGGGTTTAGATATTAAGTAGTACTTAATAAGTACACTCTGGCTGAAACATTTCCCTCAGTGCGAAAATGTGTATGGTTTTTCTCGAGTGTGGATGTTTATGTTACATTGAAACAACTATTAGTTGCTCTCATTGTGGTCACAATTACGTCACAACAATTACATTGTGCAACGACAGAGTGATGTACATTTAAGAGCAGCTCTAACACACTTGCATAGTCCCCTACAACCTTTCTGGCACCCACACCTGAGCAACTCGGAACAAGATGCCACTGCCTCTGGTAATACCGTCCATAATGGTTGCCAACCCTGTGTGGCACTCTTCTGCCAACCACATGTCTCTGGTGATGGAAGTACTGGACAACGGACAAGTGCCTGTCCCCACACATGTCCACCTTGGTATACTGCCCGTTTTGTGTGCACTGTAACAGTGTTCCTCTGGTGGGTGGTATGGTGTCGATGGACCTCGCTTTTGTAGTGAAGATGTGTTTCCTAGCTGAATCAACGTTCGATTCTGTGCATGTGCGGTCGTACAACAGGACGACATACTACTCGAGCACAGACATGCAATCATTGAGCGACGTCGGGTCCGTTAGCAAGGTAGAGAATACTGGTGTCACTTCAGTGAAGGACTTCCATGTGTCGAACGCAGTCTTTTTCCCCCGACCAGCGAATGACGACACCGTATCGCAACCAGTGAAGGCGTGGAACATAGGAAGTGCACGTGCCTTCTCACTACCAAGCTCAGTGGCGATATCGTGGGCAGGAATGTACCTCAGGTGCTTTCCAGTGCCAAAAGCAACCCAAATTTCAGTGTTTTCAAGGCGTGCCACAGTAGACACTGCCAGGACGAGCACGTCTGTATCCACAGTACGCAACATGATTCGGCAATACCCTCTCCTTGCTGCATCAACTGTATGAAGGAGCATCCGTGTGTCTGCCTCCTCATGCGTACATGGTGCTAGAGATGAGATGTCCTGGTGAACTCTCGTGCAGAGCACATTCTGACCGCATGTTGTATACACATCCTTTACCGCAGAAAGATGTTCTACAACCTAAATTGGCAAAGAAAAGAAGCTAGATTAAATTTCATGTCATTGATATTGTGTAGTTTACAATCGATTCTACATGTATATGGTTTTTTTTAAAAGCCAGTGAAATACTGAAAGCTTACCTGGTGTGCCAAGAAGTCGAATAGTTCTGTCTTGTTGTCTGCCAATCTCAAGAACTCTTGCCAATTTCCTGGGATCATGTTGGATAGTGCAACACGCCGCCGAACACCTTTTCCTCGATTCTCTCTCGCAGTGGTCTTCAGACTCTCATCCAGGTACACATCCCAAATTATGTCAATTCTCATCACGTTGCGCAGCTGTGCTTTGACATAAGGCAGAAATACCTGTGTAGCATATTCTTGGAACGTTTTGATGCCAATGGGCCTGAGCATGTTGATGATTGCAGTACCATCCAATATGATGACATCAACTAATGGAGCATCCCCACATGATGTGCAGCACCTTTCCAGACATTCAACAAGATCAGATTTCGACCCAAACCTTAGTTTTCCCAGCTGCGACAATGACGGAGGGTAGGATTGGATTCTCATGCTGGAAGAAATTGTCCAAGTCTCCGTCACGGGTTTGACAGGCAATGTACAGTCTGGAAAACAATGCACAGTCACTCTTGAGTGATGTCACGATCTGTTTCGCTTTGGACGGAACTCGACATGGTGGTCGGCTGAACAAAGGCATCTGATTTTTACATATGGGATCAGATACTGGTGTAATTCGCTCCATCACTCGCTCAGTCATGTACTTGTCATACTGTTCCTGGCCTGTCTTCTCTATCGCACGCACAGTTTGGACAACAGCTGGATCAGCAACATCTCGGCTGTCAAGTACCAGGAGGTCATCACTCTCTTCCATGAATGGATTTCCCATGTCTTATATTACTCGAACAAGAGCAGCAGTCTCCTTAGCAAATGCGACTTGTGCCGAAGCAGTATGCTCGTGGTGCCTGAGAGTGGTCTTATCAGTTTTCCTAGGACCTAGATCCAGACAATTGACCTCAAACTCCTCAATGACCCTTGCTAGTTCTGGTCCCGCCACCATCCAACGGAGTAAGGCTTTTGGGTTTTGCAGCAACCCGACTGCTCCACCATCTCCTTTCACGACCTTGTTATTTTGTTCGTGTGCATGATCGATAGCTAAGGCAGAGAATGGACGCTTCGTTTTGTGCACCACGAAGCCTCCTTGAGCAAACTGGCTAGCTCCACCAGGATGTCGTTCATGCAAGGTCATCATGTCGCGAATGTGAATCGGCATGATGCATGCATGCCATTGGGCATGATTGCGTGCCAGTGTGTCCAATACCGTCTCCTTCATCAAGCCTACTTATGTCGATAGGTAATGGCTGGCTGGCCAAATTGAGAAAACTGTTCAAGTTATCACCGAGAGTATGATATCCAGCACCGACGTCGGGACGTTTTGATTTGACTGGACAGTTCAATGGTTTGTCTGAACGTTCCTGGCATAAAGCACAAAGACTCCAGTCAATAGGTTCATTTGTGGTCGCAGGTGATCTTAATGTCTCTCTATGAACAAGCTTGCACTTCTTGCGTGTCGACATGATTTCAGTCACTTCTGTTCAGTCACCTACAACGAAAAAAACATTAATATTATAACGACAATAACCTATTTCGTTTTCCCACACCTAATTACTACAAGATCCTGCAAGGCACGATGGACAATCTAAGCCAAACGATGATGCAATGAGGTGAGGGTATCATTGTATTCCTCCTGTTTGGAAAGACATTCATACGATATACATATTTTGGGGAAGATATGACACTCGGTATGGGTGCTGCATGACACAAATCACAACCATGTTATTGTTTTTTTTATTGATGGTGCGACTGTGGCTGAAATATGTATACTGTCTAATATATAAAATACACTTCATCCATGGTGTGATATGAATTACTGTGTATAATATGACATTTGCTAGATATCGACAAATCGAATGGTGGCGATCTTGAATTTCAACCTGAAATTGTCCATTATATTGATTTATATGCATTTTTCAAAGCAAATAATGGTTCCATTGGATTCGTCATGTACAGAAACATACAAAAAGACACTTCATTCAGGTTTCTGCGTTGACTATTCATAAAGATATGACAATTAACAGATATTTCGAATCGGCCGGCGGCCATTTTGAATTTTTCCACTTTATGGGCTTCTCGGAAAAAATCCTGCTTGGTACTACATCTAAAATCAATTAGTAGGTCCTTAACATCATATATGCCAATTTTGGTGCTTTTACCACAAAATCCACAATCCTTATGGATAGTTACACAAATCTGCCCCACTATAGGAGGAAATCTCTGAAACAAAAAATGTCGGGATGCGCCCCGGGAAGGTTTTCGGTTAGGTGGCGAGGCTGGTCGAGGCCGCCTCGGCCGGGCTGGGCCCATTTCGCAATTAAAAGCTGAGCTGAATTATTGTAGTCGATCTTCTACGGCCGCGAGTAAAAGCTGAATTATAGTTGTAAATTCATTCAAAAAGAACCCGGGCAACGCCGGGTGCTTTCGGCTGGTCAGGCAATAAAAAGAAATGGCATTGTTACAAAAGTATTGACACCCGAGACTTCATATTTGGTAGCACGCAATGCCTTTGGACAAAATAACTGCAGTCGAGCGCTTCCTCTAGCCATGGATGAGCTTCCTACACTTTGCTACTGGCAGTTTGTCCCACTCTTCCTGCGCAAACTGCTCCAGTTCTCCAAGATTTGAAGGGTGCCTTCTCACAACTGCCGTTTTCAAATCTCCCCACAGGTGTTCAATGGGATTTAGATCTGGACTCATTGCTGGCCACTTCAGAACAGTCCAGCGCTTTGTCTTGAACCATTCCTGTGTGCTTTAAAAAAAAAGTGTTTGGGGTCATTATCCTGCTGCAAGACCCATGACCTTCGATGGAGACCCAGCTTTCTGCCACTGGGTTGAACATTGTGCTCCAAAATGCCTTGGTAATCTGATTTCATGATGCCATGCACACATTCAAGGCACCCAGTGCCAGAGGCAGCACACCAACCCCAAAACATCACTGAACCTCCTCCATGTTTGACTGTAGGGAAGGTGTTCTTTTCTTTGAAGGCTTCATTTTGATTTCTGTAAACATAGAGCTGATGTCCTTTACCAAAAAGCTCTAATTTGGTCTCATCTGTCCACAGGACATTCTCCCAAAAGGATTTCCGCTTGTTCAGGTGTGTTTTGGAAAACTCCAGTCAGGCTTTCTTAAGTCTCTCTCTCTCTCTCTCTCTCTCTCAACAGTGGGGTATTCCTGGGTCTCCGACCATAGAACCCCCTTTCATTGAGTTGGTGACTGGTGGTGCGAGTTGAAACTGTCGCACCTTGTTTCTGAATGTCCGTTTGAATCTGTTTGGAAGTTGATCGAGGTGTTTTCTCCACCATTCGAACAATCCTTCGCTGCAATCTTCGATCAAGTTTTCTCATGCGGCCACGTCCAGGGAGGTTGGCTGCAGTGCCATGGGCCTTAAACTTCCTGGTAACATTGTGCACGGTGGACACAAGAACATCAAGGTCTCTGGAGATGGACTTGTCGCCTTGAGATTGTCCATGCTTGCCTACAATCTTGTGTCTGACCTCAGACAATTCCCTGGTTTTCTTTCTTTTCTCCATGCTCATTGTGTGGTACACACAGTGACACAAAACAGCAGAATGACTCCTTTTCTCTATTCAAACTGGTTGAATGAGTGATTTTTTACATTGCAGGCACCTGCAACTCACCACAGATGAGTTCAATTCCAAAGTAAAGGCGAATCACCTGCTTGAAATCCAATTATTTCTAACAACTTCTCAAAGGTGCCAATAATAGTCTGGGCCATTTTAGGATTTCTGTGTGGAATAAGCTAAGATTTGGTCATTTGTTTCAGCTTTTTTTGTTTTGTTCCACAGCAAACCAAAGAAATATATGTGGATACCAAAAGTTTTTTTAATTTCAACAATTTACTGGAAGAAATGGTGCATTATTTGAAAAAGGTGCAATGGTGCCAATATTTTTGGCCACGACTGCACATTTGTAGATATTAGATAGTTGTTCCTTTTGATGTTAAGTGTACTTTTGACTTGGCACCACCTTCTGAAGTGAATAGATGAAATTCTTTCAATCTTATGTCTTGTACATTTTTATTAAAGTAAGCTCGGACATCGAGTACCAAACAAGCAGAAATTGTCATACAGCTATATGCATTGTTTCCGCTGTTTAGGCCTCTTGATTCTTGTCATCTCCCAGTCTATATGCTTTCTCGTTCGCAAATGCATTTTATTTTGACATTTTCTCACACCTTTACATGCACTCAACATGGGGATAGGGCCTCAAGTAAATGCAGAGATGAGAAAAGTTGATGCTTTTTTATTTTTGGATTCATTGTGCTAATTGGAGTCTTGCTTCTGGGTGCTTTCGGCAGCACTAATCTTTTAAAGATAATTTTGTGCTTCTGATCTGATTTCTTGCAGAGCTATGACTCTTATGAGCCTTACTCTTACGAGCGTGATCCGCGAGATGCTTACACCTACCCGGGGAGTTCGTATGAAGGATATGAGCATGAGGCTACAGCTCCACAAAGGTACTTGTGATTGAGCAAAATAACCTTGAAATTATATTTGTGCCCAAACAAGAAAAAAGTGCTGATTTACTTTTTGCAGCGCATGTTCATGGAAGAACTGTCACACAAATATGCATGTAAAAACACAGTTCCTCCAGTAAAAAGACATTCATTTTCAGAACTGATTGTAAAGACTTATGTGATAGGACTGCCCTAATTTCCAACTTGTGTGGAACCAGCGCGGGAACTGAGACTTTCGAGTACGGCCATGGAAGTACGGCGGAGTCTTTTGGACCGTATGGTGAGTGCAACTTTATTTATTTGGTTGTTTAGCAATTTATTGTATCCTGGTCACTCCCTAATGCATAGTAAGAGAACAAACAAACTTTTGTGATTATAGTCAGGTTCACTATGTTAACAAATAGAATTTCGTTCAAAATTTTGGTAGATTAGCAAAACTATACATTTTTGGAATATTCAGAAAATGAGGAATCCAAAAATTAGTTTGCATTTGCGTAGACACCTTTGCGAAAATGACACTCAGGACAGTGATGAAGATAGTCAGGTTCACTATGTTAACAAATATAATTTCTTTCAAAATTTTGGGATTAGCAAACCTGTACATTTTTGGAATCTTCAGAGCATGGAGAATCTGAAAATCAATGTTGGCATTTGCACAGACACCTGCATGGCCGCCATTTTGGATTTTGAAAATGGCCGCCATAAAATACATATTTTGCGCGATCTCGGCTTCTAGTCAACCTAGAGACTTCATTAAATATGCTAATCCTATGTTTTCTGGGTCAAGGAATCCAATAAAGGCCTCAAAATAGTGCTCAGGATTATAGAAAAGCAACAAACAAAGGTAATTGAAAACCATTGTCTTTATATTTGTGATATAACTGTATTACATAATACATGATATTGCAAGTCCTTTGAAGTTATAGGTTGTTATAGGAAGTTATAGGTAGTATCAGATTGAACTATAAGTCCTATACACAGGATCTACGAGGTCTATACCGTTCAGGAATATGCTTTTACAGATCTTCATCACTGTCCTGAGTGTCATTTTCGCAAAGCTGTCTACGCAAATGTAAACATTAATTTTAGGATTCCTCATGCTCTGAATATTCCAAAAATGTATAGTTTTGCTAATCTACCAAAATTTTGAACGAAAAAACATAGTGAACCTGACTATTAATGAGGCTTTACATGCTGTCGATGAGACATTTTCACACAATAACTTTAAATTAGAAGAGCAAAATGCTCGGGGGTGGGGAGGAAGGACCCACGTGCAATACCCCTACTGTTCTCAAGACAACAAGCACAACTAAACCCCTACCCCTTCCAAAAACCACCCCCATTCTACTCCACATGAGGCCTACACTATCCTTCGAGTCTGTTCAGGATCAAGTAAAGTACGAAGATGTCTTTGAAAGGATCATCTGACAATCCTACCCATCTGTCTTCTTAACAATCCTCTTGAAATTCATCCACAAACTTTTGGGTCTCACTGTCGGCCATTTTATTTATGGGGCAAACCACATTTTTAAGCTCATTTCCAAAGCCTAAGATTATTGGAATTTCCCACGCCGAAGCTGAGTCGATTGGCCTATCACTTTCACATCACAAGCAGCTCGGTGGTCTCTGTATTCTCCCACCTCCTTCCTCCTTCCTGTACTTGCATCCTCTGCTCTTTCTTTCCACGCTCTCTCCCCTCCTCGTCCCACCTCAAAGTTTCTGCAGTGTGCAGGCGATCAGCCAGCAACCCCCTTTTGGTGAAACTCAGACTCCCTGCACAGCTCCATTCATTCTTTCCTCCTTCCCCCTCCCTTCCACCCTCGCTTCTCCCAACCCTCCCCCCTCTCCCCACCTGTAGAACCAACTTCCGCATTCCCCTCAATCTCAATCTTCCCTTCAGGGTTCAAGACGCATGTTCACCGTCTCAGGTCATCCTCCATCCAAAGCCATGATCTTTTTACCCCCACTAACCATTCCCAAGTCCACCTCTTTATAAGTTTACAGTTTTACCTTCCTGAGAATTCCCAGTTGCATCCATCTTCTGCATCCCCTCTGTCCTTCCCTAGACTTCTTTCTTTACCACATCCCTCGTTTCTCCAAGTCTCACTCCATTTTGTCCCTCAACCCTGCCGTTGATGCCCCGCTCCCCCCCCCCCTCCCCCATTCTACTGTTCTTTATTTTGCTGTTACGTCCTGATCTGTTCTTTGTTCTAGCTCCTCAATGAGCTTTGACATGGTGTGCGAATGAATGAATGAATGAATAATAAATATATATATTACTCTACCTTTAACCTTTGACATGGGCAGGGTCCAGCCCGAAGTGGAGATCGGTTTCTGAGGTTTGGGACATGGAATGTGGGGACAATGACAGGGAGATCAGGAGAAGTGGTGGAAGTATTGGTCAGAAGAAGAGTGGACATATGTTGTGTGCAAGAGACGAGATTGAAGGGAAGTGGTGTGAGAATGGTGAAGGGTAGGCAGGGGCAGAAATACAAGTTTGTGTGGCAAGTGTGCCTGGAGGGCGTGAATGGTGTTGGTGTCCTGTTTTCTGAGGAGTTTGTGGACAGTGTGGTGAGTGTGACTAGAGTGAGTGATAGGTTGATGATGGTGAAAATGATGCTTGGAAAGCTCTTGGTGAACGTCATCTCTGGATATGCTCCGCAGGTTGGTCGGAGCGATGAAGAGAAGGACAAGTTCTGGTGTGCGATAGAGAAGCTGATGGAAAACGTGAAAGATGAGGAAGTTATTGTGGTGGGAGGAGACCTAAATGGACATGTGGGAAGGAGTATGGATGGTTTTGAGGGAGTTCATGGGGGTTATGGATATGGTGTGAGAAATGGAGAAGGTGAAAGGATTTTGGAGTTTGCTGATGGAGCTGAATTGTTGATTTGTAATACTCAGTTCCAGAAAGAGGATAATAAGCTTGTTACATACACGTCAGGTGGGTCGACGACAACCGTCGATTACCTGATGGTGCGTAGGCGAGATAGGGGGCACATCCGGGACACAAAGGTGATCCCGGGGGAGGAGGCTGTTTCACAGCATCACTTGGTTGTCTGCGACATAAGGGTGAAAGGTGCGAGGAGAGCTCGGCGGGTGAAGTCCCAACCGAGAATGAAGGTGTGGAGGTTGGAAGAGGTGACAGTAAGGGAGGCATTAAAAGAGAGGCTGAGTAGGGAAGAGGATGATGTGGTTGAGCTTGAAAGTGGTTGGATGTCAATGAAAGCTAGTCTGTTGGGAGCCGTTGGTGAGGTATGTGGATGGACAAAAGGACCACCGGCACTCGGAAACATGGTGGTGGGATGATGAAGTTGGAAAGAGGATTGACGAGAAGAGGAAGAAGTTCAAGGAGTGGCAGAACGCGAAGGGTACGGGGGCAGAAAAGGCAGAGCATGAAAATTATAAGGCAGCCAAGAAGGCTGCAATGAAAGAGGGAGCAAAGGCGCAGGAGGCATGTAGGAAAATGTTCGGAGAACGCTTGGATTCGGAAGGCGGTCAGAGAGCCGTATTCAGGATTACAAAGCATGTAGCGAAAGAGAGGTTTGATGTGATGGGGGTGAGTTGCTTGAAGGATGAAGTGGGACAAATCGTTGTGGACCCAGATGGAATTAAAGGAAGATGGAAGAGATGTATGGAAATGCTGTTGAATGCAGAGAATGAATGGAATGGCAACATTGAGAGTAACCCAGTTTTAGGACCGGCAGAGAAGATAACTGAGAAGGAAGTTGAGGAAGCGATAAATCGATGAGTAGAAAAGCGGGAGGGCCGACGGGAGTTGTGGGAGATGTGTTGAAGGCAGCAGGAAGTTGGGGTGTGAAGAGAATGACAGAGATCTGTAATCTGGTGGTGAAAGAAGGCCGCATTCCAGTGGATTGGGAACCGAGTACCCTCGTCCCTCTACACAAGGGGAAAGGTGACGCTCTGGACTGTGGCTCGTATCAAGCGATAAAGTTATTGGAGCATGGAATGAAGGTATTGGAAAGGGTGTTGGAGAGGAGGATAAGGAAGAAGGTGAAGATCGACGAAATGCAGTTTGGATGTATGCCAGGAAGAGGAACGACAGATGCGCTCTTTATTGCGAGGCAGTTGCAGGAGAAGTACATGGAGAAGAGGAAGAAGTTGTTTCTTGGGTTTGTTGATCTGGAGAAAGCATCCGATGGGGTTCCATGGAAAGTAGTGACATGGGTGTTGAGGAAGTTAGGAGTGGAGGAATGGTTGATCAGAGCAGTGATGGCAATGTAGAAAAGAGTGCGCACAGCTGTAAGGACGAAGGACGGGAACAGTGGTGAGTTTGAGGTGAAGGTGGGAGTGCATCAGTGGTCGGTACTAAGTCCACTACTATTTGTAGCTGTGATGGAGGTGCTGGCTCAGAACGTAAAGGAGAGTTTACCGTGGGAGTTGTTGTCTGCAGATGAAATGGTGTTGATTGCAGAAAGTATGGATGGACTGAAGGAGAATATGAACAAGTGGAAGGAATGTATAGAGACAAAAGGTCTGAAGGTGAATATCGGAAAGACGAAGGTGATGGCAAGTCATAAAGCATGTGGTGAGGTGGAAAGAACTGGGAAGTGGCCGTGTGCTGTGTGCAGGAAGGGTGTCGGAGTGAACTTCATTCAATGTACAATGTGCGCTGAGTGTGTTCATCAAAAATGTAGTGGTTTGAGAGGGTCATTAACCAGTGTGGCAGCTACATTCAAGTGCAAGGTGTGCACAGAGGGAGCTGCTGATGAAGGAAATGTTGAGTTGGATCTTGGAGACGGCGTGAAGCTGGAAGGTGTGAAAACATTTTGTTATAGAGGAGACATGCTGGATGGAGAAGGTGGATCAGACTCGGCAACGGTTGCTGGAGTGAGATGCGCATGGAAGAAGTTTCGGGAACTGAGTGGTGTGCTGACGAGGAGGGGAGTGTCGTTGAAGCTGAAGGGAAAGGTGTATGCTGCATGTGTGAGAAGTGTTATGATTTATGGGAGTGAGACATGGGTGATGAACGGAGGCTGGAAAGGGTGGAAATGCGAATGGTTCGGTGCATGTGTGTAGTATCGTTAAGAGAGAGGAAGACAAATGATGAATTGCGAAAGATGATGGGAATTGAGCCTGTGATGGATGCTGTGAAGAGAAACAGTTTGAGATGGTTTGGTCATGTGTTGAGGAAGTATGAAAGTGACTGGTTGAGAACAGTGATGAAAATGAATGTGGAAGGAAGTAGAGGACGGGGAAGACCGAGAAAGACTTGGCTGAAGATGGTGGAAGAAGAAATGCGTGCAAGGAGGTTAACAAGTGGAGATGCAGAAAATAGGGCAAAATGGAGAATATTGTCATGGGGACCGCAAGGCCAACCCTCGCTCTTGCAGGGAAAATGGCCTTAAAATGCCTGTTGTTGTTGTAATTCTACCTATGGACGTGCTGCTTCGACTCTCCCAACAATTGATGGGAGTCCTGAATCTCAAACACGAGATCACACCCGTCTTGCTTATTTGAGCATTTGACAGTTTGGCACCACACCTTGATCTCCAAACTCTCTACTTATGGAATCCAAAGCCACCTTCTCTCATGGATCACTGACTTCATCCTCTCCCGCATTCTGCACGTAGCTTTTCAAGGGATCCTCTCATATGCTCTCCCTTTCAAGTATGTAGTGTCCCAAGGCAGTGTCTTGGTCCTCATTTTCATCAATTGTCCTTCTGATTCCCTGAGAAATCCTGCCTAAATCTTTGCTGATGATTCCACCATCTGCCGTATCATTACTCATCCTTCAGACAGCCTCTTCCCTCTCTGCAGACCTCGATAGAATCAGGAACTGGTTTAACGATTGGAATACGTCCTTCAACCCCACCAAATCTCACACACTTAGCCAGTCTCTCCGAAAAGAGTGCCTGGCAAACCCTCCAATTTGCTTCCCAAAGAAACCCTTGAAGAGGTTAAGTCATGTACTTTTGTGCCTCACCATCAGCCATGATCTTTCTTGGGCAGACCATATTTCCAATATGGCTTCCAAAGCCAGCTGCCGACTGGGTATCCTTCATTATGCGAGGTCTTTCCTTGAATTCATCTGAACTCTTGACAACCTGCAATGTTGATGGAGTATTGCTCATTGGGCTGGTGCCCCTTCCTCACACTTTGCCCTTCTTGATGTCTTGGAAAGCAAGGCCCTCAAAATCATTTGGATCTCCCACAACAAAGCTCAGTGTCTGACTGTTACTTTCATATCGCAGGCACTTGGGTGGCCTCTGAATTGAACCACCTCCTTTGTGGTCTTGCACCCTCAGCCCTCTTGGCTCAGTCTCTCCCAGGTTTCTGCAGGGTCTTTCTGCATGGTATTCCAGTAACCATCTTGTTAAACTCCCAAAATGCCGGCTCACTACTCACCTCCACTCGTTTTTTTTGTTTTTTCTCTCTCTCGCCTGTGAAACCAACATCTCCTTTCTGTTCATTTCCATTTTTCTGTTCTTCCGAAGCTTCAATACAGTCGTTCACTACTACCCCATCCATATTTGTGATCTCTTCTGTCTCAAATGACCACATTCCCAAGCACTCCCTTTTTCCATGTGATTGTGATTTTTTTTCAGCTTGTGTGCAGCTTGTTCACCCCCATGTGTCCTTCTCCCCTTCTCCCCTTCTCCTTGATCTCACTCTCACTTGTACTCTGCTGTTGGTGTTTCCCCTTTTCCATTTTGAGCTCGCTCTTCCCCAAGCCTTGGTCATGTATACGAAATAATCTGTTCATTAAATTATTTATTTTTTTGCATGAGAAACCAGTTTTACTCAAATTGTAGACTCGTCACTTGTGTTCATCACCAAGGTGAAAACCTTCAATCAAAACGTTTTGTTTTTGTCATCTCAAACCCATCTCGCATTTATAAAATCACAAGACATTCCTCGGTCATTAGAAGTCGTCGAAAAACTATACGGACGTGATTTTATTGGCTCGCATCACCCAACTAGCTAACCACGTTTCTTCCTCTTCACAATTTTATTCAGGAATCACTCCAATTGGCATTGATCGCCTTTGCTTCTTGGAAATGGTGTATGCGAGCTTGCTTTGGCAACTGTTTGCAGCTAAAAAACAGAAAAGATAACTTTTTATTACCCATTGGAATTATTGTCCCAATCACGTCACGTTGTTCAATATCCGTCCATGTTTGTTGAAACAGATTCTCTGATAAAGGGTTTGTCAGAGGGTTATTAACTTCATTCTTTGTTAAACATCCTCTCAAGGCAAGAGATGCTTGGAAGCAATAACGCAAAATCAAAATGTAATTTTTCCGACCTTCTCCCCCCTTCCCATCTCCCTCCCTCACAATATTGCTAGATATGTCTGGATATAGATAATGATGGAATGTTTGAGGCTTTCATTGTCACAATCAATCACGTCTGTTGTGTGGAAAAAAAATTTAAATTCTTTTTTGGAATGATGTTAACTTTACACATCTGGAATGCCCACCGTGATCGATATAAACTTTCTTATCGACAATTCGAGACATTCGGCCATCACATGAGAAGCTTTCTCCAGAGATCTTCCTCTGTCGCAAATACACTTTGCCATCATGGATAAATGGTGCTGAATATTCACCAGATCTTGTGGAATCGGTGTGTCTTTTCTCCCTTGTTTGGGCCGAGCTTGGTGAGGTACTGACTTGTTTTTACACCAATACTGTAGTTGCTTTTATGGATCATTTGAGTAATGTATTGTGCGGGAGGGGAGTTGTTGGATTAAGGGAGGGATTTACTTTTTATTAGTTCATGAGCCAGTAAATGTTTTGTATTGAACTTAGACATTCCTTTTACCTGATTGAAGAACCAAATAATGTGGACATGTTGTTGATTAAACCAAATTTTCATTGATAATCACCTCCGCCACCAAAGGTGGACGGAGGTTATGTTTTCGCCCCTGTCTGTTTGTTTGTTTGTGTATCTGTCTGTGAGCACTATATCTCAAAAAGTTATTGACAGATTTGGACAAAACTAGTGGATGAGTTGGGTAAGTGACAAGAACGATCCCATTAGATTTTGGTTCAGTTCCGGATCCAGATCCAGCCTAATGGTGGCATCGAACCCGTAAACTGTTCAACCTGACCGAGGTATGCGCTCCACCGAGTGCCGTTCTAGTTTGATCCGTGGTCATCTCTGCGTTTTTATTTTGCTCATTGGTTTAATTATAGACTCTTCATGCGAGTCCTTCATCAGTCCAGTCCTGCTGGCAGGATATGATGTGGTTTTCAACTCTGGTTTTCTTCTTTGGCCTTTATTTTGTCTGATTTTTTTTTTTTTTCCTACTTCTGTCTTTAGTTTCTGAAACGAATTTGTCTTTTTCTATCCTTGCAAGTAAGGGTTGGGTAGATGGACACCCAGGTACATTTGGAGGAAGAATGGACATGGGGAGGAAATGTCAAATAGAGGGTGGGGTGGAAGGGGGGGGGGGGGGGTGGGAGACTTTAGGTTAATAAACGATGTAAGTTTAAAGTCAGCAAGAGGAGTAAGGGAAAACTGGGGATGAAACATAAAATGGAACAAAAACTCAAAGGAGGCTGTGGGAGAGTGGGGAGAACACAATAACCTGGAAAGGAAGGGTGTCTAAGAGAGTTAACGAGAGTAGAGAGTATCATGAATATGGATGGGGGTGGAGGGAGTGACCTGTGGTAGTGGTGAACAGCAGGGAGCATGGAACTGAAGAATGAGGAAGTCTGGTTCACATGTGGGAAAAGAGGAACAAATGAGTTGAGGTGAGCAGTGAGCCTGGATTTTGGGAGTTAAACCAGAAGAGGGAAGGAGATCGTAGAAGACAGAGGCCACCAACCTGTCTGCATTATGACCAGGCATTTTGGCCTTATTGCCAAGGTGCAGATGTTTTGGCTTGACTATCCTTGCGGGATCATGGAGTTTGGTGTGTCCGTATGTGCGTTCATGTTTGTGTTCAGATTTGTCCCAATGTTTTGATTTTATTTTTAACTTTTCATATCAAAAGAAATAACTATGCCCAGAATTGAAAGAGAAACAACTATGTTCCGAAATGCATTTGTATACAAACTTGTTAAAATCCACCTGACGTGCACGAACCCTTTTGGATTGTTGATCTATGGTGTCGCCCTGTGGAGATTTCTCCTTCATAAGTTGCTTCATAATATGCTGTTTTATTGGTGAAGCCAGTTGCAATTCCATCTTCTGTAAGGCTTGCAAACATCTCGATGACATCGGTGACCTAAAGTTATGAATGGCTAGCCTGACTGCAAGGATTAAACTCTCTGGGTAGTGGACATGAAGCGATAATCGAAAAATCAGAAGTGTAAATCTCCGTTTTGCATGTGAACTTCCCTCTCCCACCCAAGGCGAGCAAAGAGACTGGGTGGGTGCAAGTCGGCCGAAAGCCCCTCCTTCCCTTGCGACGCATGGTGTCTATCGCAGTCACCCTTACCCAGGGTACTGAACTGCCCTGATGCTCCCAACGCTACACACCTGGCCCAGGCCCTTTAAATCGAGTCTTTCTCAAATTCCCAATCGAGTATTAGCTTGCCCTGTTGTGACACGTCCTCTGAATTCAATTTTTTTTGGGGGTGGGGGGTGGTTAGCAAGGAGTACCGTATTTACAGAGCTCCAGTTATAGATTTTGTGGACTGCAGAACTTGTATTTTGTTGTTTTTTTTGGTCAAAGGTGAAGCATGTGCATTTTTCTTTTTCACATTCTGTCCAAAATAAGCTCTATCTAAAAGCTCAAGTACTGCTGCATGGATGTAGTTGAAATGACGAATATTTTAAAGAGTCAGTATGTCTTTTGTTGGAATTACCAGCATAACTTGATGGTTCTTTCCCATTAGCTTAATCGTGGCTTTTTAATGGAAAAATAAATGCCATAATTTGTTGTTTCACCTTGAGGACGCATTCGTCTGTACGTCATTTTTAAATGACTGAATCAACTGCTATTGTAACAAATGGGTATTTTTTTTTTTCATTGGGAAAAATTAATTTGTTTAGGAAACATGTACTCCAACTTGCATATTCGGTGTTGCGGCTGCCTTGTTCAGTAATGCAGGATTGTATTTTTGGTTTGACGATAATGAATTCTTTTGTAGTTATTATTCGGTACATGCTCATGTAACTGTGCTTATAAACTGGAGCCAATAACATTTTTATGGCCTGTAGTTAAAATGTGAAACTTTCTTTTACAGCATTTTCACTGTAGAAAAAAAAAATTGGTTTCGTTGGAAATAAAGTTAGATGTTTCCTTCAAAATAAGCTTTCTACCCTGTGTGACTTCAAAGTGCTGCTTCAAAGGGAATGGTTTTAATGGCTCGTGCAGTGCTGCTGCCCACAAACGTTTTGCCTTTAAAATGATGGCTTGCCACCTGAAGGAACTGCCAATCATTTTGCTTCAAGCACCTTCACACCCCACACCTGCTCTCTGCTTCCAGCTTTACCAGGTCAGATACACTTATGCTTACTTAACAAACAAGGAACAATGTTACTGAATGTTAATTTATCTCGTTGGCTTTATAGTCCCACGGACACATTGAATTTTGCAAACAAACAAAAACAAATGAAATTTTAAATCGGTTCAATTTAACATGAATTGCGTTGACATTAACTATCTTACAATTTCGTTTTGATGTGACGAATAGGTATGACGGTAACCTTTTTAGTTGTCGGTGCGAGTAATATATCCCACATTATTTGAACTACGGTAAATCACCCAGCAGTAGTTACAACAACTCGTGTGAGAGTTCTGAAATATAATTTGGCAGTGAAGACCAATAAAACATTGGTGGCAAGGAAAATTACAAAAACAAAGTTGCTACCATTGAGATTCAAGACAATATTACTTATTGAAATTTTAAGCGACACTGGACTTAAACATAAATTTGAGGGAATTTGAGCCGTTTTGTATAGCTACCGGCTCCTTTTGAAGAACCTTCCTGTTCAATTTCAGAAGTGTTGAGCGCAGAGTGTTGGCATAGAAAAAAAAAAATCAAACAAGATAATCTGCGACTGCCAAGGGTAAGCTGGTGAGACTTACCCTTGGCAATCACCTGCGACTTACCAATGATGGAATATTTTGTTCAGAATGCCATATGACCTTGACCTTCAAAGTTTGTGGATATTTTGTTAATTAATAAAATGTGTCCCCCTCGACAATCTATCCATAAAATTCAACGTCATGAAAATCGGCGGAAAATTATTCAAGTTATGATCAATGAGGTGTTATTTGTTAATTGGGTTCCCATTCGGAAAAAAGAGTAAGTATGTCAAGGACACTTATCAAATATGAGGTGCACAACTTCAGTGCAGGTACACCATTATGATGCAATAACATCTTAGAAGGCCAAGCAGTCTTTGAAATTCTGCATTATCAAAACTGAGATGACATAAAATGGGTTTGTTGTTGTTGTTGTTGTTGTTGTTGTTTTTTTTTTTTTTTTTGTTTTTTTTATCTGACCACCATTTCACATTGACCTTTAGCCTGGGGGGATGTGATGTAAATTATGTTCCGATCGGACAAACCTTCGTCAAGTTGTGGAGAGAAATGTTAAAATGTTCACAATTAGGTCATTACCTTAAAATTAGGTTCAAGTCAAAATCCTGTCAGCCCCACATACTTTGTATTATCATTAGTGATGCAAAATTTCATTCTGAAAGGCCCAGTTTGCACCATTTCAGTGCAGGTACACTCCTGCTTCAAAGTTCTTCAAAGAATGGATATCACTCCAGGAAATTGAGACAGCTCAAAAATTGGGTGTGCAGGAAGAATTTTATTTTCTAAATGGTGGTTTAGTCTAGAGGTCTCATAAACTCTGGTACCATTAAAAATTGGGGACACTTCCACTATCCTATAGATGGAGTCTTATTTAAAAAGCATTGATCATTTTAAATGGCCCTCAGTGTTTAGCAGAGTCACCCATCGATAATCAAAATGCTTTACCCATAAATCCCACAGCTTCACCCACATCCATGGGACCGTGTGTGTCACTCGACATGGCACTGCGGTCTTGGTGCGTTCAGCTGCACCTCTTGTTGTCAGACACCCTTTTTGTTCTTCACCCTGTTATTGTCAGCCATTCTTGATGCTACGAAGAATGTCCGATATTTTTTTTGTTTGTTTCGCTCTCGACTTGCTCATTGCATATGTCTGTTTTCTTGCCTCCTAATTTGCCCAAGCATTTTTAAACTCGTCTGTCACAAGTTTCAAACTTCCCTTGTCATTTGGGAGCAGATTCGGTATTTCATTGCTTTTGCCAATTATTGTTTAGTTTGAACCACCACCAGCAATGCATATAATGATGCATTTCCTGTTTTCAAGCATAACTTGGATCCTTGTCTGTAAGTATATTATGAGGGAGTAAATCAAGTTAACATAATATACGACTATTTATTTATGCTCTATATCCAATGACTATTTTGAATCCTAAAATGTATAATTATTTAAATTATTTTTTCAGTTTCACAATTTCTGGTCACTAATATAGTAAGTAGCTTTATTACCCTGCGCACGTGAAGCAAAAACTGGGTTAAGCAATCGGGTTACATCTGTCTGCCCGTTTGTCCATCCAGCCACAAATGTCACTTTGTGACCAAGGAACAACTTGATTTAAATTGAATTTTATATTTTGAACACAAATCGGAACATAAACCTGCAGAGTTTAGCAGTACTTTGGCTCTGAATTCATCCTGATTGCACATTACTCTGTCTGGCAATCAAACAAAATTGAAAATAATTCCAAACAGGAAACCTACTGTTTTTAAGGATGTCATAAAGGAGACAAACAGGCACGAATACCAAATGTATCATGTTAAATAGGATGGTGTAATAGCTGCTGTGGCAACAGCGGTAAATTCCCGAATTTTCTATGAACTTTGAAATCTTTTTTATTTCAATTTAATTATATACGTAAACACTACAGAACACAAATCATTGTCTTATTGCTTCCAAAAACCTCCAGTTTAACAGTACTTGTTGGACATGTGAAATAAGATGGTGTATAAGAAACTGCATCAATGGTGCTAAACATGCAGAACTTTTTTATGCGACATTTAAAATCATTATTTAATTTCAATTCAATTACAGACTTCAACACTGCACGGGGTAAAGTGTTCTATCAACTCTCGTTTATTCGTCGTCATAGGTGTGTCCGTGGGACTTTGAGATTAATGGTTACTCAAATTTAGCAGTTTATAAACAAACAAGCAAGAAATTCTCTGCCTGAAATTGGATGAAAAGTAATGTCAACATGTATTTTGGCAGCCTTTAAGAAGTAGGCCTACATATAATTTTGTTTAAATTTACATTGAGAGCATCATCTTCCATATTATTTACGAAAAGTCTCCCTCCACCCCTAACATTTTCTCGTAAAAGTGCTTATATTTAAATATTTATATTACTAAGTGGCAAAAAACAACTTTTGGTGTAAATTCTTGCTAAAACAACTGACTGTGTTTTATTAATCGTAATGCCATCACAAGTTTTTAGGTATATGCACAGCAGGCAGAGGAAGAAAAGGCCATAACAGGTAACCACATCATACAAATGTCGATTGTACTTGGGGAGGGAAATATTTGTTAATAAAGCATTGTTATTAATGTTCACCATTGTACATTGCTAATATAATGTAAATACTGTGCATCAATGTTTACTTGCTTTAAACATTCAACTTAGGTAATAAAATTAGAGATTCAATGAAATCCTCGAGTTTAGTGTTTGTTTTATTAAGTTTTTGAACTAAATCAAATGTAAATTACTTACTTTACGACACATCTTGTTAATTATGTAACTATTTAAGTATATCACTGAATATATTTGACAAATCATATCGTTATCATCACTGAATAGAAATCCTATGACGCTTTAGCAAGAATCGTCATGGTTTTCATTTTCTTAGAATTCACAGCAATTCGGGTTTAAAATCGACCCTGCTATAAAGACCTGACCAGCAGATGCCAAACTTGTACAGCAGCAGCAGCTTGTTTTTGTACGATCCATTCACGTGCTGGATCCCAAGAACCTCTTTCGATCTTCTCTTTGTGGTGCCTACGGCATTGGAGTTTGCAAATGGATCGAAGCCATAAGTCATTTTCTGAATGTTGCCAAATGATATTTCAGGAAGATGATGCAATATTTTCTGAAATATTGTTGTTGTCCTTCTCTTCCTTTCAGGTTGGGCAAGAACAGTGCTGCGGTGAAGTAGCTTGAATTGAGGCCTGACTTCGATTACCTTCGAGGTGATGGATTCATTTTGGCAGTGCCAGGACCGGTGATGTGGACACCTTGCCTGGTGTTGGTGCTCATCTCCCGATCGAAATCGAAAAATGAAATCCACCTCATTCAGCGGTTTATACATCATGAATACGTCGATGTTATGATTGTTGTTTGACGTGTGATTCCTGAACAGCGGTTGTTCAAAACATTTTCGTCTTCAAGAAGAATTGAGGAAAAAAGGTATTAACGGAACTGTCACCTTTTTATTTCGTTACCTTCAAAGTTAAAATGCTTGGGCATTCCCCCCGCTCCCCCATACTGTTCCTTCTTCCCCAATATGGTCGCTCCATTCACGAAGGGTTATTTGTTACAACCTTCTGAAATAGTTTTAAAGCTGCAGTCATTGCAAACAAATTGTACCTTTAACATTTCCTAATAAGAGAGTAAAGATTATTCATGAAAAAATCATGTGTGCAGAGAATGGTGAGTTTTTGTTTTTACTCGGATAATAACATTCCAGTGACGCAATGAATGTGACGTGCAATGGATATATCACCCCAGGTATCCATGAAACATGGTGGGTGGTGAATCTTTTTTTTTTTCTCGAATGAAGTTTTTCTTTTTTCCATTCCGGGTGGTTTTCTATTTGTGGTGTTTGCATTTTGTGAAGAGCTTTACATGAATGAATGAATGAACGAATGATCAAATGATCAATAAATTGTGGTACGCAAGTCGTCACATCGTCGCAACAGCAAATGCCGAAGCACCTTTTTGTTTGTACTTTTGGAGTTTTCTTGTTTACAAACGATGAAGTTCAATATTCGATAAAGATCATTTTAAAAACTACTAAACGCCAAGAAGTGCTGATGTTGTGGAGAATTATCCATGGCAACCTGGAACGTGTTATTAAGCTGAATGACATGATACAATTTATTAATTGTAATCAATTTATCTTTATTGATTGCACAATTTAGCTCCACCAGAATGCCTCCACTTTGAAAATGGGAAAAGGAAAAGTAGTGTTTCAGGTTATTGGATGAATGTGCAATTTAACATGAAATAAAAAAATGTAAAAATAGTTTTGAGTTTTTTTAATTTAATGTTGTACTGAAAAGTGTGGATATATGAGTGAAAGAAGGGTGCTTGATTTATTAGTCCCCTACCGGTATACACCAGAGGGGACTACTGTAGGTTGGCACTCCGTCCCTCCGTCTGTCAGTCCGTCACGCAAAGAACAGTTTTCTGGACTTGTTTTCTAAACTCTTAATGCTAATGGTTTCAAGCTTGGTGCATGGTTTCCTCATAAGTTTCAGATCAAGTTCGAACTTCACGACGTTTCGATCATTTTTGACAAAGTTATGGCACTTTGAACTTTGGGAATTTCCCCAACAGTTTTCCGGACTATGATTTGGAGTGCGGTAAGTCAAAGCTGTTAATATTCCTTGTTTTAACTCCAATTTACATTTTTTCCCCTTTTAGTGAGAGGTAGGGGTCTGTGCAATCATTCATGAACTTTATTTGGTGCAAATCGGATAATTTTTAGCTGGGTTACCTCAGACCGTGAGTTGGTAATTATATAATTCACACAGTGCAATATGTGCAGGCCGCTCCACGGAGTGACCTTGCGGACTTATTTTAACTCCAATTTTCATTCTGTTTCCACTTTTAGTGAGCAGTAAGGTCTGTGCAACCATTCATGAACTTTATTTGGTGCAAATCGGATAATTTTTAGCCGAGTTACCTCAGACCGTGAGTTGGTAATTATATAATTCACAGTTTTCCAGACGACAGACTGCCGGTAGGGAACATGTATTGCAGCGCAATACTCAATGCTTGTTTATACCAGCAACGGTACCCACCCGACGCGCGGGGCTTCAATTGGGAGGCCCAAATGAAAAGGCAAAATATCAGAAATTAAAGGCTTTTTTTGTTTTAAACGATTCATGTAAACATCCGTCATATCATATCACACGCAAATCATCAAATCACATCTAAATTATTTGTGGAATTGCAATTTTGCCCTTCTCACAGCAGAATCCAGGTCGTTCGTCATTCCAGCAGTGGGCCTTGCAGAAGGGGCACTTACGTCCTGTATCATACAGACTTGGCAGCTTGTGACCTTGCTGCTTTGCTGGATAGTCAGCTTCTTCAATGTGCTGGACATCAAACACTGCTCCAATCCTCCTCTTTTGCGTTGGAGCCACTTTAAGCTGGACTTTCCCAGCGCTCTGGTGTGCAGCTGTGTTACGATCTTGTTCAGTAGATCTGTATTCCTCGGACTGTCTCCGAGACTGGTGTGCAGCTGTGTTACGATCTTGTTCAGCAGATCTGTATTCCTCGGACTGCCTCCGAGACTGGTGTGCAGCTGTCATGTCCTTGTTCACCAGATATGTATTCCTTGGACTGCCTCCGAGACTGGTGTGCAGCTGTGTCACGTCCTTGTTCAACAGATCTGTAGTCCTCGGACTGCCTCCGAGATTGGTGTGCAGCTGTGTCACGTCCTTGTTCACCAGATCTGTATTCCTCGGATTGCCTCCGAGACTGGTGTGCAGCTGTTACGTACTTGTCCCTGCCTTCGATAGTCCTCGTCTCGGCGAGCCTTATTTCTTTCAACGGCTTCCTTGGAAGTTTTCGTTAATAAGGCTTTCCGTTTGGGAGGCATTTTACCGGTATATCTGAAACGATGCAGTTGTGCAGCGATCGGTGCAGCCGTTTGTGCGGCACCCGGGAAAACAACATCGTCACAATGAACGTTATGCGAATGTTATGTGGGAGTCCAAACCTGAGAATGCTGAAGCCCCAAAGCTGAAATTGGGAAAACTTTTACTTTTAATGATGTTTATATACGAATGTTGTTTCATGATGTTTATATTGGTTTTGGGTCGTCCTTTCCGCACATCTCATGGGATTGTGAGTTGGAGAGACAGCCGTGATGGCGGGGAGGGGGTTGGAATTCTCCCAAGCAGGGATTCAACCCGTCTCCTTATAAAAGGTCTTTGTCCGAGGTAACCGAGTCCGATCGGTGCAGCCGTTTGTGCGGCACCCAGGAAAACAACATCGTCACAATGAAAACATCGTCACAATGAATGTTATGCGAACGTGGATGTTATGCGGGAGTCCAAACCTGAGAATGCTGGAGACCAAAGCTGAAATTGGGAAAACTAAATAGCCTAATTTACTCCTGGGGATCCCAGGATTACCCACACAAAATATAGTTGCGATCGGTTCAGCAGTTTTTACGGTACCTTCGAACGGACAGACGGGCAGACAGTGGGACGGATATTTGGTGAATTATAGTAAGATAATCCTTTCGAGTTCATTTCCGTTATAATACAAGTTCATGTCATGAAAATAGTCTCGGGGGCAAAAAGGGTTAATTTTCTGATTCGTTCTATCCTAATTACATGTTCAGAATAGGTATACAGTATTGTAAACCCTAATTTAGGTCTGCTCAGACTATGTTCAGAAAGGCCTTATCTCTCCTCCATCCCTTTGTTTCTGTCATTGTGAAATGTTCTTCATTTCTCATTTATTTAACAATCTTTTTCCGATTTCTAAAAACAATCCTTATCCTCGTCAAAAACTTCATGGGGCCGTGTGTCGTCATCCTGGGAATCCACGATCTGGTTTGGAACATCTGAGTGCACCTGAGGCCGTTAGCGATGCAAGAACAGTCTTTGGCATCACAGAACCGAATGCAGCTGCCGGTCATCAGGTGAGGTGCTGCTGGACCGTCATTCACAGTCCTTAACCTTGGTCTGCATTCTTAGTCCGCAGTCCGAAACCTTAACCTCAATTCGCAGTCCTTTAATTGATCCTTAACCATTGGTAAGTAATGCCAAAAACGATACATTGCAGGATATCTCAAAGTTAGAGATGGATTTGGACGAAACGTGTTGGACAGGTTGTGTGTGTGACAAGGAAGAACCGATTAGATTTTGGTGAAGATCTGAATCTGGATTCGGATATGAGAATTATTCAATTTTTTAAGTGATTCTTCACCATTGGGATTTCGGGCCAAAAACGATACATTGCAGGATATCTCAAAAAGTTATGGATGGATTTGGACGAAACTTGTTGGACAGGTTGTGTGTGTGACGACGACGAATCGATTACATTTCGGTGAAGATCCGGATCCAGCTGGTATAATTTTTAATTGACGAGGCATGATGTGAGATTGGTCGTGCGCATCTTCACTTTTGGCATCTCGAAAAGAGTTCACTCCTTATGAAGGTAAATAAGTCTCTGCATGAGTTGTTCTCTGCTGCCTGTTATATAGCGTCATCATCTTTACGACTACCTTCCATGCCAGCGCAACTGTCTGACGCAGACTCTTCTTTTGTGTATACACGGTAGCTTGACCATTGGTGATGGTCTTCAGCTGCCCCACGGTCCCTGCGTTTTCAGTAGGAAGCATCCGCAGGTACATCTTTCTTACAGAAGTTTGTCTGACTGTGACGTCAGTGCGGAGCTGAGTACATTGAACCAGATTTGGAGTTCTGTCCCTTAAGGTGTTTGTTAACCTTTTGGCAAAAGATACACTCAGCCTGAAACACTCCAGGTGAACCCTCTTGCCTTGTTGAATCTCGTCGAGAATGTTCATGATCATCAAAGTCCCTTTGGCAGTTATTTAACCCAGAAGCTTTAAACGGGTAAACCTGCTGCGGCGTTTACAATGGTGTCGCACTTATGGGAGGTCCCAGTTTGGAAGGTCCTTCAGGATATTGAAAACGGTCATGATTTCGGATTTCTGCTTTTCCCTCAAACTCAAAAATACAAGAGTAAACAGAAGTTCATCAATCAGAAGAGTTGATCATTCTATGTATTAATCAGTCGTGTTTTTACTCTCTGTTACATTGATTGTGACGTATTTGTAGTATTTGGTGTCCTATTAACTTCCATACCGAGTCATTCAATAATTCGATTATTTAGGTTATTTCAAATTGTTTTTAAATGATTTCAAAATGTATTTTTTTTTTGACTCAAACTAGCCGTTTCCATGGCAACTGCAGGTCAAGATGCATGGAATTCACTCAGAGAAATTGCAGGTATTTATTTGAAACCATCCACAACCTTCAAACCAATTTTATCAATAAAATGCAATCTATTTATTGGGAATATTAAAAACGTGCTTGTTGCCCCAAATTTCTTGTAAAGGTGTCAATGTGCAATGGTCATCACATCAAAATATGTTCCCTTGCCAAAGACTTTTCCAAAAAACCCACTGAGGCCTTGTTCCACCCCAGGTGGTACTCACAAGTCAAATTTCCGCACTTAGCCCATGGACAACAGTATGTAATAAATAAATATAAATTAATCGGTAATTATATTGTTTTGTCAGGTCAGTCTTTTGGGACTGCCACAGGTAACACGTAACCCAGTTACCTGCCACATGACCAGGTGGCATGGTGTCTCTTCTAAAAATCACCCATCCGGTTTGGACCGGTTTGAGTCAAACCAAACGTTAAAATGGTTCTAGTTTGTTGTAAAACGTTTGAGAATAAAACGTTTGGTTTTTAAATGTTTGTGACCACTCTGGAGAACTTGTTGATCGTTTAATCACTTCGTCCCAATTCGATGTAACCGCCATTTTCTTCCTGGATCATCCCCACATCCGGAGTAAAGTTTCTGCTACTGTACTCCATGGTACGATCCTCGATTTAACAGAAGTAACAAACATGAGTGAAAACATGACCTCGGTGCACATTAGGTGCAGATGTATTGAGAACACCTGATGGTGGGTGGGAACGTATTAAACGTTATCTATTTATTACGTATGCCTGTACATACATAATGAATGTTCGGACCCGTCCCAAAGAGACAAAAAGGAATAAGGAAGGACGTTCACCATTACTCACTCTGCAAACACCTGTATAACAAGGTTTATCGTTAATAACATCAATTAAATGAACAGGTATCTGTTATTATGGAAAGTCGGTAACTTGAGTGTCTCAACTTATGAAACTGAACGTTTTTAAAATCCTCCACTCCTTGGTGTAAAATATTTGAAAAATAAAAAAGTTGTTGTTTAAACCTTGAACCATGTGGTTTTCACCGGAAGAGATCAATCGGAGCAAAAATAAATTAATTAATATGCAGATTTTATCAAGAGAATGATGCAGGCAGGGGCGTGGCCACAGCCCAATGTGACGTCACAGTGTTTGTTCGCTGTCACAATGATGTGTGTGTGTTCCATGTTAAATGTGTGTGTTCCATGTTAAATGTGTGTGTCTTCCATGTTAAACGTGTGTGTATTCCATGTTAAATGGGTGTGTGTTCCATGTTAAATGTGTGTGTGTTCCATGTTAAATGTGTGTGTTCCATGTTAAATGTGTGTGTCCCATGTTAAATATGTGTGTTACACGGTGTGTTCCATGTTAAATGTGTGTTACACGGTGTGTTCTGTGTTAAATGTGTGTGTTACACGGTGTGTTCCGTGTTAAATGTGTGTGTGTGTGTGTGTTCCATGTTAAATGTGTGTTACATGGTGTGTTCCGTGTTAAATGTGTGTGTGTTCCATGTTAAATGTGTGTGTTACACGGTGTGTTCCATGTTAGATGTGTGTGTGTTCCATGTTAAATGTGTGTTACACGGTGTGTTCCGTGTTAAATGTGTGTGTTCCGTGTTGAATGTGTGTTCCGTGTTAAATGTGTGTGTTACACGGTGTGTTCCAGGTTAAATGTCAAATGTTGATTGGAGAGGGAATTGGATTCGACTAAAAATCTCTGCAAAAAAAAGTAAAGTTTCTGCTGCTGTACTCCATGGTACGATCCTCGATTTAACAGAAGTAACAAACATGAGTGAAAACATGACCTCGGTTCACATGAGGTGGAGATGCATTGAGAACACCTGATGTTGGGTGGGAACGTATTAAACGTTATCTATTTATTACGCATGCACGTATGTACATAATGAATGTTCGGACCCGTCCCAAAGAGACAAAAAGGAATAAGGAAGGACGTTCACCATTATTCACTTTGCAAACACCGCATACCTGCCAACCTTTTTTGAAAGAAAAGCGGTAGGCTGGCGTGCGACGCTCGTCCCTAGGGGGTACGGGGGCATGCCCCCCCGGAAAATTTTCAAAAAAATGAAGCAAAATGGTGCAATCTCCTGCATTTTGAAACCACAGTTAGCTGAAATATATCAACATATTTTTCGAGTGAAAAAGAGAAAACTTGGGTGAAAATGAGTGTAGGTTGAAAATATTTGCACTTGTTCAAACCTGTCGAACCAGACGATTCGTTTGTAGCATTCCGAATGGGGTGTGAGCAGAAATTTATGAGGATCGAGTTACGTGGAAGTGCATTGGATCTTATTGGAGATTTTTTCATTCCCACATCATGAAAACGAAATTTGTGTGTAAGTGACCTGCCTCTGGTCAACCAAAGATATTTTCGATTCTGATTTAACATTTCATTACATATTTCCTCACCCCCAATAAATGGAGGGTTGAGAAGAAGAAGAAGAAGAAGAAGAGGTTGGGGAGCAGAGGAAGAAGAAGACCTATTGCATTGAATCTGCCCTGGCAACGCCGGGTATTTCAGCTTGTTAAAGCGCGGCGTTACGCGCGCTGCTTGTGAGCAAGGAGGAAGCGGACAAGCGGTAACATATAAATGTCTTTATTGTAAGACTACACTGTAACACTGAACTCCTCCGGGCTGGTCGCCCGGTGTATATCATGAGGCCACGCCTACCCCTCGGGCGTGGCCACCGCCCACTTCGTGCGTGGAATGATGTCACCACGCCAGTGGGCTTTTGTGTCCGCCACACGCGCCCCCCCAGAATTCCCGCGCACCTGGAGGGCCAGTTTGCGGGGCAGACGAATGACCCGGCCGAAGCGCCCCCTGGCGATCGGCGGCGTCCGGGGTGCAGGGATACCAGGTGGGATGCCCCTGGCTGCCCCTGGGATGGGTGCAGGACCGGGGGGCGCCGTGGCGGCGGGGCTGGGCGGTGCCGGGGGTCCGCCCGCAGGAGGGCGGCCCCGACGTGGGGGTCGGGCCACTGGCGGTGGATGGTCCACATCGAGGTGGGCCGGCTTGAGGCGGTCTACCGAAACGCGGTCAGGAGTACCGCCGATGTCCAGGGTGAAGTGCTTCGCCCCGGTCTCCAGCACGCGGAAAGGCCCGTCGTACGGGGGCCGCAGTGGTGTCCGATGGGCATCGTGGCGGACGAAGACGTACTCCGCCGTGCGAAGCTCCGGGGCGACGTGCGTCGGTGGGTGCCCGTGGCATGCCGTTGGCACCGGGGCGAACCTCTGGGCGGTCTCTTGCAGAGCGGAGCGCTGCTGTGCCGCGGACCATGGTGCCGTGGAGTCGGGGAGGAACTCGCCCGGCACCCGCAGCGGTTGCCCGAAGACCAACTCCGCCGCGGATGCGCGCAGGTCCTCCTTGGGCGCCGTCCGGAGGCCCAGCAGGACCCAGGGGAGCCTGTCGACCCAGCCGCCATCGCGGAGGGTGGCCCGGAGCGCGGCCTTCAATGAGCGGTGAAATCGCTCACACAGGCCGTTAGCCTGGGGGTGGTAGGCCGTGGTTCGGTGCAGCCGGACCCCGAGCCCCTGCGCAACCGCCCCCCAGAGCTCCGAGGTGAACTGGGGGCCGCGGTCGGATGAGATGTCTGAGGGGGCGCCGAACCGGGCGACCCAGGTGGCGATGAAAGCCTGCGCGACATCGGCCGCCGTTGTCGACGCCAAGGGCACGGCCTCCGGCCACCGGGTGGTGCGGTCCACCATGGTGAGGACGTAGGTGAAACCCCGCGAGGGGGGCAGAGGTCCCACCAGGTCCACGTGGACGTGGTCAAACCGGCGTTCCGGCACCGTGAACGGGGCCAACGGGGCCTGGGTGTGCCGGTGCACCTTGGCGCGCTGGCACGCGAGGCACGTCCTGGCCCAGCCGCGGACGGCCTTCCGGAGGCCATGCCAGACGAACTTGTCGGCGATCAGCCTTTGGGAGGCCCTCGCGCCCGGGTGGGACAGGCCGTGGATGGCGTCAAACACCTGGCGCTGCCAGCCCGCGGGCACAATGGGGCGAGGACGCCCGAGGGAGACGTCGCACAAGAGGGCCGCGCCCGCGCCGTCGAACGGCACCTCAGTGACGCGGAGGCCCGTGACGGCGGTCCGCAAGGCCTGGACGTCGGGGTCAGCGGCCTGGTCCGCTGCCATCCGGGCATAGTCGATGCCGAGGTGGACTGCGTGGGCGACGGCCCGGGAAAGGCAATCCGCAACCGGGTTGTCCTTCCCCGCGACGTGCTGGATGTCCGTCGTGTACTCGGACACGGCCGAGAGGTGACGCTGCTGCCGGGCCGACCACGGCTCGGTGACCTTGCCCATCGCGAAGATCAGCGGCTTGTGGTCGACGAAGGCAGTGAACGCCCGGCCCTCGAGCAGATGACGGAAGTGCCTGACCGCCAAGTGAAGTCCGAGCAACTCGCGGTCGAAGGTACTGTAACGGCGTTCGGGCGGGCGAAGCTGCCGGCTAAAGAACGCCAGCGGTTGCCAAGCTCCACGCACCCATTGCTCGTGCACCGCGCCCACCGCGTAGTCCGAGGCATCGGTGGTGAGGGCGATCGGTGCATCGGGCGCCGGGTGCGCGAGCATGGTGGCGTTAGCCAAAGCGAGCTTCGCGCCCGTGAACGCCGTGTCCATCTGCTCGGTCCAGGTAACGTCGCCTTTGCCCGGCTTACCTCGGAGAGCTTCGTGCAGGGGGCGCAGGAGCTGGGCGATACGGGGCAGGAACCGATGGTAAAAGTTCACCATGCCCAGGAACTCCTGCAGCCCTCTGATCGTGCGGGGGCGCGGAAACCCCTTCACCGCCTCCACCTTGGCCGGCAGGGGGACGGCTCCGTGCCTGGTGACACGGTGCCCCAGAAAATCGATTGTGGCGGCGCCGAACCGGCACTTTGCGGGGTTCACAATCAGGCCATGCTGGCCCAGGCGTTCGAAGAGCGTGCGGAGGTGGCGTAGGTGCTCTTCGCGGGACGCGCTGGCGACGAGGATATCGTCCAGGTAGACGTAGACAAAATCCAAGTCGCGCAGGACGCTGTCCATCAGTCGCTGGAACGCCTGAGCCGCATTCTTCAGACCGAAGGGCATGCGCAGGAACTCGAAGAGTCCGAATGGCGTGATGACCGCCGTCTTCGGGACGTCCTCCGGCCTGACGGGGACCTGATGGTAGCCGCGTATGAGGTCCACCTTCGAGAAGAAGGACCTGCCCGCCAAACGGGCGGAAAAGTCCTGAATGTGGGGGACGGGGTAGCGGTCGGGAGTCGTGGCGTCATTGAGACGGCGATAGTCCCCGCACGGTCGCCATCCCCCGCCGGGCTTCGGCACGATGTGCAGCGGCGACGCCCAAGCGCTCTCTGAGCGCCGAACGATGCCGAGTCGCTCCAGGGTAGCGAACTCTGCTTTTGCCACCGCCAGCTTCGTCGGCTCGAGGCGGCGTGCCCGGGCGTAGACCGGTGGCCCGACGGTGGGGATGTGATGGGCCACCCCGTGCTTGACGGCCCCCGCCGAGAAGGTGGGCCGCGTGAGGGCCGGGAAGCCGGCGAGGAGGCGGGTGAATGCGTCCGCTGCCGGAAGCGTACAGACCAACGTGGCCGGAACCGAATCGTTCGGCAAGCCGCTTGGCAAGCCGCTCGTTGAGCTGGGCAACGCACATGCGAGCGAGCTGAACGTCTCGGCCTGGACAAGCCGTCTGCGCTTGACGTCGACCAGGAGCCCATTAGCGCACAGGAAGTCCGCGCCAAGCAGTGCCATGGGCACGTCGGCGGTGACGAACGTCCATCGGAAAACCTGCCCTCCAAACCGCAGAGAGAGGCAGCGTTTTCCGTACGTACGGATGGGCGTCCCGTTCGCGGCAAGCAGCGCGGGGCCCCCACCCGCGGCGTGCTTGTCTGACGTGCCGGCGGGAATGACACTCACCTGTGCTCCCGTGTCGCACAGGTAACGGCGCCCGGAGAAGGTGTCCGTTATGAACAGCAGGCTGCTCGAACGGCCGGCGCTCATCGCCACAATTGAGCGCCGGCCCGGGCGTTTCCCGACCCGTTGAAGGAGCACGGCGGATGACACCGCCGAGCTTCGTGGCCGAACTTGGCGTGGAACCAGCACCAGGTGGTGGAGCTGGAGGAGCGCGGCTGGCTCCGCCAGGCCGGTGGAGTCGACGGGTTTCCCCGCGGTGGCGGTTTTCGCCGCGGCGGTGGGCGGGGCGTGGCGGCGTTCACGAGGTGCGTATCAGCATGCTGCTGAACCACAGCGTGCTGTAGAAGATGATGCTGTGGAACATCAGCGTGCTGTAGAAGATGATGCTGTGGAACATCAGCGTGCTGTAGAAGATGATGCTGTGGAACATCAGCGTGCTGTAGAAGATGATGCTGTGGAACATCAGCGTCGAAGGCCGTGACGGCCACGCCAACGCTCGCCCGCGTGTCCGAAGCGGCGAAGTACTTGTCCGCCTCGGCCGCCAATGCTCGGGGTTCCGTTAGCCCGGTCCCGGCCAACGCGAGGCGAACCTGCGCTGGAAGTTGGCGACGGAAAAGCGCCCGGAATAGCGAACCGGGGGCTTCGTCGCCCAACAGTGACAGCATATGGTCCATTCGGACCGACGGGCGCGTCTCACCGAGCTCGGGGAGATCCAGGAGGCGATCGGCCCGTGCGTCGTCCGTGAGGCCGAACGTGGCTAGGAGTAGCCGCTTGAGTGCCTCGTACTTGTGGCCGTCCGGTGGGTGGCGAAGGACGGACACAACTCGAGCGGCCGTGCCGGGCCCGAGGGAGGCGACGACATGGCAGTAGCGCAGGTCGTCGTTGGTGAGGCGCCGAAGCTGAAATTGGGCTTCGGCCTGGACGAACCAGACTTCGGCCTGAGCCTCCCAAAATTCCGGAAGTTTGACGAAGGCGGCCATGGCGATGGCGTCGCGTGTGGAAGGATCGCTCCGGCAGATCCAACGTCGAGGGTCACCAGTAAAGCGCGGCGTTACGCGCGCTGCTTGTGAGCAAGGAGGAAGCGGACAAGCGGTAACATATAAATGTCTTTATTGTAAGACTACACTGTAACACTGAACTCCTCCGGGCTGGTCGCCCGGTGTATATCATGAGGCCACGCCTACCCCTCGGGCGTGGCCACCGCCCACTTCGTGCGTGGAATGATGTCACCACGCCAGTGGGCTTTTGTGTCCGCCACATTGTAACATATAATACAGAAATTAATTATAAACGAAGAGTGCGAAACAATTGGTTAAGAAACGAACTCGAAATTAAATACCATTTTGGTATCCAATTCGAACTGACAAGAAACCGTTTTTTTATCGTGACGTCACAAAACGGTGGAATCACGATTGTCGTGTCGCATTGTCGCATTGTTGTCACACAGTTGAAGTTTTTTCGACATGATGCGGCAGCAAGTCTTCATTCTCGCTTTGCTCTCGTCTTTATTTTTGATATACTACCTCGGCTATCTGACAAAACTTCCACAGGTGAGTTTTAAACGAGTAGGAACATTCAGCTGCACCTTTTAAATAATTTAAACCTGGTTAGCTTGACGGTTAAAGGTGGCTGGCGAGCGATCTTAAGGTCTTATGTTCGAGCCCATGTCGTGCCGTTGACATAGCACCAGGTGTGTTGACTCACCTCATCATCCTTCCGAAGTCGGCAGAATGAGTACCAGGTGACTGGGGTAATACGCGAGGTTGTTCATTGAGGGATCAAAGACACACCACGGTGGAGTTTGCGATTACACTTTGGTGGCGGGAGTAATGCATTCGATCGTGTGTGTGTTCGTGTATGTGTTCGTATGTATTGTATGTGTGTTCGTATGTTCGTGTGTTCGTGTGTTTGTGAACAAGATATCTGGAAAAGTTCTGAATGGATTTGGATGAAAGTTGGTGAGATGATTGCCCTTGGGATAAGGAAGAATTGATTAGTTTTTGGTGAAGCTCAGGATATTATTCCGGATCCAGGAATTTTTTTGAAGGATTTTTTTACCATTGGAAGATAGGGCTCAGCAGCGGCCACCCACGGCGGAAGTATGCACCCTACTGAGTGGCATTCTCGTTGTATAATACTTTGGTGGTTTTTTTTTTGCCCTAGTCTTTCACGAACCTGCTGTCCATGTTTGCCGTATGACTGCCCTGTCCATGTCTCACGTGTGTGTGTGTGTGTGTGTGTGTGTGTGTGTGTGTGTGTGTGTGTATATATATATATATATATGCAGGGTGGTCCGCAATAATAATAAGCACAATAATAAACTTAGTTGTTTGTTGCAGGTATCGTTCTTCAAAATGTGCCCAGGGTTTCTGGACCACTCTACATACATAGGCTATATATCTTCTTTTTTTTTCTTTTTTTAAAATTAAACTGCGAATACATGAATAAATAATGTAGAGACAGGTTACATGCTATGAACTGCGACTACGCAAAACTCATAAAT
The DNA here is from genome assembly GCF_964187855.1 of Myxine glutinosa. Taxonomy (NCBI): domain Eukaryota; kingdom Metazoa; phylum Chordata; class Myxini; order Myxiniformes; family Myxinidae; genus Myxine; species Myxine glutinosa. Next base: position 29,783,351 of record NC_136268.1, read on the forward strand.
GCTGGGACTGCGAATGTTGAGGCCTGACTGCATTTCACTTCACCGCTGTGACGTTATCGTCAACTTTGACGATGAATTTGTCCAAGCAATTTTGTCTGATCGACCACATTATGTGTCTGTCTTTCATTCAGAAATTACAAGGATGTACCCAGGACATCTTGGAAAAGCTCGGAAATGTTCTTTCCATTCAGGTATGACGTCATGTAGTTCTGAAGATGTGTGTGTAAACATATGTGCACTTCCCAGCTGTGACCTCATCGTCAACATTCACTCTGAATATGTCCAAATGCTTTTTTCTGATCCAACATCGTTCGTTATGTCCATTTCTGTCATACAAAACATAATGGCATATTCCAACACCATCTTGGATAGGCTCAAAAGTATTCTTCCCATTCAGCATACCTGCCAACCTTTTTGAAAGAAAAGCGGTAGGCTGGCGTGCGACGCTAGTCCCTAGATCTTAATAAAAATTTTCAAAAAAATGAAGCAAAATGGTGCAATCTCCTGCATTTTGAGACCACAGTTAGCTGAAATATATCAACATATTTTTAGAGTGAAAAAGAGAAAACTTAACATGGTTGATCTACTCACCAATCTTTATTTTTCTAAGACATCATGATCATCAGTCACGTTTCCATAAATTACTCACTGTTCAAGCTGTACATGTATGTGCCCATAAATGTACACAAGAGTTTACATAAACTCACTGATACATATTTATGAATGAAATGACTGGCCACTCTGATTTCACACATATTTACAGTTTTCAGGTTTGAACAGTTAAGATGCACATTTAGCTATTCGGAGCCTGGTAGGTGGCAGATTTGGCCTTCTTAAGAAGGTCGGCATCTGGCTTCCACGAGAAGCAGCTGACTCCATCCGGCTTGAAGATGTTAATCTTCCCTGCCAGCAAACCACATGCAGAGTGTTTCTGACGCCATGGCCCCCCAAGTCGTTGTATCCCCCATGACTGATGGAGAAGTCTGATCGACACATATCACAGAAGGCATGTCCGTCTCCCTTACGCGAAGCCTTAATACACTTGAACTCTGTTGTCCAACTTGGCTTAAACCTGTTGACCCAGCGTGGGGGTGCTTTTTTCTTTTCTGGTGTTTGCATTGTTGTCGTGCACTGAAGCGATGAGTACTCTCTGTTAACTGCAGTCTTTGATCATGAATGGAAAATGGCACGTTGTCTTGAAATGAATGCCCTGTGGCGGACACAAGCAAGAGGACACGAACACGAATTCATCGTTAATAACATCAATTAAATGAACAGGTATCTGTTATTATGGAAAGTCGGTAACTTGAGTGTCTCAACTTATGAATGCACATCGGATTTTTATGTGAAAAAATAAAAAAAATGTTCACATAAAACGGCTTTTTTGCGCGCAAAAAAATTATTTTGCTATTTTCGGAGAAAAAAAAAATTTCGCCCTTTTTCGGGAAAAATAAAATAAAATGCCCTTTTTGGTCGAAAATGTCTGGCAACGCTCAAAAAAAATTAGGGAATTTTTCGAAATTTTTAACTGCGATCGAAATTTTTAACTGCGATCGATCTCAAAAACAAAACGTTGCGTCCACTTGCGTGCATTGCGTCCCCAGCGTGTACAGCAGTGAGGCGGTGTACTACAGTGAGAGAGTGTACACAAAGTGTGAACAAGTCTCCTATCAAGATGAGTGCTGCTCTTCGTGACAAGTGGCTGAAGGAATTCAACGCTGGCGGCGATGGGGCCACCTTCAAGTACGTGTCGAGTGACACGGCTTTCTGTCGAGCTTGTGAAAAGACTTTCCGGGCGAAGCAGAAGTCTGAGCTGGCCCAACATGTCTGAGGAGACCGCCACAAGAGCAACTTGGCCTTGAAGAAGAAGAGGACGGTCACGCAAGCCACCATGGAGGACTTTGGTGGCGGAAAGAGGCACAAGTGCGACGTTGTGGCTCAGGAGCTGTGCCAGGCCATGCTGGCCGCTGGCATCCCATGGTCGAAATTGGAAAACCCTGCCCTCCGGTCGTTCCTGGAGAAGCACATCACTCTCCAGATCCCCGATGAAAGCTGGATTCGAAAGCACTACCTCGACAAGTGCTACGATGAGGCCTTGGCGGGGATCCGTGCCGACCTCGGACAGCAGCCCATCTGGCTGTTCTTGGAGAATTATTAACAATTACTGGTGTTATGTTAGTAAAACTTCAAGAGACTCGGTTTAGCAAAATCAATGGTTTATTCACTTTAGAGAATTTGTTGTATACTAAGCCGAGATCTTTAATGAGTCTGTTCCAGAGTTTGTTGAAGCTTGTTTGGTAGGTCTTTTGAAGCTCGTTCAGTAGGTCTTTTGAAGCTCATTCAGTTGTTGACAATCTCCAGTTGGTTGATCAGTTCAACTGGTCTTCAGTTTTCACTCCTCTTCAGTTCACTCTCCCAGTCCACTCTCTTCCAATGCAACTTTCTCTTGGTTTTAAAGGCCCAGACTGCTTCATCCAAAAGCCTTTATTTGGCTCTTTTGGCCACCCCTCTATTTTGGGAGACTGAGAGCACCACTTTATTTCTGTTCAAGAGGTCAAATACTCTGACCTGCTGAAGCTGTTTGCAGCCTGTGTTCCATCTATGGAACACAGGCTAAATATTGAAAGACACAGATGGCAGTCCACGAGCATTACACATTCTGTTTCCTTAAATTAACTCTCTCTCTGACCACATGTTAATTCTAGTTCTATGCTCTTTTGCTCATTCGTAAAGTAAAACATAATTCCACTTTAAACAAGATTACATTGATATATATTCTAGCAATATTGTCAATATGAATATTTATTCCCTGACAATCCCCAGTTTTTCTTTTATGTTTATATTAACCATTAATCTAAACATTACCACATTAAATATTCATACCACTAATCTGGTAATTCAATTTCCTAAGGCATACACCGTCATTCTGGAAGAATTTTGATCACAATACATTTCCTTGTTCATTGACTCTTTCTATGTTGATAATTCAATTCAACTCATTTGCATAAAGATCACAAAACATTTCACCTTTACCAAAATGCAATAATTTCAGTTCATCAAAATAATAAAGCATCTGCAACATTTGGCAAAATATTTGCCTTTAATCAAATATTGACTTTCTTTGTTTGAAAAAGGGGCGGATCACTTGTGTTTGGAATTTCAGCATAAAACATTTTCTCCTGTTGTCTTCATCACACCTTCACTATTTGCATAGGATTTTCTGCTGTTGTGATAGCTGGGCAGAGTCAAAGACTGACCCTGCTCTCCATGCAGCATCCTTGCCACTCTTGCTGTGAGCCATAGTAGATTTGAACAAGGCCTCCATCCAGTTGTAGTTGACTTGCCTCCTCACTAATCGTGAGCATGGAGCAAGTATTGATGTGATGTTGATTTGTCAACAAGATGTGGAGCAGGGATGCCGGATGCATCCGCAATGATGATGTTGGGACCATGGTACTCAGTTGTCCATGGTCCATACCAGGAGCACACAGCAGAATCGTGCACAGCTGTTGTGAAGGAAAAGGCAGTCGTTCGCTTGCAGCTCCATGCTGGCTCCCCGGAAGTTGGTGAAGTAATGACACACGTCACCGTATCCCGTAAACGTTGCAGGTAAAATATCGTCGTCCTGCAATTGCTGATGTGATGACTGTTCGAGGTATTTGAACACAAGTAAGTGATCGCCCTTTTCCATATGTTGCAGTGTGACCCAGACAACTGGTCACATAATTTTCCCTTGGTGAAGGTAAACATCCATCTTCCAAAGGAGCATTTCTTCATCATTCTTTGAGAAAGAGGGTGTATGCCAAGATTAACTTCATTTTCACAAATTTTCCTTTTTCAAACTTCTTCCCAGATGTCGTTATCACTCCATTTGGGATGTGGTCTTGTCTTTCCTTTACTTCGCCACATTTATATCTGCTCTCCGCACAGATTGAATCAGATGGGGTACATTGTAACATGAAATCACTATATTTTATAACAACTTCACACGAATAATATTCAAATCAGACATGTGTTTTACACTACTAAAACTAAGAATAGCATCCACAATTACTTTCAGGTTCATATAATTCAAAAATTAAACACATGCAGGTGTTGTAACTCAACTCAAAGAAAATAAATGCATTAATAATGATTATATGATTTAAATCACAAACAGGAATATCTAATTCCCAACAATTCTTGCAAACAAGCAAACTATGCCTAATATGTTATTAGCATAGTCCTCCCCGCTTTTTTTGTTTTTCTTTAACAGTGTTACTTGTGGTGATATGAGTTCATCGATCGTGTAAAACGGACATAGTGCACAACAAGTTGTTATGCCCTCATTTATGTCAATGACATTCAACATTATATACCAAACTAACAAACTTCTTAAAATGTGACTAAAGAAAAATCCCTGAATATGTAACATAAATCTGATTATTTGCCTTATTCTGATGCCCCTATCTCCCGGGGTCCATATTTATTTCTATTGTTATCAACTTCCTATGATCTGTGAATTCGTTCCAAAATACCACAACCATAGGTTTTAACAAAGCTCTACCAAACTATTTCCAATGTGAACTCAAAATACTAGTAAAACAATCAATTTCAAAGAATTAACTTCAAAGGGTCAGCAAATTCATTCTATAACCAGATCTAATTTGTCCATCCAATAGTGTGCCTTGACACATGTCATATTATAACATTTTAATAAACCTTCAGAAATGTTGCCCATCGCAACAACTTCCCTTTTACAAATAGCCATGTGTAAATTACGTATTGAACGACAATTTTCTCTCAATGTGTTTGGCCTAAATGGCCGCAAAAGTGGCTGCCAACATGCAGTACCTTTTTTTATCTACCAAGTAAGTGCTCATCGACATAAGACGTCTACCAAATGTTGTTTGTAAAAACAAATCTGGGATTTCTAATTACATGGATGCACACTCTCAGGACATTGCAGGCTGCTGTTATCAATCCATTACGATAAAATAATTTCTTTACCCACAATCAAATAAGTAACACAAATTGAGGATATTATCCCTATCACATTCATTTATAGATTCATTTGGTTCTAATTCACTCTTTTCCCACTGCTATAAGGAAGAACAATAGCTCTTATAAGTCTTTGTAATATCTCATTAAATTTACCCAGCATTGAAGAATTTATTTACTATCCATTTCCCTTCTGTTTACCAGTAACTTTGTTTAAACTCCATAACTTAATTTGATAAATCCCATGTGTACAGCTCCCACTTATTGAAACCCCTACTTTTGTAGAAAATATCCAAATACGTGGTTGTATACTCCCTTAAAAGTTGTTCCTCCATTTTCTATGCAACTTAGTGAAGACTACTGACACCAGTATGCCAATATAGGTGTGGCAGATTAACAAAATATGTTGCAGGTACACGTAACATCGTGTTCTGAGTGTAAAAACCCATAAAAACCCAAAAAACATCTGAGTGTAAAAAACATAACAGCGCGTTCACGTCTGCCCCTTGGTTTTAAGATTCACAATGCATTTCGTTGTAAAACTCACAATAGTTCAATGCAACAAAATTTTCTTTACTATCTGCCCATATCATCTATGCCTAAGACACATCCATACATACAGCACAATTTATATGCTGATTAAGGTCAAGTTTATATATGTAAAAATCCATGAGCAGAGTACTCTGGAAAGTCAGTGTAAGACCACTTCCAAATTTGACTAATTTTGTACACCTTTTGTTTATGAAGCTCCTATCCATAAATAGCTGTTATTCTCATATAAATTCTATCAAAAATGGAATCCTAAGATTACTCACAATTTTACTATTAATTAATGGCTGCTCATAACCCAGGACATCAAATCCGTATATTCCATCGCCCTTGACAAAAGAGATAATGTTCATAATCAAATTATATTCCTATTTTATTTTACGAATTTTCTGGATATTCTTGTAAGATTGACACACAAAACAAAACATTGACACACAAACATACACAAACCCAAGCATTATGTATATTTGTTTGCATTTGAACCATCATTAACAGATCAAGATGGGTGTCAATTTCATTTCAATTTCGTAAAATTTATCCTTTAATGTTAGAAACGCTAATACACAAATAGACAAAAAGTTTATTTTTTAGAAAACCCCTAATGTCACCTTGAAATTACCCTTTTTGGTCCTACAATAATTTATCCAAATTTTACAAATTTACAAATTGTACAAATTTTACAACACCTCTATTGACATGTCAGTCGACCACTGACCTATCAGCATGCAAAAAATAGTCCAAAATGCCCACCTGCTGATCATGTGATGCTCGTCACTTGGTTTCCAAAAAATTTTCCAAAAAGTTTTGCAAAGCAATGTTCCACACTTTGGTAATTGTTTTGTTGTAAAAAATTGTTTTGCCCAAAATACTCCCTAAAACCACATTTATAATTGGCAAATATGAGGCTTCCAGAATGAACTCTAATTCTGGATCTTTTAATTCATGTTCCAAAAAAAATCCAATTTTGGCATTTAATCAACTAATTATTAATTCGCTAATAAGCAAAAGTAAAATTCATTCTTGCTCCGAAAAATTTTTTTGAGACAAGAAGCAGGAACAATTATTCATGTTGGTCTTATGATTTAATCTGTTGGGGCCTGTCGTCATTTGGGATCGGCAGCAATGAAAGCCTAATCGTTATCTGAGGTACCTGTAAGCACTGGTACCTTTAATCTTGGTTCTCCCTTGCGAAATCGTGTTTTGTTGACGTACGGACATCTTCTTTTCCAATGTCCATTATTTCCACAATTAAAACATCGACGTCTGTCATTGGCTGGTTTGTCCACCTGTTCACTTGTATTTCTAGGCTGTATCTCCAGATCCCTGAGTTGCCACTGCAATCTCTGGTTCTCTCCTGAAACACGAAAAAATTCTCTGTACCGTCCTTTTTGGGGAGACAAATGGGAATCAGATGGGACAACTGTCACTTTTATTCCTATGTTCGAGGGCAGTTGTGCATTTATGTCCTCCAATGTATCCTGCATCGTTTTTATTTTAAGTTCTAGGTCCAATATACGTCCTTGCTGTGCCCTATTCCTGGATTCCATATCCCAATAATGGAATGCAAGCCAGTCTACTGTTAAATTATGTCGCTTCCTGGCTTTCAATTCTTGTCCTAATCTCTCCAATCGACTTCGCTCAAATGTACCATCTCTTGGAAACTCCTTATCATGTCTCTTTGTCCACAAATACCAATTTTCAACCTCACTAATAGCCTCTTCACCATATCGGTCGTACATATAATATGCACAAGTACCTTTTTTTGGAATATCTGGTTGTCCTTGTGTATTCTTACAAGCTGCATTCCCCATTCTGCCTGTATATGAATAACACTCAGTATTTACTCAATGTAACAGATAACTACCAAGACTACACTTCGGACTACACCTGTACCCACTAACAACTGTGTGTACTGCAAAAATCTCAGAAGTTTGTTCCACCTTATACAAAGTAGCGTTGAATGCGTTGTTGTCTAGCTTATTCCTATAAGCTCCACTCTGTGGTCTTCCAGGAAGTATCTCTCCACCTGTCCACTTGATGACTTCAGGTGATTTCCAGAGAGTCCCCCTGCCCTGTGGCTTTTCCCACACCCCAATCTCGCTGATCAGCGTTGCAGATGAGTCTGGATCAGTAAGTCCTGTTAAGGGGGGGTCAAACAAAAATAACCACATAATATAACAAATAACCACTAGACTCACCACCTCGCTCATCATCCCAGGTTGTCTGCACCTTGATGTTTTGCAAATGTCTCAAAGCTTCTTTCCTGAGACCGCACTTTTTATTCATCCATCAATTGACTTGTTTAAATTAAATTTAAATAAAATCAGATCAGATTAAATCAATCAGATCAGCATCAGAATGAATTCAATTATGCAATTTCAATCAATTTATCAATATTCATCAATAAAATTCTAATAATAATATATAATAAAATATCATAAATGATAATATCAAAATTCAAATATCAAATCATCATTGAAATTATCATTGAAAATATCAAATATCAAAATAGCAAAATTCACATTTATCAGTCTGATAACGAATTGAAACCAATGTCTGATACTGAACTATGATATGGGATCAACATTACTCTATACCTAAACCTTTTCCCAATGTTGCCAAAACAGTTCCATCTACTGACGGGGAATATGAGCATCGGTCGTCACCGTTTGACCCATATCTGCCATCAGTTGACAAATCACCGTTCTGCCTCTGGATCATATCTGACATATTTGTTCAATCCGGTGTGGTCATTATATCACAAATTAAAGTTGAACAACCACTGAAGGCAACTCAACCCTTCATTTGTGAGACAATCAGCGAAAATTGCTCCGACAGATATGAGCCAGTCCATTTGGGCAATGTCTCACATGTCACCCATGTCACATGTCACGTATCACATGTCACACGTCATGTGATGTCACATGTCATGTCATGTGTCACCCACCATGTCTCACTTTGAAAGACACTCAAAGTTCTTGACAATTAAAATGGTGTAAGATTCCTGAAATGTGTACCAATGAATGACAATTAATTCATAACATTTATCAATGGAATCCAACCATACCGAAATTTCGACACTCCAATAAACTTTGTAACTTGTAATACATCATTAATCCTGCAGGGCTATAAAGCTATCCTTAAAGTCCATGCAATCGATTTACATCAAAACCCAATGATGACATGCCTGACAATCATAGCAATTTTCATGATTGTAAAATCATGACCATTGTAAATCATTGTAATTATAAATTGTAAATGTAAATTTACCATAATTGTAAATTGGCAATTATAAATTATAATTGTAAAAAAATTGTAAATTGTTACCATTATCAGAGTCATACCATAATCATCCATTGCAGAAGACAAACATTTCCTGTATCAACACATCCACGTGGTATAATCAACAATGAAACAGTTATCATTAACAAAATTTGAGAATGAACATCAATAATAATCAGCATATGACAATCATGATGACAATGATGAATCTCATCAACAATGAGAGAAAACAATGAGAATGAGAAACAATGAGAGAAATGAGAAAACAATGAGAACTATGAAAGGTGAAAACAGGTAAAAGAAGAAGCAAAAGAGGAGGAAAGGAGAAGGAAAGGGGGGAGGAAAAGGGTGGGGAAGGGAGGAGGAGAAGTGGCAGAATGCCAAGGGAGGAATGAGGCTGGGGGAGGGGTGGGGCTTAGGGGTATTTACTATGCGAAATACGACACTCATTGTATTTTCCTAAAAATAACTGTGTATGATTGGCTGCACTTATTCTCCCTTACAAGGCTGTGAAAGGTTATATGATGGATACTATTGTCCCTCTCAACCTTGGTGCAAATCATACACTCATCTGTGTATTATTTTAACGATGTAAACTGTGTCGTATCATGGCACTCATCACTTTAACACTATGGGGCCATATTCTTTAGGGAGAGGGAGAAATTTTAAAAATGAGAATGAAAAACACATACCCACACACACAAAAACACATAAAGCCACATAATGAGGTGATATGCTAAATCAACATGGGATCCAATGGGATATGGGATCAACAATCCTTTACATGCCTCATACAATCAGTAATATAACATGATTTGGAGGGGATGGATAATGGTAGAATGAAGTTAGGGTTAAGATTGGGTTGGGGTCAACAAATTCATGTACATGTAAATTCATTCATGTATAAACAGATCACAATATATTTCATCATTGGTTTCCCTCCATTTAATTGCCTTGTCAAATGTCATAGGATCTTATATCAATAAATTCCCTTTTTAAAATCTTAAAAGACAGATGAAATATAAAATGATCAAAGGTACATTTGATGGTTCTATTTTTTAGAGATTACGGATCACAGTAGCATGGGATTGGCTCTCATTAAATTTCATCTTGATTGAAGGATTTTTAGCTGTGGTCCAAGATGGCCGCCGCCATAAAAAATCCTAAAAATATATATATATTTTTTCTAATCAGGATGTAAAGAGGTTACATTTAAAAAATCGCTTCTGATTCCATAGATAAGTGGACACAACACCAAACGGTTACCATGGGCAACCTGCCTGCACGCATTCCAGTGGCAGGGTCAGTGTGTGCAAATCTTACGGGACCCAGGACACAACACCAAACGGTTACCATGGGCAACCTGCCTGCACGCATTCCAGTGGCAGGGTCAGTGTGTGCAAATCTTACGGGACCCAGGACACAGAAAACTTTTTTTTTTTAAAATTACATTGCATTACAAACATTACATTACATTAGAAATTAACAGTTATCATTACTGTCCTACATGGGAAAAATGAATTGATGGTGCACTTCATCAAGTCATCCCTGTCAGAACATCATAATTCATAAGATTACAATTTCTTGTGTTCATAAGAGCACATTTGGCCAATCACACACATAAATGTGCATAAAATGCAGACGTGCGTCCAAACCGCTTCGAATTAACTCTTATGAAGGTACAAAAACCCATATTTGTGCCACAATGGAATTTTTTATGACTTAAAATCGAGCCAGTCGATTTTACCATTATTTGGCTTACTGTACAGACGCTGTATAAAATCGCTTTTTACAAAACCCGCTAATATGATTATAAATCAAATAGTGTCCATTCTGCAATCTGCTCGTGTGTGTGGTCACAACCAAGCAGGATCTCAACCATTATTTTAACGGGAAAATCGACACACTTATAAGTCGTTTGATCACGAAAACGAGCAGAGATTTGAATGCAGACCATTGCTGGAAATCATTTTAAAGATATTTACAAAATTGACGTTCTATTTCATGAATTCATGACGTTCCTGAAATGAACAAGAAATATACAAAATCCATATTTCAGTTGTACATGACAAGACGAATGCAGCACCTTTTGGCTAACGCCCGGGGTTCGTTAGTGGCTCTTTGCACTCGTCTCATTAAACTCGTAAAATGTACCGAAAAAAAAATTCAAATTACAGAAAAAACAAAAAAATAATTGATTATTAATTTTTTTAAATTTTTTTTATCGTCATGACTTCTGAAATTTTAAAACAAATCCTTCATGAAAGCACAGCACCTTTTCTAAAGACACAAGGCTTTAGTGGATATTTGTGACAGTTCATGGCACCATCCCTCAAAAATGCGTATACATAAATTTTGGAAGAAAAAGAGAAAAAAAATCGTCATGATTTCTGAAACCTGTTAAAAGGCCTCGTGATTTTTTTTTTCCTTCCACATATCAACAAACACACAAAACTCAAACACTGAGCTATTTTCACAGATTAACATCAGACTACACAGATAACAAACAAAAGCTTACCTTGTTTACCTGGGCAGTTGAGTCCCTACGGGCCACCAATTCTTGGAGAATTATTAACAATTACTGGTGTTATGTTAGTAAAACTTCAAGAGACTCGGTTTAGCAAAATCAATGGTTTATTCACTTTAGAGAATTTGTTGTATACTAAGCCGAGATCTTTAATGAGTCTGTTCCAGAGTTTGTTGAAGCTTGTTTGGTAGGTCTTTTGAAGCTCGTTCAGTAGGTCTTTTGAAGCTCATTCAGTTGTTGACAATCTCCAGTTGGTTGATCAGTTCAACTGGTCTTCAGTTTTCACTCCTCTTCAGTTCACTCTCCCAGTCCACTCTCTTCCAATGCAACTTTCTCTTGGTTTTAAAGGCCCAGACTGCTTCATCCAAAAGCCTTTATTTGGCTCTTTTGGCCACCCCTCTATTTTGGGAGACTGAGAGCACCACTTTATTTCTGTTCAAGAGGTCAAATACTCTGACCTGCTGAAGCTGTTTGCAGCCTGTGTTCCATCTATGGAACACAGGCTAAATATTGAAAGACACAGATGGCAGTCCACGAGCATTACACATTCTGTTTCCTTAAATTAACTCTCTCTCTGACCACATGTTAATTCTAGTTCTATGCTCTTTTGCTCATTCGTAAAGTAAAACATAATTCCACTTTAAACAAGATTACATTGATATATATTCTAGCAATATTGTCAATATGAATATTTATTCCCTGACACTGTCCGTCGACGAGACGACCGATTCGGCAGGTCGATATGTGGCCAACATCATCGCGGGACACTTGTCCAAGGAGGGGTACTTTCATCCCCACCTCGTCCAGTGCATGTTTCTGGAGAAGACCAACTCCGGGGAGATCGTGCACGCAATCAATGACACGCTGCGCTATCTTTGGCCTGATTTCAAGCCGGAGTGCCTCAAGGTCCTCGTCAGCGACGCCGCGGCCTATATGATCAAGGCCGGCCATGCCCTGACGGAACTCTTCCCGGACTTGCTGCATGTGACTTGCATTGCCCACGCGCTCCACCGTGTCTGCGAGACAGTCCGAGAAATGTTCAAGGACGTCAACGACCTGATTGCCACGACGAAGAAGGTGTTCGTCAAAGCCCCGTCGCGTGTTGTCCTTTGGAGGGAGCAGCAGCCCAATCTTTCTCTCCCCCCGGAGCCCATTCTGACTCGGTGGGGGACGTGGATCGACGCCGCGGTGTTTTACGCCGAGCACTTCGAGGCCGTCAAGGACATTGTGGACCAGCTGAACGATGACGACGCGATGGCAATCCGGAGTGCCAAGGACCTGTTAGGAAAGGCGGACATCAAGCTCAGTTTGGTCTTCTTAAATGCCCACGTGTCGTTCATCCCAAAGATCCTTAAGCAGCTGGAGGAGGCCGGCATGGAGCTGGCCAAGGCCTTCCAGCTCCTTGATCAGGCCAAGGAGGAGCTCGAAAAGATCCGAGGCTGCCGTAAGGCGATCCTGCTCACCAAGTTCAAGGCGGTGCTGCAGCGCAATCCCGACATTGGTGTGCTGAGGACAGTGGCTTTGATCCTGGATGGAGATCAGCACGGATCTGAGGTTGGTGTGCCGGCTGGAGTCAAGCTTGCCGACATCCCCCTCTTGAGGTACTGCCCCATCGTCAGCGTCGACGTGGAAAGGTCCTTCTCCGTCTACAGAAACGTCCTCACCGACCGCCGACACCGCCTCACCAAGGAGAACATTACCAAGATAATGATTTCAAACACCTACTTTAACCGTTCCTAAAAGGGTCTTGTCAATTTCTTCTAGTCCTCTACTTATCAAACAATGCGGTTGCAATAAAGGTACCTGAACGTCATTTTTTACCTGTTTGCTAGCCCAGAGTGCTTAATGTTGTGCAGGAAAAAGCTTACCATTTTTTGTTCTTTTTTTGACTGATTTCTGAAAAACTTGGTAATAATAAAAAATGAATAAAACGGGGGAAAAAAATATTTCGGGATTTTTTCACATTAAAAAAAAAAAATCCCGCTTTTCAAAACATAAAAGGCCTATTTTCTTAACATAAAAATCCGTAGTCTACTTATGAAACTGAACGTTTTTTAAATCCTCCACTCCTTGGTGTAAAATATTTGAAAAATAAAAAAGTTGTTGTTTAAACCTTGAACCATGTGGTTTTCACCGGAAGAGATCAATCGGAGCAAAAATAAATAAATTAATATGCATATTTTATCAAGAGAATGATGCAGGCAGGGGCGTGGCCACAGCCCAATGTGACGTCACAGTGTTTGTTCGCTGTCACAATGATGTGTGTGTGTTCCATGTTAAATGTGTGTGTTCCATGTTAAATGTGTGTGTCTTCCATGTTAAATGTGTGTGTATTCCATGTTAAATGGGTGTGTGTTCCATGTTAAATGTGTGTGTTCCATGTTAAATGTGTGTTTTCCATGTTAAATGTGTGTGTGTTCCATGTTAAATGTGTGTGTGTTCCGTGTTAAATGTGTGTGTTCCATGTTAAATGTGTGTGTCCCATGTTAAATATGTGTGTTACACGGTGTGTTCCATGTTAAATGTGTGTTACACGGTGTGTTCTGTGTTAAATGTGTGTGTTACACGGTGTGTTCTGTGTTAAATGTGTGTGTGTGTGTGTTCCATGTTAAATGTGTGTTACATGGTGTGTTCCGTGTTAAATGTGTGTGTGTTCCATGTTAAATGTGTGTGTCCCATGTTAAATATGTGTGTTACACAGTGTGTTCCATGTTAAATGTGTGTTACACGGTGTGTTCTGTGTTAAATGTGTGTGTTACATGGTGTGTTCTGTGTTAAATGTGTGTGTGTGTGTGTTCCATGTTAAATATGTGTTACATGGTGTGTTCCGTGTTAAATGTGTGTGTGTTCCATGTTAAATGTGTGTGTTACACGGTGTGTTCCGTGTTAGATGTGTGTGTGTTCCATGTTAAATGTGTGTTACACGGTGTGTTCCGTGTTAAATGTGTGTGTTCCATGTTAAATGTGTGTGTTCCATGTTAAATGTGTGTGTTCCATGTTAAATGTGTGTGTGTTCCATGTTAAATGTGTGTGTTCCATGTTAAATGTGTGTGTTCCATGTTAAATGTGTGTGTGTTCCATGTTAAATGTGTGTGTGTTCCGTGTTAAATGTGTGTGTTCCATGTTAAATGTGTGTGTCCCATGTTAAATATGTGTGTTACACGGTGTGTTCCATGTTAAATGTGTGTTACACGGTGTGTTCTGTGTTAAATGTGTGTGTGTGTGTGTTCCATGTTAAATGTGTGTTACATGGTGTGTTCCGTGTTAAATGTGTGTGTGTTCCATGTTAAATGTGTGTGTCCCATGTTAAATATGTGTGTTACACAGTGTGTTCCATGTTAAATGTGTGTTACACGGTGTGTTCTGTGTTAAATGTGTGTGTTACATGGTGTGTTCTGTGTTAAATGTGTGTGTGTGTGTGTTCCATGTTAAATGTGTGTTACATGGTGTGTTCCGTGTTAAATGTGTGTGTGTTCCATGTTAAATGTGTGTGTTACACGGTGTGTTCCGTGTTAGATGTGTGTGTGTTCCATGTTAAATGTGTGTTACACGGTGTGTTCCGTGTTAAATGTGTGTGTTCCGTGTTAAATATGTGTGTTACACAGTGTGTTCCATGTTAAATGTGTGTTACACGGTGTGTTCTGTGTTAAATGTGTGTGTTACATGGTGTGTTCTGTGTTAAATGTGTGTGTGTGTGTGTTCCATGTTAAATGTGTGTTACATGGTGTGTTCCGTGTTAAATGTGTGTGTGTTCCATGTTAAATGTGTGTGTCCCATGTTAAATATGTGTGTTACACAGTGTGTTCCATGTTAAATGTGTGTTACACGGTGTGTTCTGTGTTAAATGTGTGTGTTACATGGTGTGTTCTGTGTTAAATGTGTGTGTGTGTGTGTTCCATGTTAAATGTGTGTTACATGGTGTGTTCCGTGTTAAATGTGTGTGTGTTCCATGTTAAATGTGTGTGTTACACGGTGTGTTCCGTGTTAGATGTGTGTGTGTTCCGTGTTAAATGTGTGTGTTACACGGTGTGTTCCAGGTTAAATGTCAAATGTTGATTGGAGAGGGAATTGGATTCGACTAAAAATCTCTGCAAAAAAAAGTAAAGTTTCTGCTGCTGTACTCCATGGTACGATCCTCGATTTAACAGAAGTAACAAACATGAGTGAAAACATGACCTCGGTTCACATGAGGTGGAGATGCATTGAGAACACCTGATGGTGGGTGGGAACGTATTAAACGTTATCTATTTATTACGTATGCACGTATGTACATAATGAATGTTCGGACCCGTCCCAAAGAGACAAAAAGGAATAAGGAAGGACGTTCACCATTATTCACTTTGCAAACACCGCATACCTGCCAACCTTTTTTGAAAGAAAAGCGGTAGGCTGGCGTGCGACGCTCGTCCCTAGGGGGTACGGGGGCATGCCCCCCCGGAAATTTTTCAAAAAAATGAAGCAAAATGGTGCAATCTCCTGCATTTTGAAACCACAGTTAGCTGAAATATATCAACATATTTTTCGAGTGAAAAAGAGAAAACTTGGGTGAAAATGAGTGTAGGTTGAAAATATTTGCATTTGTTCAAACCTGTCGAACCAGACGATTCGTTTGTAGCATTCCGAATGGGGTGTGAGCAGAAATTTATGAGGATCGAGTTACGTGGAAGTGCATTGGAGCTTATTGTACACCGCTCCTTTCCTATGCCACCTCCAGGCATTGCAAATCGTCATTGCCGGGCACCGAAGGGGGCTCGGCAGTGACGCACGCTGAAAGAGAGTACTCAGTTTTCACTCTGGTTTCTTGTTGTACACCGCTCCTTTCCTATGCCATCTCCAGGCATTGCAAATCGTCATTGCCGGGCACCAAAGGGGGCTCGGCAGTGACGCACGCTGAAAGAGAGTACTCAGTTTTCACTCTGGTTTCTTTCTTGTTTGTTTTCTTGTTTGTTTTCTTTCTTGTTTGCTTTCTTGGTTGTCCGGACGATATCTCAGCCATCCTTTGAGCTAGGAAGCTGAAATTTCGGCACAATAGTGAGCAAGTCCTTTGTCAAAAACGGTATTTTTTGTTTTTTGATTAATCAATTAATTGATGAGTTATTTAATTATTAGCGATTAATTAAGTACTTATTTAATTAATTAAATTTCATTTCTCTTCTGACCATTAACTCAGGCACCTTTTGAGTTAGGAAGCTGATATTTGGACATGCCAATGACCAGGTGATTTGGCTGCAAAGGCTATTTTTGATTTATTAATTAATTAATTAATCAATTAATCGATTAATTATTTAATTATTTGATTAATGACAAAAAAAATTTTTTTTTTTAACTTACAGATTCTGATGAAATAGTGATGGTTTATGTGTTCTCTGACCGAATTGATTAATAATTTAATTTATTTATGATTATTATTTATTTATTTTCATTATTAATCATTTATTTATCTTCTTTCTCATTTGGCCAATATCTCAGGCACCTTTTGAGCTCAGAAGCTAATATTTGGACATGAGTGACCAAGTGATGTGGCTATCAAGGATATTTTTGATTTATTGATTAATCAATTAATCAATGTATCGATTAATTATTTAATTATTCGATAAATTACTAAAAAAATTTTTTTGCCCCCAGTTACACATTCTGATGAAATGGTGGTGCTTTATGTGTTCTGTGACCGAATTGATTGATAATTTAATTTTTTAATGATTATTATTTATTTATTTTCATTATTAATCATTGATTTATTTTCTTTCTCATTTGGCCAATATCTCAGGCACCTTTTGAGCTGGGAAGCTAATATTTGGACATGACAGTGACCAAGTGATGTGGCTATCAAGGATATTTTTGATTAATTGATTAATCATTTAATCGATTCATTATTTATTGATTAATCGATGAATTACTTATTGATTAATCAATTAATTATTAAATTTTTTATTAATGACTTATTTGATTAAATTTCTAAAAGATACATCTTCGGATGAAGCACGAGTGGTTTTGTTATGGTATTAGCCAATTGATTAAGAAAATATTTTGTGATAATCTTTTATTGATTTTAATTATACAATTAATCAATCAATTAGTGGACACCTCTCCCTCCCAATGCAGCCTCTATGAGCTGCACTGCGGTATTGCCGGGCGCCAGAGGTGCCCCGGCAATGCCGCGCTGTAGGATATTTAATTATTTGGCATGGGGGCGGTGTACTTTGAATGTATGTGTACTTGTTTGTTTTCTTTCTTGGTTGTCCGGGCGATATCTCAGCCATCCTTTGAGCTAGGAAGCTGAAATTTCGGCACAGTAGTGAGCAAGTCCTTTGTCAAATACGGTATTTTTTGTTTTTTGAATAATCAATTAATTGAGGAGTTATTTAATTATTAGCGTTTAATTAAGTACTTATTTAATTAATTAAATTTCATTTCTCTTCTGACCATTATTAACTCAGGCACCTTTTGAGTTAGGAAGCTGATATTTGGACATGCCAATGACCAGGTGATTTGGCTGCAAAGGATATTTTTGATTTATTAATTAATCAATTAATCGATTAATTATTTAATTATTCGATTAATGACAAAAAAAATTTTTTTTTTTAAGTTACAGATTCTGATGAAATAGTGGTAGTTTATGTGTTCTCTGACCAAATTGATTAATAATTTAATTTTTTTATGATTATTATTTATTTATTTTCATTATTAATCATTTATTTATTTTCTTTCTCATTTGGCCAATATCTCAGGCACCTTTTGAGCTGGGAAGCTAATATTTGGACATGAGTGACCAAGTGATGTGGCTATCAAGGATATTTTTGATTTATTGATTAATCATTTCATCTATTAAGTATTTATTGATTAATCGATTAATTATTTATTGAGTAATCAATTAATTATTTAATTTTTTTATAAATGACTTATTTAATTAAATTTCTAAAAGATACATCTTCGGATGAAGCACTAGTGCTTCAGGTATGCTATTAGCCAATTGATTAAGAAAATATTTTATGATCATTTATATATTTTAATTTCACAATTAATCAATCAATTATTGTACTCCTCTCCCTCCCAATTCCGTCTCCATGTGGCTGCCATATATACCCCTGCCACCGAAGGTGGATAGAGGTTGTGTTTTTGTTTGTTTGTTTTCTTGGTTGTTTGTTTGTTGTACACCGCTCCTTTCCTATGCCATCTCCAGGCATTGCAAATCGTCATTGCTGGGCACCGAAGGGGGCTCGGCAGTGACGCACGCTGAAAGAGAGTACTCAGTTTTCACTCTGGTTTCTTGTTTGTTTGTTTGTTGTACACCGCTCCTTTCCTATGCCATCTCCAGGCATTGCAAATCGTCATTGCCGGGCACCAAAGGGGGCTCGGCAGTGACGCACGCTGAAAGAGAGTACTCAGTTTTCACTCTGGTTTCTTGTTTGTTTTCTTGTTTTCTTGTTTGTTTGTTGTACACCGCTCCTTTCCTATGCCATCTCCAGGCATTGCAAATCGTCATTGCCGGGCACCAAAGGGGGCTCGGCAGTGACGCACGCTGAAAGAGAGTACTCAGTTTTCACTCTGGTTTCTTGCTTTCTTGCTTTCTTTCTTGTTTTCTTGGTTGTCCGGGCGATATCTCAGCCATCCTTTGAGCTCGGAAGCTGAAATTTCGGCACAGTAGTGAGCAAGTCCTTTGTCAAATACGGTATTTTTGTTTTTTGAATAATCAATTAATTGAGGAGTTATTTAATTATTAGCGTTTAATTAAGTACTTATTTAATTAATTAAATTTCATTTCTCTTCTGACCATTATTAACTCAGGCACCTTTTGAGTTAGGAAGCTGATATTTGGACATGCCAATGACCAGGTGATTTGGCTGCAAAGAATATTTTTGATTTATTAATTAATCAATTAATCGATTAATTATTTAATTATTCGATTAATGACAAAAAAAATTTTTTTTTTAAAGTTACAGATTCTGATGAAATAGTGGTAGTTTATGTGTTCTCTGACCAAATTGATTAATAATTTAATTTTTTTATGATTATTATTTATTTATTTTCATTATTAATCATTTATTTATTTTCTTTCTCATTTGGCCAATATCTCAGGCACCTTTTGAGCTGGGAAGCTAATATTTGGACACGAGTGACCAAGTGATGTGGCTATCAAGGATATTTTTGGTTTATTGATTAATCATTTCATCTATTAATTATTTATTGATTAATCGATTAATTATTTATTGAGTAATCAATTAATTATTTAATTTTTTATAAATGACTTATTTAATTAAATTTCTAAAAGATACATCTTCGGATGAAGCACTACTGGTTTAGTTATGCGATTAGCCAATTGATTATGAAAATATTTTGTGATAATCTTTTATTGATTTTAATTATACAATTAATCAATCAATTAGTGTACACCTCTCCCTCCCAATGCAGCCTCAATGAGCTGCACTGCGGTATTGCCGGGCGCCAGAGGCGCCCCGGCAATGCCGCGCTGCAGCATATTTAATTATTTGGCATGGGGCGGTGTACTTTGAATGTATGTGTACTTGTTTTCTTTCTTGGTTGTCCGGACGATATCTCAGCCATCCTTTGAGCTAGGAAGCTGAAATTTCGGCACAGTAGTGAGCAAGTCCTTTGTCAAATACGGTATTTTTTGTTTTTTGAATAATCAATTAATTGAGGAGTTATTTAATTATTAGCGTTTAATTAAGTACTTATTTAATTAATTAAATTTCATTTATCTTCTGACCATTATTAACTCAGGCACCTTTTGAGTTAGGAAGCTGATATTTGGACATGCCAATGACCAGGTGATTTGGCAAAAGGATATTTTTTGATTTATTAATTAATCAATTAATCGATTAATTATTTAATTATTCGATTAATGACAAAAAAATTTTTTTTTTTTTAGTTACAGATTCTGATGAAATAGTGGTAGTTTATGTGTTCTCTGACCAAATTGATTAATAATTTAATTTTTTTATGATTATTATTTATTTATTTTCATTATTAATCATTTATTTATTTTCTTTCTCATTTGGCCAATATCTCAGGCACCTTTTGAGCTGGGAAGCTAATATTTGGACATGAGTGACCAAGTGATGTGGCTATCAAGGATATTTTTGATTTATTGATTAATCATTTCATCTATTAAGTATTTATTGATTAATCGATTAATTATTTATTGAGTAATCAATTAATTATTTAATTTTTTATAAATGACTTATTTAATTAAATTTCTAAAAGATACATCTTCGGATGAAGCACTACTGGTTTAGTTATGCGATTAGCCAATTGATTATGAAAATATTTTGTGATAATCTTTTATTGATTTTAATTATACAATTAATCAATCAATTAGTGTACACCTCTCCCTCCCAATGCAGCCTCAATGAGCTGCACTGCGGTATTGCCGGGCGCCGGAGGCGCCCCGGCAATGCCGCGCTGCAGCATATTTAATTATTTGGCATGGGGCGGTGTACTTTGAATGTATGTGTACTTGTTTGTTTTCTTGTTTGTTTTCTTGGTTGTCCGGACGATATCTCAGCCATCCTTTGAGCTAGGAAGCTGAAATTTCGGCACAGTAGTGAGCAAGTCCTTTGTCAAATACGGTATTTTTTGTTTTTTGATTAATCAATTAATTGAGGAGTTATTTAATTATTAGCGTTTAATTAAGTACTTATTTAATTAATTAAATTTCATTTATCTTCTGACCATTATTAACTCAGGCACCTTTTGAGTTAGGAAGCTGATATTTGGACATGCCAATGACCAGGTGATTTGGCTGCAAAGGATATTTTTGATTTATTAATTAATCAATTAATCGATTAATTATTTAATTATTCGATTAATGACAAAAAATTTTTTTTTTTTAAAGTTACAGATTCTGATGAAATAGTGGTAGTTTATGTGTTCTCTGACCAAATTGATTAATAATTTAATTTTTTTATGATTATTATTTATTTATTTTCATTATTAATCATTTATTTATTTTCTTTCTCATTTGGCCAATATCTCAGGCACCTTTTGAGCTGGGAAGCTAATATTTGGACATGAGTGACCAAGTGATGTGGCTATCAAGGATATTTTTGATTTATTGATTAATCATTTCATCTATTAATTATTTATTGATTAATCGATTAATTATTTATTGAGTAATCAATTAATTATTTAATTTTTTATAAATGACTTATTTAATTAAATTTCTAAAAGATACATCTTCGGATGAAGCACTAGTGGTTTAGTTATGCGATTAGCCAATTGATTATGAAAATATTTTGTGATAATCTTTTATTGATTTTAATTATACAATTAATCAATCAATTAGTGTACACATCTCCCTCCCAATGCAGCCTCAATGAGCTGCACTGCGGTATTGCCGGGCGCCTGAGGCGCCCCGGCAATGCCGCGCTGCAGCATATTTAATTATTTGGCATGGGGCGGTGTACTTTGAATGTATGTGTACTTGTTGGAGATTTTTTCATTCCCACATCATGAAAACGAAATTTGTGTGTAAGTGACCTGCCTCTGGTCAACCAAAGATATTTTCGATTCTGATTGTACACCGCTCCTTTCCTATGCCATCTCCAGGCATTGCAAATCGTCATTGCCGGGCACCAAAGGGGGCTCGGCAGTGACGCACGCTGAAAGAGAGTACTCAGTTTTCACTCTGGTTTCTTGTTTGTTTGTTTTCTTGGTTGTCCGGACGATATCTCAGCCATCCTTTGAGCTAGGAAGCTGAAATTTCGGCACAGTAGTGAGCAAGTCCTTTGTCAAATACGGTATTTTTTGTTTTTTGAATAATCAATTAATTGAGGAGTTATTTAATTATTAGCGTTTAATTAAGTACTTATTTAATTAATTAAATTTCATTTCTCTTCTGACCATTATTAACTCAGGCACCTTTTGAGTTAGGAAGCTGATATTTGGACATGCCAATGACCAGGTGATTTGGCTGCAAAGGATATTTTTGATTTATTAATTAATCAATTAATCGATTAATTATTTAATTATTCGATTAATGACAAAAAATTTTTTTTTTTTAAAGTTACAGATTCTGATGAAATAGTGGTAGTTTATGTGTTCTCTGACCAAATTGATTAATAATTTAATTTTTTTATGATTATTATTTATTTATTTTCATTATTAATCATTTATTTATTTTCTTTCTCATTTGGCCAATATCTCAGGCACGTTTTGAGCTGGGAAGCTAATATTTGGACATGAGTGACCAAGTGATGTGGCTATCAAGGATATTTTTGATTTATTGATTAATCATTTCATCTATTAATTATTTATTGATTAATCGATTAATTATTTATTGAGTAATCAATTAATTATTTAATTTTTTATAAATGACTTATTTAATTAAATTTCTAAAAGATACATCTTCGGATGAAGCACTAGTGGTTTAGTTATGCGATTGGCCAATTGATTATGAAAATATTTTGTGATAATCTTTTATTGATTTTAATTATACAATTAATCAATCAATTAGTGTACACCCCTCCCTCCCAATGCAGCCTTAATGAGCTGCACTGCGGTATTGCCGGGCGCCGGAGGCGCCCCGGCAATGCTGCGCTGCAGCATATTTAATTATTTGGCATGGGGCGGTGTACTTTGAATGTATGTGTACTTGTTTAACATTTCATTACATATTTCCTCGTTTCTTGCACCAACACAAGTGCGAAAAGTGGTTTTTCAACACTAACACAAGTGCGAAAAGTGGTTTTTTATCACTAACACAAGTGCGAAAAGTGGTTTTTCAACACTAACACAAGTGCGAAAAGTGGTTTTTCCACACTAATACAAGTGCAAAAGTGGTTTCCTGCACCAACACAAGTGCGAAAAGTGGTTTTTCAACACTAACACAAGTGCGAAAAGTGGTTTTTCAACACTATCACAAGTGCGAAAAGTGTTTTTTCCACACTAATACAAGTGCAAAAGTGGTTTCCTGCACGAACACAAGTGCGAAAAGTGGTTTTTCAACACTAACACAAGTGCGAAAAGTGTTTTTTCAACACTAACACAAGTGCGAAAAGTGGTTTTTCAACACTATCACAAGTGCAAAAAGTGTTTTTTCCACTCTAATACAAGTGCAAAAGTGGGTTCCTGCACCAACACAAGTGCGAAAAGTGGTTTTTCAACACTAACACAGGTGCGAAAAGTGGTTTTTCAACACTAACACAAGTGCGAAAAGTGGTTTTTTCCACACTAATGCAAGTGCAAAAGTGGTTTCCTGCACCAACACAAGTGCGAAAAGTGGTTTTTCAACACTAACACAAGTGCGAAAAGTCGTTTTTCAACACTATCACAAGTGCAAAAAGTGTTTTTTCCACACTAATACAAGTGCAAAAGTGGTTTCCTGCACCAACACAAGTGCGAAAAGTGGTATTTCAACACTAACACAAGTGCGAAAAGTGGTTTTTCAACACTATCACAAGTGCAAAAAGTGTTTTTTCCACACTAATACAAGTGCAAAAGTGGTTTCCTGCACCAACACAGGTGCGAAAAGTGGTTTTTCAACACTAACACAAGTGCGATAAGTGGTATTTCAACACTAACACAAGTGCGAAAAGTGGTTTTTGCACACTAATACAAGTGCAAAAGTGGTTTCCTGCACCAACACAAGTGCGAAAAGTGGTTTTTCAACACTAACACAAGTGCGAAAAGTGGTTTTTCAACACTATCACAAGTGCAAAAAGTGTTTTTTCCACACTAATACAAGTGCAAAAGTGGTTTCCTGCACCAACACAAGTGCGAAAAGTGGTTTTTCAACACTAACACAAGTGCGAAAAGTGGTTTTTCAACACTAACACCAGTGCGAAAAGTGTTTTTCCACACTAATACAAGTGCAAAAGTGGTTTCCTGCACCAACACAAGTGTGAAAAGTGGTTTTTCAACACTAACACAAGTGCCAAAAGTGGTTTTTCAACACTAACACAAGTGCGAAAAGTGTTTTTTCCACACTAATACAAGTGCAACAGTGGTTTCCTGCACCAACACAAGTGCGAAAAGTGGTTTTTCAACACTAACACAAGTGCGAAAAGTGGTTTTTAAACACTAACACAAGTGCGAAAAGTGGTTTTTCCACACTAATACAAGTGCAAAAGTGGTTTCCTGCACCAACACAAGTGCGAAAAGTGGTTTCTCAACACTAACACAAGTGCGAAAAGTGTTTTTTCAACACTAACACAAGTGCGAAAAGTGGTTTTTCCACACTAATACAAGTGCAAAAGTGGTTTCCTGCACCAACACAAGTGCGAAATGTGGTTTTTCAACACTAACACAAGTGCGAAAAGTGGTTTTTCAACACTATCACAAGTGCGAAAAGTGTTTTTTCCACACTAATACAAGTGCAAAAGTGGTTTCCTGCACGAACACAAGTGCGAAAAGTGGTTTTTCAACACTAACACAAGTGCGAAAAGTGTTTTTTCAACACTAACACAAGTGCGAAAAGTGGTTTTTCAACACTATCAGAAGTGCAAAAAGTGTTTTTTCCACTCTAATACAAGTGCAAAAGTGGGTTCCTGCACCAACACAAGTGCGAAAAGTGGTTTTTCAACACTAACACAGGTGCGAAAAGTGGTTCTTCAACACTAACACAAGTGCGAAAAGTGGTTTTTCCACACTAATACAAGTGCAAAAGTGGTTTCCTGCACCAACACAAGTGCGAAAAGTGGTTTTTCAACACTAACACAAGTGCGAAAAGTCGTTTTTCAACACTATCACAAGTGCAAAAAGTGTTTTTTCCACACTAATACAAGTGCAAAAGTGGTTTCCTGCACCAACACAAGTGCGAAAAGTGGTATTTCAACACTAACACAAGTGCGAAAAGTGGTTTTTCAACACTATCACAAGTGCAAAAAGTGTTTTTTCCACACTAATACAAGTGCAAAAGTGGTTTCCTGCACCAACACAAGTGCAAAAAGTGGTTTTTCAACACTAACACAAGTGCGAAAAGTGGTTCTTCAACACTAACACAAGTGCGAAAAGTGTTTTTTGCACACTAATACAAGTGCAAAAGTGGTTTCCTGCACCAACACAAGTGCGAAAAGTGATTTTCAACACTAACACAAGTGCGAAAAGTGGTTTTTCAACACTAACACAACTGCGAAAAGTGGTTTTTCAACACTATCACAAGTGCAAAAAGTGTGTTTTCCACACTAATACAAGTGCAAAAGTGGTTTCCTGCACCAACACAAGTGCGAAAAGTGGTTTTTCAACACTAACACAAGTGCGATAAGTGGTATTTCAACACTAACACAAGTGCGAAAAGTGGTTTTTGCACACTAATACAAGTGCAAAAGTGGTTTCTGCACCAACACAAGTGCGAAAAGTGGTTTTTCAACACTAACACAAGTGCGAAAAGTGGTTTTTCAACACTATCACAAGTGCAAAATGTGTTTTTTCCACACTAATACAAGTGCAAAAGTGGTTTCCTGCACCAACACAAGTGCGAAAAGTGGTTTTTCAACACTAACACAAGTGCGAAAAGTGGTTTTTCAACACTAACACCAGTGCGAAAAGTGTTCTTCCACACTAATACAAGTGCAAAAGTGGTTTCCTGCACCAACACAAGTGTGAAAAGTGGTTTTTCAACACTAACACAAGTGCGAAAAGTGGTTTTTCAACACTAACACAAGTGCGAAAAGTTTTTTTTCCACACTAATACAAGTGCAAAAGTGGTTTCCTGCACCAACACAAGTGCGAAAAGTGGTTTTTCAACACTAACACAAGTGCGAAAAGTGGTTTTTCAACACTAACACAAGTGCGAAAAGTGGTTTTTCCACACTAATACAAGTGCAAAAGTGGTTTCCTGCACCAACACAAGTGCGAAAAGTGGTTTTTCAACACTAACACAAGTGCGAAAAGTGTTTTTTCAACACTAACACAAGTGCGAAAAGTGGTTTTTCCACACTAATACAAGTGCAAAAGTGGTTTCCTGCAAAAACACAAGTGCAAAAAGTGGTTTTTCAACACTAACACAAGTGCGAAAAGTGGTTTTTCAACACTATCACAAGTGCGAAAAGTGTTTTTTCCACACTAATACAAGTGCAAAAGTGGTTTCCTGCACGAACACAAGTGCGAAAAGTGGTTTTTCAACACTAACACAAGTGCGAAAAGTGTTTTTTCAACACTAACACAAGTGCGAAAAGTGGTTTTTCAACACTATCACAAGTGCAAAAAGTGTTTTTTCCACTCTAATACAAGTGCAAAAGTGGGTTCCTGCACCAACACAAGTGCGAAAAGTGGTTTTTCAACACTAACACAGGTGCGAAAATTGGTTTTTCAACACTAACACAAGTGCGAAAAGTGGTTTTTCCACACTAATACAAGTGCAAAAGTGGTTTCCTGCACCAACACAAGTGCGAAAAGTGGTTTTTCAACACTAACACAAGTGCGAAAAGTCGTTTTTCAACACTATCACAAGTGCAAAAAGTGTTTTTTCCACACTAATACAAGTGCAAAAGTGGTTTCCTGCACCAACACAAGTGCGAAAAGTGGTATTTCAACACTAACACAAGTGCGAAAAGTGGTTTTTCAACACTATCACAAGTGCAAAAAGTGTTTTTTCCACACTAATACAAGTGCAAAAGTGGTTTCCTGCACCAACACAAGTGCAAAAAGTGGTTTTTCAACACTAACACAAGTGCGAAAAGTGGTTCTTCAACACTAACACAAGTGCGAAAAGTGGTTTTTCAACACTAACACAAGTGCGAAAAGTGGTTTTTCAACACTATCACAAGTGCAAAAAGTGTTTTTTCCACACTAATACAAGTGCAAAAGTGGTTTCCTACACCAACACAAGTGCGAAAAGTGGTTTTTCAACACTAACACAAATGCGAAAAGTGGTTTTTCAACACTAACACAAGCGCGAAAAGTGGTTTTTCAACACTATCACAAGTGCGAAAAGTGTTTTTTCCACACTAATACAAGTGCAAAAGTGGTTTCCTGCACGAACACAAGTGCGAAAAGTGGTTTTTCAACACTAACACAAGTGCGAAAAGTGGTTTTTCAACACTAACACAAGTGCGAAAAGTGGGTTTTCAACACTATCACAAGTGCAAAAAGTGTTTTTTCCACACTAATACAAGTGCAAAAGTGGTGTCCTGCACCAACACAAGTGCGAAAAGTGTTTTTTCAACACTAACACAAGTGCGAAAAGTCGTTTTTCCACACTAATACAATTGCAAAAGTGGTTTTCTGCACCAACACAAGTGCGAAAAGTGGTTTTTCAACACTAACACAAGTGCGAAAAGTGGTTTTTCAACACTAACACAAGTGCAAAAAGTGGTTTTTCAACACTAACACAAGTGCGAAAAGTGGTTTTTCCACACTAATACAAGTGCAAAAGTGGTTTCCTGCACCAACACAAGTGCGAAAAGTGGTTTTTCAACACTAACACAAGTGCGAAAAGTCGTTTTTCAACACTATCACAAGTGCAAAAAGTGTTTTTTCCACACTAATACAAGTGCAAAAGTGGTTTCCTGCACCAACACAAGTGCGAAAAGTGGTTTTTCAACACTAACACAGGTGCGAAAAGTGGTTTTTCAACACTAACACAAGTGCGAAAAGTGGTTTTTCCACACTAATACAAGTGCAAAAGTGGTTTCCTGCACCAACACAAGTGCGAAAAGTGGTTTTTCAACACTAACACAAGTGCGAAAAGTCGTTTTTCAACACTATCACAAGTGCAAAAAGTGTTTTTTCCACACTAATACAAGTGCAAAAGTGGTTTCCTGCACCAACACAAGTGCGAAAAGTGGTTTTTCAACACTAACACAAGTGCGAAAAGTGGTTCTTCAACACTAACACAAGTGCGAAAAGTGTTTTTTCCACACTAATACAAGTGCAAAAGTGGTTTACTGCACCAACACAAGTGCGAAAAGTGGTTTTTCAACACTAACACAAGTGCGAAAAGTGGTTTTTCAACACTAACACAAGTGCGAAAAGTGGTTTTTCAACACTAACACAAGTGCGAAAAGTGGTTTTTTCCACACTAATACAAGTGCAAAAGTGGTTTCCTGCACCAACTCAAGTGCGAAAAGTGGTTTTTCAACACTAACACAAGTGCGAAAAGTGGTTTTTCAACACTAACACAAGTGCGAAAAGTGTTTTTTCCACACTAATACAAGTGCAAAAGTGGTTTCCTGCACCAACACAAGTGCGAAAAGTGGTTTTTCAACACTAACACAAGTGCGAAAAGTGGTTCTTCAACACTAACACAAGTGCGAAAAGTGTTTTTTCCACACTAATACAAGTGCAAAAGTGGTTTCCTGCACCAACACAAGTGCGAAAAGTGATTTTTCAACACTAACACAAGTGCGAAAAGTGGTTCTTCAACACTAACACAAGTGCGAAAAGTGTTTTTTCCACACTAATACAAGTGCAAAAGTGGTTTCCTGCACCAACACAAGTGCGAAAAGTGGTTTTTCAACACTAACACAAGTGCGAAAAGTGGTTTTTCAACACTAACACAAGTGCAAAAAGTGGTTTTTCAACACTAACACAAGTGCGAAAAGTGGTTTTTCCACACTAATACAAGTGCAAAAGTGGTTTCCTGCACCAACACAAGTCCGAAAAGTGGTTTTTCAACACTAACACAAGTGCGAAAAGT
The DNA here is from genome assembly GCF_964187855.1 of Myxine glutinosa. NCBI lineage: Eukaryota > Metazoa > Chordata > Myxini > Myxiniformes > Myxinidae > Myxine > Myxine glutinosa. The sequence continues at coordinate 29,812,285 of NC_136268.1, forward strand.
TGTTTTTCAACACTATCACAAGTGCGAAAAGTGTTTTTTCCACACTATTACAAGTGCAAAAGTGGTTTCCTGCACCAACACAAGTGCGAAAAGTGTTTTTTCAACACTAACACAAGTGCGAAAAGTGGTTTTTCCACACTAATACAAGTGCAAAAGTGGTTTCCTGCAAAAACACAAGTGCGAAAAGTGGTTTTTCAACACTAACACAAGTGCGAAAAGTGGTTTTTCAACACTATCACAAGTGCGAAAAGTGTTTTTTCCACACTAATACAAGTGCAAAAGTGGTTTCCTGCACGAACACAAGTGCGAAAAGTGGTTTTTCAACACTAACACAAGTGCGAAAAGTGTTTTTTCAACACTAACACAAGTGCGAAAAGTGGTTTTTCAACACTATCACAAGTGCAAAAAGTGTTTTTTCCACTCTAATACAAGTGCAAAAGTGGGTTCCTGCACCAACACAAGTGCGAAAAGTGGTTTTTCAACACTAACACAGGTGCGAAAATTGGTTTTTCAACACTAACACAAGTGCGAAAAGTGGTTTTTCCACACTAATACAAGTGCAAAAGTGGTTTCCTGCACCAACACAAGTGCGAAAAGTGGTTTTTCAACACTAACACAAGTGCGAAAAGTCGTTTTTCAACACTATCACAAGTGCAAAAAGTGTTTTTTCCACACTAATACAAGTGCAAAAGTGGTTTCCTGCACCAACACAAGTGCGAAAAGTGGTATTTCAACACTAACACAAGTGCGAAAAGTGGTTTTTCAACACTATCACAAGTGCAAAAAGTGTTTTTTCCACACTAATACAAGTGCAAAAGTGGTTTCCTGCACCAACACAAGTGCAAAAAGTGGTTTTTCAACACTAACACAAGTGCGAAAAGTGGTTCTTCAACACTAACACAAGTGCGAAAAGTGGTTTTTCAACACTAACACAAGTGCGAAAAGTGGTTTTTCAACACTATCACAAGTGCAAAAAGTGTTTTTTCCACACTAATACAAGTGCAAAAGTGGTTTCCTACACCAACACAAGTGCGAAAAGTGGTTTTTCAACACTAACACAAGTGCGAAAAGTGGTTTTTCAACACTAACACAAGCGCGAAAAGTGGTTTTTCAACACTATCACAAGTGCGAAAAGTGTTTTTTCCACACTAATACAAGTGCAAAAGTGGTTTCCTGCACGAACACAAGTGCGAAAAGTGGTTTTTCAACACTAACACAAGTGCGAAAAGTGGTTTTTCAACACTAACACAAGTGCGAAAAGTGGGTTTTCAACACTATCACAAGTGCAAAAAGTGTTTTTTCCACACTAATACAAGTGCAAAAGTGGTGTCCTGCACCAACACAAGTGCGAAAAGTGTTTTTTCAACACTAACACAAGTGCGAAAAGTCGTTTTTCCACACTAATACAATTGCAAAAGTGGTTTTCTGCACCAACACAAGTGCGAAAAGTGGTTTTTCAACACTAACACAAGTGCGAAAAGTGGTTTTTCAACACTAACACAAGTGCAAAAAGTGGTTTTTCAACACTAACACAAGTGCGAAAAGTGGTTTTTCCACACTAATACAAGTGCAAAAGTGGTTTCCTGCACCAACACAAGTGCGAAAAGTGGTTTTTCAACACTAACACAAGTGCGAAAAGTCGTTTTTCAACACTATCACAAGTGCAAAAAGTGTTTTTTCCACACTAATACAAGTGCAAAAAGTGGTTTCCTGCACCAACACAAGTGCGAAAAGTGGTTTTTCAACACTAACACAGGTGCGAAAAGTGGTTTTTCAACACTAACACAAGTGCGAAAAGTGGTTTTTCCACACTAATACAAGTGCAAAAGTGGTTTCCTGCACCACCACAAGTGCGAAAAGTGGTTTTTCAACACTAACACAAGTGCGAAAAGTCGTTTTTTCAACACTATCACAAGTGCAAAAAGTGTTTTTTCCACACTAATACAAGTGCAAAAGTGGTTTCCTGCACCAACACAAGTGCGAAAAGTGGTATTTTCAACACTAGCACAAGTGCGAAAAGTGGTTTTTCAACCACTATCACAAGTGCAAAAAGTGTTTTTTCAACACTATCACAAGTGCAAAGAAGTGTTTTTTCCACACTAATACAAGTGCAAAAGTGGTTTCCTGCACCAACACAAGTGCGAAAAGTGGTTTTTCAACACTAACACAAGTGCGAAAAGTGGTTCTTCAACACTAACACAAGTGCGAAAAGTGTTTTTTCCACACTAATACAAGTGCAAAAGTGGTTTACTGCACCAACACAAGTGCGAAAAGTGGTTTTTCAACACTAACACAAGTGCGAAAAGTGGTTTTTCAACACTAACACAAGTGCGAAAAGTGTTTTTCAACACTAACACAAGTGCGAAAAGTGGTTTTTTCCACACTAATACAAGTGCAAAAGTGGTTTCCTGCACCAACACAAGTGCGAAAAGTGGTTTTTCAACACTAACACAGTGCGAAAAGTGGTTTTTTCAACACTAACACAAGTGCGAAAAAGTGTTTTTTCCACACTAATACAAGTGCAAAAGTGGTTTCCTGCACCAACACAAGTGCGAAAAGTGGTTTTTCAACACTAACACAAGTGCGAAAAGTGGTTCTTCAACACTAACACAAGTGCGAAAAGTGTTTTTTCCACACTAATACAAGTGCAAAAGTGGTTTCCTGCACCAACACAAGTGCGAAAAGTGATTTTTCAACACTAACACAAGTGCGAAAAGTGGTTCTTCAACACTAACACAAGTGCGAAAAGTGTTTTTTTCCACACTAATACAAGTGCAAAAGTGGTTTCCTGCACCAACACAAGTGCGAAAAGTGGTTTTTCAACACTAACACAAGTGCGAAAAGTGGTTTTCAACACTAACACAAGTGCAAAAAGTGGTTTTTCAACACTAACACAAGTGCGAAAAGTGGTTTTTCCACACTAATACAAGTGCAAAAGTGGTTTCCTGCACCAACACAAGTCCGAAAAGTGGTTTTTCAACACTAACACAAGTGCGAAAAGTTGTTTTTCAACACTATCACAAGTGCGAAAAGTGTTTTTTCCACACTATTACAAGTGCAAAAGTGGTTTCCTGCACCAACACAAGTGCGAAAAGTGGTTTTTCAACACTAACACAAGTGCGAAAAGTGGTTTTTCAACACTAACACAAGTGCGAAAAGTGGTTTTTCAACACTATCACAGTGCAAAAAGTGTTTTTTCCACACTAATACAAGTGCAAAAGTGGTTTCCTGCACCAACAAAAGTGCGAAAAGTGGTTTTTCAACACTAACACAAGTGCGAAAAGTGGTTTTTCAACACTAACACAAGTGCGAAAAGTGTTTTTCCACACTAATACAAGTGCAAAAGTGGTTTCCTGCACCAACACAGGTGGAAAAGTGGTTTTTCAACACTAACACAAGTGCGAAAGTGGTTTTTCAACACTAACACAAGTGCGAAAAGTGTTTTTTCCACACTAATTACAAGTGCAAAA
>NC_136268.1:29815954-29888454 GCF_964187855.1 Myxine glutinosa
AAAAGTGGTTTTTCAACACTAACACAAGTGCGAAAAGTGGATTATCAACACTAACACAAGTGCGAAAAGTGGTTTTTCCACACTAATACAATTGCAAAAGTGGTTTCCTGCACCAACACAAGTGCGAAAAGTGGTTTTTCAACACTAACACAGGTGTGAAAAGTGGTTTTTCAACACTATCACAAGTGCAAAAAGTGTTTTTTCCACACTAATACAAGTGCAAAAGTGGTTTCCTGCACCAACACAAGTGCGAAAAGTGGTATTTCAACACTAACACAAGTGCGAAAAGTGGTTTTTCAACACTATCACAAGTGCAAAAAGTGTTTTTTCCACACCAATACAAGTGCAAAAGTGGTTTCCTTCACCAACACAAGTGCGAAAAGTCGTTTTTCAACACTAACACAAGTGCGAAAAGTGGTTTTTCAACACTAACACAAGTGCGAAAGTGGTTTTTCCACACTAATACAAGTGCAAGTGCAAAAGTGGTTTCCTGCACCAACACAAGTGCGAAAATTGGTTTTTCAACACTAACACAAGTGCGAAAAGTGGTTTTTCAACACTATCACAAGTGCAAAAAGTGTTTTTTCCACACTAATACAAGTGCAAAAGTGGTTTCCTGCACCAACACAAGTGCGAAAAGTGGTTTTTCAACACTAACACAAGTGCGAAAAGTGGTTTTTCAACACTAACACAAGTGCGAAAAGTGTTTTTTCCACACTAATACAATTGCAAAAAGTGTTTTATCCACACTAACACAAGTGCAAAAAGTGGTTTTTCAACACTAACACAAGTGCGAAAAGTGGTTTTTCCACGCTAATACAAGTGCAAAAGTGGTTTCCTGCACTAACACAAGTGCAAAAAGTGGTTTTTCAACACTATCACAAGTGCAAAAAGTGTTTTTTCCACACTAATACAGGTGCAAAAGTGGTTTCCTGCACCAACACAAGTGCGAAAAGTGATTTTTCAACACTAACACAAGTGCGAAAAGGGGTTTTTCAACACTATCACAAGTGCAAAAAGTGTTTTTTCCACACTAATACAAGTGCAAAAGTGGTTTCCTGCACCAACACAAGTGCGAAAAGTGGTTTTTCAACACTAACACAAGTGCGAAAAGTGGTTCTTCAACACTAACACAAGTGCGAAAAGTGTTTTTTCCACACTAATACAAGTGCAAAAGTGGTTTCCTGCACCAACACAAGTGCGAAAAGTGGTTTTTCAACACTAACACAAGTGCGAAAAGTGGTTTTTCAACACTAACACAAGTGCGAAAAGTGGTTTTTCAACACTAACACAAGTGCGAAAAGTGGTTTTTCCACACTAATACAAGTGCAAAAGTGGTTTCCTGCACCAACACAAGTGCGAAAAGTGGTTTTTCAACACTAACACAAGTGCGAAAAGTGGTTTTTCAACACTAACACAAGTGCGAAAAGTGGTTTCCTGCACCAACACAAGTGCGAAAAGTGGTTTTTCAACACTAACACAGGTGCGAAAAGTGGTTTTTCAACACTAACACAAGTGCGAAAAGTGGTTTTCCCACACTAATACAAGTGCAAAAGTGGTTTCCTGCACCAACACAAGTGCGAAAAGTGGTTTTTCAAACTAACACAAGTGCGAAAAGTCGTTTTTCAACACTATCACAAGTGCAAAAAGTGTTTTTTCCACACTAATACAAGTGCAAAAGTGGTTTCCTGCACCAACACAAGTGCGAAAAGTGGTATTTCAACACTAACACAAGTGCAAAAAGTGGTTTTTCAACACTATCACAAGTGCAAAAAGTGTTTTTTCCACACTAATACAAGTGCAAAAGTGGTTTCCTTCACCAACACAAGTGCGAAAAGTCGTTTTTCAACACTAACACAAGTGCGAAAAGTGGTTTTTCAACACTAACACAAGTGCGAAAGTGGTTTTTCCACACTAATACAAGTGCAAAAGTGGTTTCCTGCACCAACACAAGTGCGAAAATTGGTTTTTCAACACTAACACAAGTGCGAAAAGTGGTTTTTCAACACTATCACAAGTGCAAAAAGTGTTTTTTCCACACTAATACAAGTGCAAAAGTGGTTTCCTGCACCAACACAAGTGCGAAAAGTGGTTTTTCAACACTAACACAAGTGCGAAAAGTGGTTTTTCAACACTAACACAAGTGCGAAAAGTGTTTTTTCCACACTAATACAATTGCAAAAGTGGATTCCTGCACCAACACAAGTGCGAAAAGTGGTTTTTCAACACTAACACAAGTGCGAAAAGTGGTTTTTCAACACTAACACAAGTGCGAAAAGTGGTTTTTCAACACTAACACAAGTGCGAAAAGTGGTTTTTCCACACTAATACAAGTGCAAAAGTGGTTTCCTGCACCAACACAAGTGCGAAAAGTGGTTTTTCAACACTAACACAAGTGCGAAAAGTGGTTTTTCAACACTATCACAAGTGCGAAAAGTGTTTTTTCCACACTAATACAAGTGCAAAAGTGGTTTCCTGCACCAACACAAGTGCGAAAAGTGGTTTTTCAACACTAACACAAGTGCGAAAAGTGGTTTTTCAACACTAACACAAGTGCGAAAAGTGGTTTTTCAACACTATCACAAGTGCAAAAAGTGTTTTTTCCACACTAATACAAGTGCAAAAGTGGTTTCCTGCACCAACACAAGTGCGAAAAGTGGTTTTTCAACACTAACACAAGTGCGAAAAGTGGTTTTTCAACACTAACACAAGTGCGAAAAGTGGTTTTTCCACACTAATACAAGTGCAAAAGTGGTTTCCTGCACCAACACAAGTGCGAAAAGTGGTTTTTCAACACTAACACAAGTGCGAAAAGTGGTTTTTCAACACTATCACAAGTGCAAAAAGTGTTTTTTCCGCACTAATACAAGTGCAAAAGTGGTTTCCTGCACCAACACAAGTGCGAAAAGTGGTTTTTCAACACTAACACAAGTGCGAAAAGTGGTTTTTCAACACTAACACAAGTGCGAAAAGTGGTTTTTCAACACTAACACAAGTGCGAAAAGTGGTTTTTCCACACTAATACAAGTGCAAAAGTGGTTTCCTGCACCAACACAAGTGCGAAAAGTGGTTTTTCAACACTAACACAAGTGCGAAAAGTGGTTTTTCAACACTAACACAAGTGCGAAAAGTGGTTTTTCAACACTAACACAAGTGCGAAAGTGGTTTCCTGCACTAATACAAGTGCAAAAGTGGTTTCCTGCACCAACACAAGTGCGAAAAGTGGTTTTTCAACACTAACACAAGTGCGAAAAGTGGTTTTTCAACACTATCACAAGTGCAAAAAGTGTTTTTTCCACACTAATACAAGTGCAAAAGTGGTTTCCTGCACCAACACAAGTGCGAAAAGTGGTTTTTCAACACTAACACAAGTGCGAAAAGTGGTTTTTCAACACTAACGCAAGTGCGAAAAGTGTTTTTGCCACACTAATACAAGTGCAAAAGTGGTTTCCTGCACCAACACAAGTGCGAAAAGTGGTTTTTCAACACTAACACAAGTGCGAAAAGTGGTTTTTCAACACTAACACAAGTGCGAAAAGTGGTTTTTCAACACTAACACAAGTGCGAAAAGTGGTTTTTCCACACTAATACAAGTGCAAAAGTGGTTTCCTGCACCAACACAAGTGCGAAAAGTGGTTTTTCAACACTAACACAAGTGCGAAAAGTGGTTTTTCAACACTATCACAAGTGCGAAAAGTGTTTTTTCCACACTAATACAAGTGCAAAAGTGGTTTCCTGCACCAATACAAGTGCGAAAAGTGGTTTTTCAACACTAACACAAGTGCGAAAAGTGGTTTTTCAACACTAACACAAGTGCGAAAAGTGGTTTTTCAACACTATCACAAGTGCAAAAAGTGTTTTTTCCACACTAATACAAGTGCAAAAGTGGTTTCCTGCACCAACACAAGTGCGAAAAGTGGTTTTTCAACACTAACACAAGTGCGAAAAGTGGTTTTTCAACACTAACACAAGCGCGAAAAGTGGTTTTTCAACACTATCACAAGTGCGAAAAGTGTTTTTTCCACACTAATACAAGTGCAAAAGTGGTTTCCTGCACGAACACAAGTGCAAAAAGTGGTTTTTCAACACTAACACAAGTGCGAAAAGTGGTTTTTCAACACTAACACAAGTGCGAAAAGTGGGTTTTCAACACTATCACAAGTGCAAAAAGTGTTTTTTCCACACTAATACAAGTGCAAAAGTGGTGTCCTGCACCAACACAAGTGCAAAAAGTGGTTTTTCAACACTAACACAGGTGTGAAAAGTGGTTTTTCAACACTAACACAAGTGCGAAAAGTGGTTTTTCCACACTAATACAATTACAAAAGTGGTTTCCTGCACCAACACAAGTGCGAAAAGTGGTTTTTCAACACTAACACAGGTGTGAAAAGTGGTTTTTCAACACTAACACAAGTGCGAAAAGTGTTTTTTCCACACTAATACAATTGCAAAAGTGGTTTCCTGCACCAACACAAGTGCGAAAAGTGGTTTTTCAACACTAACACAAGTGCGAAAAATGGTTTTTCAACACTAACACAAGTGCGAAAAGTGGTTTTTCAACACTAACACAAGTGCGAAAAGTGGTTTTTCCACACTAATACAAGTGCAAAAGTGGTTTCCTGCACCAACACAAGTGCGAAAAGTGGTTTTTCAACACTAACACAAGTGCGAAAAGTGGTTTTTCAACACTATCACAAGTGCGAAAAGTGTTTTTTCCACACTAATACAAGTGCAAAAGTGGTTTCCTGCACCAACACAAGTGCGAAAAGTGGTTTTTCGACACTAACACAAGTGCGAAAAGTGGTTTTTCAACACTAACACAAGTGCGAAAAGTGGTTTTTCAACACTATCACAAGTGCAAAAAGTGTTTTTTCCACACTAATACAAGTGCAAAAGTGGTTTCCTGCACCAACACAAGTGCGAAAAGTGGTTTTTCAACACTAACACAATTGCGAAAAGTGGTTTTTCCACACTAATACAAGTGCAAAAGTGGTTTCCTGCACGAACACAAGTGCGAAAAGTGGTTTTTCAACACTAACACAAGTGCGAAAAGTGGTTTTTCAACACTAACACAAGTGCGAAAAGTGGGTTTTCAACACTATCACAAGTGCAAAAAGTGTTTTTTCCACACTAATACAAGTGCAAAAGTGGTGTCCTGCACCAACACAAGTGCGAAAAGTGGTTTTTCAACACTAACACAGGTGTGAAAAGTGGTTTTTCAACACTAACACAAGTGCGAAAAGTGGTTTTTCCACACTAATACAATTGCAAAAGTGGTTTCCTGCACCAACACAAGTGCGAAAAGTGGTTTTTCAACACTAACACAGGTGTGAAAAGTGGTTTTTCAACACTAACACAAGTGCGAAAAGTGTTTTTTCCACACTAATACAATTGCAAAAGTGGTTTCCTGCACCAACACAAGTGCGAAAAGTGGTTTTTCAACACTAACACAAGTGCGAAAAATGGTTTTTCAACACTAACACAAGTGCGAAAAGTGGTTTTTCAACACTAACACAAGTGCGAAAAGTGGTTTTTCACACTAATACAAGTGCAAAAGTGGTTTCCTGCACCAACACAAGTGCGAAAAGTGGTTTTTCAACACTAACACAAGTGCGAAAAGTGGTTTTTCAACACTATCACAAGTGCGAAAAGTGTTTTTTCCACACTAATACAAGTGCAAAAGTGGTTTCCTGCACCAACACAAGTGCGAAAAGTGGTTTTTCAACACTAACACAAGTGCGAAAAGTGGTTTTTCAACACTAACACAAGTGCGAAAAGTGGTTTTTCCACACTAATACAAGTGCAAAAGTGGTTTCCTGCACCAACACAAGTGCGAAAAGTGGTTTTTCAACACTAACACAAGTGCGAAAAGTGGTTTTTCAACACTATCACAAGTGCAAAAAGTGTTTTTTCCACACTAATACAAGTGCAAAAGTGGTTTCCTGCACCAACACAAGTGCGAAAAGTGGTTTTTCAACACTAACACAAGTGCGAAAAGTGGTTTTTCAACACTAACACAAGTGCGAAAAGTGGTTTTTCCACACTAATACAAGTGCAAAAGTGGTTTCCTGCACCAACACAAGTGCGAAAAGTAGTTTTTCAACACTAACACAAGTGCGAAAAGTGGTTTTTCAACACTAACACAAGTGCGAAAAGTGGTTTTTCAACACTAACACAAGTGCGAAAGTGGTTTCCTGCACTAATACAAGTGCAAAAGTGGTTTCCTGCACCAACACAAGTGCGAAAAGTTGTTTTTCAACACTAACACAAGTGCGAAAAGTGGTTTTTCAACACTATCACAAGTGCAAAAAGTGTTTTTTCCACATTAATACAAGTGCAAAAGTGGTTTCCTGCACCAACACAAGTGCGAAAAGTGGTTTTCCAACACTAACACAAGTGCGAAAAGTGGTTTTTCAACACTAACGCAAGTACGAAAAGTGTTTTTTCCACACTAGTACAAGTGCAAAAGTGGTTTCCTGCACCAACACAAGTGCGAAAAGTGGTTTTTCAACACTAACACAAGTGCGAAAAGTGGTTTTTCAACACTAACACAAGTGCGAAAAGTGGTTTTTCAACACTAACACAAGTGCGAAAAGTGGTTTTTCCACACTATTACAAGTGCAAAAGTGGTTTCCTGCACCAACACAAGTGCGAAAAGTGGTTTTTCAACACTAACACAAGTGCGAAAAGTGGTTTTTCAACACTATCACAAGTGCGAAAAGTGTTTTTTCCACACTAATACAAGTGCAAAAGTGGTTTCCTGCACCAACACAAGTGCGAAAAGTGGTTTTTCAACACTAACACAAGTGCGAAAAGTGGTTTTTCAACACTAACACAAGTGCGAAAAGTGGTTTTTCAACACTATCACAAGTGCAAAAAGTGTTTTTTCCACACTAATACAAGTGCAAAAGTGGTTTCCTGCACCAACACAAGTGCGAAAAGTGGTTTTTCAACACTAACACAAGTGCGAAAAGTGGTTTTTCAACACTAACACAAGCGCGAAAAGTGGTTTTTCAACACTATCACAAGTGCGAAAAGTGTTTTTTCCACACTAATGCAAGTGCAAAAGTGGTTTCCTGCACGAACACAAGTGCGAAAAGTGGTTTTTCAATACTAACACAAGTGCGAAAAGTGGTTTTTCAACACTAACACAAGTGCGAAAAGTGGGTTTTCAACACTATCACAAGTGCAAAAAGTGTTTTTTCCACACTAATACAAGTGCAAAAGTGGTGTCCTGCACCAACACAAGTGCGAAAAGTGGTTTTTCAACACTAACACAGGTGTGAAAAGTGTTTTTTCAACACTAACACAAGTGCGAAAAGTGGTTTTTCCACACTAATACAAGTGCAAAAGTGGTTTCCTGCACCAACACAAGTGCGAAAAGTGGTATTTCAACACTAACACAAGTGCGAAAAGTGGTTTTTCAACACTATCACAAGTGCAAAAAGTGTTTTTTCCACACTAATACAAGTGCAAAAGTGGTTTCCTGCACCAACACAAGTGCGAAAAGTGGTTTTTCAACACTAACACAAGTGCGAAAAGTGGTTTTTCAACACTAACACAAGTGCGAAAGTGGTTTTTCCACACTAATACAAGTGCAAAAGTGGTTTCCTGCACCAACACAAGTGCGAAAAGTGGTTTTTCAACACTAACAGAAGTGCGAAAAGTGGTTTTTCAACACTATCACAAGTGCAAAAAGTGTTTTTTCCACACTAATACAAGTGCAAAAGTGGTTTCCTGCACCAACACAAGTGCGAAAAGTGGTTCTTCAACACTAACACAAGTGCGAAAAGTGGTTTTTCAACACTAACACAAGTGCGAAAAGTGTTTTTTCCACACTAATAATGTGGTTTCCTGCACCAACACAAGTGCGAAAAGTGGTTTTTCAACACTAACACAAGTGCGAAAAGTGGTTTTTCAACACTAACACAAGTGCGAAAAGTGGTTTTTCAACACTAACACAAGTGCGAAAAGTGGTTTTTCCACACTAATACAAGTGCAAAAGTGGTTTCCTGCACCAACACAAGTGCGAAAAGTGGTTTTTCAACACTAACACAAGTGCGAAAAGTGGTTTTTCAACACTATCACAAGTGCGAAAAGTGTTTTTTCCACACTAATACAAGTGCAAAAGTGGTTTCCTGCACCAACACAAGTGCGAAAAGTGGTTTTTCAACACTAACACAACTGCGAAAAGTGGTTTTTCAACACTATCACAAGTGCAAAAAGTGTTTTTTCCACACTAATACAAGTGCAAAAGTGGTTTCCTGCACCAACACAAGTGCGAAAAGTGGTTTTTCAACACTAACGCAAGTGCGAAAAGTGGTTTTTCAACACTAACACAAGTGCGAAAAGTGGTTTTTGTACACTAATACAAGTGCAAAAGTGGTTTCCTGCACCAACACAAGTGCGAAAAGTGGTTTTTCAACACTAACACAAGTGTGAAAAGTGTTTTTTCCACACTAATACAAGTGCAAAAGTGGTTTCCTGCACCAACACAAGTGCGAAAACTGGTTTTTCAACACTAACACAAGTGCAAAAAGTGGTTTTTCAACACTAACATAAGTGCGAAAAGTGGTTTTTCAACACTAACACAAGTGCGAAAAGTGGTTTTTCCACACTAATACAAGTGCAAAAGTGGTTTCCTGCACCAACACAAGTGCGAAAAGTGGTTTTTCAACACTAACACAAGTGCGAAAAGTGGTTTTTCAAAACTATCACAAGTGCGAAAAGTGTTTTTTCCACACTAATACAAGTGCAAAAGTGGTTTCCTGCATGAACACAAGTGCGAAAAGTGGTTTTTCAACACTAACACAAGTGCGAAAAGTGGTTTTTCAACACTATCACAAGTGCAAAAAGTGTTTTTTCCATACTAATACAAGTGCAAAAGTGGTTTCCTGCACCAACACAAGTGCGAAAAGTGGTTTTTCAACACTAACACAGGTGCGAAAAGTGGTTTTTCAACACTAACACAAGTGCGAAAAGTGGTTTTCCACACTAATACAAGTGCAAAAGTGGTTTCCTGCACCAACACAAGTGCGAAAAGTGGTTTTTCAACACTAACACAAGTGCAAAAAGTCGTTTTTCAACACTATCACAAGTGCAAAAAGTGTTTTTTCCACACTAATACAAGTGCAAAAGTGGTTTTCTGCACCAACACAAGTGCGAAAAGTGGTATTTCATCACTAACACAAGTGCGAAAAGTGGTTTTTCAACACTATCACAAGTGCAAAAAGTGTTTTTTCCACACTAATACAAGTGCAAAAGTGGTTTCCTGCACCAACACAAGTGCGAAAAGTGGTTTTTCAACACTAACACAAGTGCGAAAAGTGGTTTTTCAACACTAACACAAGTGCGAAAGTGGTTTTTCCACACTAATACAAGTGCAAAAGTGGTTTCCTGCACCAACACAAGTGCGAAAAGTGGTTTTTCAACACTAACACAAGTGCGAAAAGTGGTTTTTCAACACTATCACAAGTGCAAAAAGTGTTTTTTCCACACTAATACAAGTGCAAAAGTGGTTTCCTGCACCAACACAAGGGCGAAAAGTGTTTTTTCAACACTAACACAAGTGCGAAAAGTGGTTTTTCAACACTAACACAAGTGCGAAAAGTGTTTTTTCCACACTAATACAATTGCAAAAGTGGTTTCCTGCACCAACACAAGTGCGAAAAGTGGTTTTTCAACACTAACACAAGTGCGAAAAGTGGTTTTTCAACACTAACACAAGTGCGAAAAGTGGTTTTTCAACACTAACACAAGTGCGAAAAGTGGTTTTTCCACACTAATACAAGTGCAAAAGTGGTTTCCTGCACCAACACAAGTGCGAAAAGTGGTTTTTCAACACTAACACAAGTGCGAAAAGTGGTTTTTCAACACTATCACAAGTGCGAAAAGTGTTTTTTCCACACTAATACAAGTGCAAAAGTGGTTTCCTGCACCAACACAAGTGCGAAAAGTGGTTTTTCAACACTAACACAAGTGCGAATAGTGGTTTTTCAACACTAACACAAGTGCGAAAAGTGGTTTTTCAACACTAACACAAGTGCGAAAGTGGTTTTTCCACACTAATACAAGTGCAAAAGTGGTTTCCTGCACCAACACAAGTGCGAAAAGTGGTTTTTCAACACTAACAGAAGTGCGAAAAGTGGTTTTTCAACACTATCACAAGTGCAAAAAGTGTTTTTTCCACACTAATACAAGTGCAAAAGTGGTTTCCTGCACCAACACAAGTGCGAAAAGTGGTTCTTCAACACTAACACAAGTGCGAAAAGTGGTTTTTCAACACTAACACAAGTGCGAAAAGTGTTTTTTCCACACTAATACAAGTGCAAATGTGGTTTCCTGCACCAACACAAGTGCGAAAAGTGGTTTTTCAACACTAACACAAGTGCGAAAAGTGGTTTTTCAACACTAACACAAGTGCGAAAAGTGGTTTTTCAACACTAACACAAGTGCGAAAAGTGGTTTTTCCACACTAATACAAGTGCAAAAGTGGTTTCCTGCACCAACACAAGTGCGAAAAGTGGTTTTTCAACACTAACACAAGTGCGAAAAGTGGTTTTTCAACACTATCACAAGTGCGAAAAGTGTTTTTTCCACACTAATACAAGTGCAAAAGTGGTTTCCTGCACCAACACAAGTGCGAAAAGTGGTTTTTCAACACTAACACAACTGCGAAAAGTGGTTTTTCAACACTATCACAAGTGCAAAAAGTGTTTTTTCCACACTAATACAAGTGCAAAAGTGGTTTCCTGCACCAACACAAGTGCGAAAAGTGGTTTTTCAACACTAACGCAAGTGCGAAAAGTGGTTTTTCAACACTAACACAAGTGCGAAAAGTGGTTTTTGTACACTAATACAAGTGCAAAAGTGGTTTCCTGCACCAACACAAGTGCGAAAAGTGGTTTTTCAACACTAACACAAGTGTGAAAAGTGTTTTTTCCACACTAATACAAGTGCAAAAGTGGTTTCCTGCACCAACACAAGTGCGAAAACTGGTTTTTCAACACTAACCCAAGTGCAAAAAGTGGTTTTTCAACACTAACATAAGTGCGAAAAGTGGTTTTTCAACACTAACACAAGTGCGAAAAGTGGTTTTTCCACACTAATACAAGTGCAAAAGTGGTTTCCTGCACCAACACAAGTGCGAAAAGTGGTTTTTCAACACTAACACAAGTGCGAAAAGTGGTTTTTCAAAACTATCACAAGTGCGAAAAGTGTTTTTTCCACACTAATACAAGTGCAAAAGTGGTTTCCTGCATGAACACAAGTGCGAAAAGTGGTTTTTCAACACTAACACAAGTGCGAAAAGTGGTTTTTCAACACTATCACAAGTGAAAAAAGTGTTTTTTCCATACTAATACAAGTGCAAAAGTGGTTTCCTGCACCAACACAAGTGCGAAAAGTGGTTTTTCAACACTAACACAGGTGCGAAAAGTGGTTTTTCAACACTAACACAAGTGCGAAAAGTGGTTTTTCCACACTAATACAAGTGCAAAAGTGGTTTCCTGCACCAACACAAGTGCGAAAAGTGGTTTTTCAACACTAACACAAGTGCAAAAAGTCGTTTTTCAACACTATCACAAGGGCAAAAAGTGTTTTTTCCACACTAATACAAGTGCAAAAGTGGTTTCCTGCACCAACACAAGTGCGAAAAGTGGTATTTCATCACTAACACAAGTGCGAAAAGTGGTTTTTCAACACTATCACAAGTGCAAAAAGTGTTTTTTCCACACTAATACAAGTGCAAAAGTGGTTTCCTGCACCAACACAAGTGCGAAAAGTGGTTTTTCAACACTAACACAAGTGCGAAAAGTGGTTTTTCAACACTAACACAAGTGCGAAAGTGGTTTTTCCACACTAATACAAGTGCAAAAGTGGTTTCCTGCACCAACACAAGTGCGAAAAGTGGTTTTTCAACACTAACACAAGTGCGAAAAGTGGTTTTTCAACACTATCACAAGTGCAAAAAGTGTTTTTTCCACACTAATACAAGTGCAAAAGTGGTTTCCTGCACCAACACAAGGGCGAAAAGTGGTTTTTCAACACTAACACAAGTGCGAAAAGTGGTTTTTCAACACTAACACAAGTGCGAAAAGTGTTTTTTCCACACTAATACAATTGCAAAAGTGGTTTCCTGCACCAACACAAGTGCGAAAAGTGGTTTTTCAACACTAACACAAGTGCGAAAAGTGGTTTTTCAACACTAACACAAGTGCGAAAAGTGGTTTTTCAACACTAACACAAGTGCGAAAAGTGGTTTTTCCACACTAATACAAGTGTAAAAGTGGTTTCCTGCACCAACACAAGTGCGAAAAGTGGTTTTTCAACACTAACACAAGTGCGAAAAGTGGTTTTTCAACACTATCACAAGTGCGAAAAGTGTTTTTTCCACACTAATACAAGTGCAAAAGTGGTTTCCTGCACCAACACAAGTGCAAAAAGTGGTTTTTCAACACTAACACAAGTGCGAATAGTGGTTTTTCAACACTAACACAAGTGCGAAAAGTGGTTTTTCAACACTATCACAAGTGCAAAAAGTGTTTTTTCCACACTAATACAAGTGCAAAAGTGGTTTCCTGCACCAACACAAGTGCGAAAAGTGGTTTTTCAACACTAACACAATTGCAAAAAGTGGTTTTTCAACACTAACACAAGTGCGAAAAGTGGTTTTTCCACACTAATACAAGTGCAAAAGTGGTTTCCTGCACCAACACAAGTGCGAAAAGTGGTTTTTCAACACTAACACAAGTGCGAAAAGTGGTTTTTCAGCACTATCACAAGTGCAAAAAGTGTTTTTTCCACACTAATACAAGTGCAAAAGTGGTTTCCTGCACCAACACAAGTGTGAAAGTGGTTTTTCAACACTAACACAAGTGCGAAAAGTGGTTTTTCAACACTAACACAAGTGCGAAAAGTGTTTTTCCACACTAATACAAGTGCAAAAGTGGTTTCCTGCACCAACACAAGTGGGAAAAGTGGTTTTTCAACACTAACACAAGTGCGAAAAGTGGTTTTTCAACACTAACACAAGTGCGAAAGTGGTTTTTCCACACTAATACAAGTGCAAAAGTGGTTTCCTGCACCAACACAAGTGCGAAAAGTGGTTTTTCAACACTAACACAAGTGCGAAAAGTGGTTTTTCAACACTATCACAAGTGCAAAAAGTGTTTTTTCCACACTAATACAAGTGCAAAAGTGGTTTCCTGCACCAACACAAGGGCGAAAAGTGGTTTTTCAACACTAACACAAGTGCGAAAAGTGGTTTTTCAACACTAACACAAGTGCGAAAAGTGTTTTTTCCACACTAATACAATTGCAAAAGTGGTTTCCTGCACCAACACAAGTGCGAAAAGTGGTTTTTCAACACTAACACAAGTGCGAAAAGTGGTTTTTCAACACTAACACAAGTGCGAAAAGTGGTTTTTCAACACTAACACAAGTGCGAAAAGTGGTTTTTCCACACTAATACAAGTGCAAAAGTGGTTTCCTTTACCAACACAAGTGCGAAAAGTGGTTTTTCAACACTAACACAAGTGCGAAAAGTGGTTTTTCAACACTATCACAAGTGCGAAAAGTGTTTTTTCCACACTAATACAAGTGCAAAAGTGGTTTCCTGCACCAACACAAGTGCGAAAAGTGGTTTTTCAACACTAACACAAGTGCGAATAGTGGTTTTTCAACACTAACACAAGTGCGAAAAGTGGTTTTTCAACACTATCACAAGTGCAAAAAGTGTTTTTTCCACACTAATACAAGTGCAAAAGTGGTTTCCTGCACCAACACAAGTGCGAAAAGTGGTTTTTCAACACTAACACAATTGCAAAAAGTGGTTTTTCAACACTAACACAAGTGCAAAAAGTGGTTTTTCCACACTAATACAAGGGCAAAAGTGGTTTCCTGCACCAACACAAGTGCGAAAAGTGGTTTTTCAACACTAACACAAGTGCGAAAAGTGTTTTTTCCACACTAATACAAGTGCAAAATTGGTTTCCTGCACCAACACAAGTGCGAAAAGTGGTTTTTCAACACTAACACAAGTGCGAAAAGTGGTTTTTCAACACTAACACAAGTGCGAAAAGTGGTTTTTCCACACTAATACAAGTGCAAAAGTGGTTTCCTGCACCAACACAAGTGCGAAAAGTGGTTTTTCAACACTAACACAAGTGCGAAAAGTGGTTTTTCAACACTATCACAAGTGCAAAAAGTGTTTTTTCCACACTAATACAAGTGCAAAAGTGGTTTTTCAACACTATCACAAGTGCGAAAAGTGGTTTTTCAACACTAACACAAGTGCGAAAAGTGGTTTTTCAACACTATCACAAGTGCAAAAAGTGTTTTTTCCACACTAATACAAGTGCAAAAGTGGTTTCCTGCACCAATACAAGTGCGAAAAGTGGTATTTCAACACTAACACAAGTGCGAAAAGTGGTTTTTCAACACTATCACAAGTGCAAAAAGTGTTTTTTCCACACTAATACAAGTGCGAAAAGTGGTTTTTCAACACTAACACAAGTGCGAAAAGTGGTTTTTCCACACGAATACAAGTGCAAAAGTGGTTTCCTGCACCAACACAAGTGCGAAAAGTGGTTTTTCAACACTAACACAAGTGCGAAAAGTGGTTTTTCAACACTATCACAAGTGCAAAAAGTGTTTTTTTCCACACTAATACAAGTGCAAAAGTGGTTTCCTGCACCAACACAAGTGCGAAAAGTGGTTTTTCAACACTAACGCAAGTGCGAAAAGTTGTTTTTCAACACTATCACAAGTGCAAAAAGTGTTTTTTCCACACTAATACAAGTGCAAAAGTGGTTTCCTGCACCAACACAAGTGCGAAAAGTGGTTTTTCAATACCAACACAAGTGCGAAAAGCGGTTTTTCAACACTAACACAAGGGTGAAAAGTGGTATTTCCACACTAATAAAAGTGCGAAAAGTGGTTTTGCCACACTCATAAAAGTGCAAAAAGTGGTTTCCTTCACCAACACAAATCTGAAAAGTGGTTTTGCCACACTAACGCAAGTGCGAAAAGTGGTTTCCTACGCCAACACAAGTGCGAAAAGTGGGTTTTCAACACTAACACAAGTGGAAAAGTGGTTTCCGACACCAACACAAGTGCGAAAAGTGGTTTCCTATGCCAACACAAGTGCGAAAAGTGGGTTTTCAACACTAACACAAGTGGAAAAGTGGTTTTTCAACACCAACACAAGTGCGAAAAGTGGTTTTTCAACACTAACACAAGTGCGAAAAGTGGTTTTTCAACACTAACACAAGTGCGAAAAGTGGTTTTTAAACACTAATACAAGTGCAAAAGTGGTTTCCTGTACCAACACAAGTGCGAAAAGTGGTTTTTCAACACTAACACAAGTGCGAAAGTGGTTTTTCAACACTATCACAAGTGCAAAAAGTGTTTTTTCCACACTAATACAAGTGCAAAAGTGGTTTCCTGCACCAACACAAGTGCGAAAAGTGGTTTTTCAACACTATCACAAGTGCGAAAAGTGGTTTTTCAACACTATCACAAGTGCAAAAAGTGTTTTTTCAACACTAACACAAGTGCGAAAAGTGGTTTTTCCACACTAATACAAGTGCAAAAGTGGTTTCCTGCACCAACACAAGTGCGAAAAGTGTTTTTTCAACACTAACACAAGTGCAAAAAGTGGTTTTTCAACACTATCACAAGTGCGAAAAGTATTTTTTCCACACTAATACAAGTGCAAAAGTGGTTTCCTGCACCAACACAAGTGCGAAAAGTGGTTTTTCAACACTAACACAAGTGCGAAAAGTGGTTTTTCAACACTAACACAAGTGCGAAAAGTGGTTTTTCAACACTATCACAAGTGCAAAAAGTGTTTTTTCCACACTAATACAAGTGCAAAAGTGGTTTCCTGCACCAACACAAGTGCGAAAAGTGGTTTTTCAACACTAACACAAGTGCGAAAAGTGGATTATCAACACTAACACAAGTGCGAAAAGTGTTTTTTCCACATTAATACAAGTGCAAAAGTGGTTTCCTGCACCAACACAAGTGCGAAAAGTGGTTTTTCAACACTAACACAAGTGCGAAAAGTCGTTTTTCAACACTATCACAAGTGCAAAAAGTGCTTTTTCCACACTAATACAACTGCAAAAGTGGTTTCCTGCACCAACACAAGTGCGAAAAGTGGTTTTTCAACACTAACACAAGTGCGAAAAGTGGTTTTTCAACACTATCACAAGTGCAAAAAGTGTTTTTTCCACACTAATACAAGTGCAAAAGTGGTTTCCTGCACCAACACAAGTGCGAAAAGTGGTTTTTCAACACTAACGCAAGTGCGAAAAGTGGTTTTTCAACACTATCACAAGTGCAAAAAGTGTTTTTTCCACACTAATACAAGTGCAAAAGTGGTTTCCTGCACCAACACAAGTGCGAAAAGTGGTTTTTCAATACCAACACGAGTGCGAAAAGTGGTTTTTCAACACTAACACAAGGGTGAAAAGTCGTTTTTCCACACTAATACAAATGCGAAAAGTGGATTTTCTACACCAACACCAGTGCGAAAAGTGGTATTTCCACACTAATAAAAGTGCGAAAAGTGGTTTTGCCACACTCATAAAAGTGCAAAAAGTGGTTTCCTTCACCAACACAAGTCTGAAAAGTGGTTTTGCCACACTAACGCAAATGCGAAAAGTGGTTTCCTACGCCAACACAAGTGCGAAAAGTGGGTTTTCAACACTAACACAAGTGGAAAAGTGGTTTTTCAACACCAACACAAGTGCGAAAAGTGGTTTTTCAACACTAACACAAGTGCGAAAAGTGGTTTTTCAACACTAACACAAGTGCGAAAAGTGGTTTTTAAACACTAATACAAGTGCAAAAGTGGTTTCCTGCACCAACACAAGTGCGAAAAGTGGTTTTTCAACACTAACACAAGTGCGAAAAGTGGTTTTTCAACACTATCACAAGTGCAAAAAGTGTTTTTTCCACACTAATACAAGTGCAAAAGTGGTTTCCTGCACCAACACAAGTGCGAAAAGTTGTTTTTCAACACTAACACAAGTGCGAAAAGTGGTTGTTCAACACTATCACAAGTGCAAAAAGTGTTTTTTTCCACACTAATACAAGTGCAAAAGTGGTTTCCTGCACCAACACAAGTGCGAAAAGTGGTTTTTCAACACTATCACAAGTGCGAAAAGTGGTTTTTCAACACTAACACAAGTGCGAAAAGTGGTTTTTCAACACTAACACAAGTGCGAAAAGTGGTTTTTCCACACTAATACAAGTGCAAAAGTGGTTTCCTGCACCAACACAAGTGCGAAAAGTGGTATTTCAACACTAACACAAGTGCGAAAAGTTGTTTTTCAACACTATCACAAGTGCAAAAAGTGTTTTTTCCACACTAATACAAGTGCGAAAAGTAGTTTTTCAACACTAACACAAGTGCGAAAAGTGGTTTTTCCACACTAATACAAGTGCAAAAGTGGTTTCCTGCACCAACACAAGTGCGAAAAGTGGTTTTTCAACACTAACACAAGTGCGAAAAGTGGTTTTTCAACACTATCACAAGTGCAAAAAGTGTTTTTTCCACACTAATACAAGTGCAAAAGTGGTTTCCTGCACCAACACAAGTGCGAAAAGTGGTTTTTCAACACTAACGCAAGTGCGAAAAGTGGTTTTTCAACACTATCACAAGTGCAAAAAGTGTTTTTTCCACACTAATACAAGTGCAAAAGTGGTTTCCTGCACCAACACAAGTGCGAAAAGTGGTTTTTCAATACCAACACAAGTGCGAAAAGCGGTTTTTCAACACTAACACAAGGGTGAAAAGTCGTTTTTCCACACTAATACAAATGCGAAAAGTGGATTTTCTACACCAACACCAGTGCGAAAAGTGGTATTTCCACACTAATAAAAGTGCGAAAAGTGGTTTTGCCACACTCATAAAAGTGCAAAAAGTGGTTTCCTTCACCAACACAAGTCTGAAAAGTGGTTTTGCCACACTAACGCAAGTGCGAAAAGTGGTTTCCTACGCCAACACAAGTGCGAAAAGTGGTTTTTCAACACTAACACAAGTGCGAAAAGTGGTTTTTCAACACTAACACAAGTGCGAAAAGTGGTTTTTAAACACTAATACAAGTGCAAAAGTGGTTTCCTGCACCAACACAAGTGCGAAAAGTGGTTTTTCAACACTAACACAAGTGCGAAAAGTGGTTTTTCAACACTATCACAAGTGCAAAAAGTGTTTTTTCCACACTAATACAAGTGCAAAAGTGGTTTCCTGCACCAACACAAGTGCGAAAAGTGGTTTTTCAACACTAACACAAGTGCGAAAAGTGGTATTTCCACACTAATAAAAGTGCGAAAAGTGGTTTTGCCACACTCATAAAAGTGCAAAAAGTGGTTTCCTTCACCAACACAAGTCTGAAAAGTGGTTTTGCCACACTAACGCAAGTGCGAAAAGTGGTTTCCTACGCCAACACAAGTGCAAAAAGTGTTTTTTCCACACTAATACAAGTGCAAAAGTGGTTTCCTGCACCAACACAAGTGCGAAAAGTGGTTTTTAAACACTATCACAAGTGCGAAAAGTGGTTTTTCAACACTAACACAAGTGCGAAAAGTGGTTTTTCCACACTAATACAAGTGCAAAAGTGGTTTCCTGCACCAACACAAGTGCGAAAAGTGGTTTTTCAACACTAACACAAGTGCGAAAAGTGGTTTTTTCAACACTAACACAAGTGCGAAAAGTCGTTTTTCAACACTATCACAAGTGCAAAAAGTGCTTTTTCCACACTAATACAAGTGCAAAAGTGGTTTCCTGCACCAACACAAGTGCGAAAAGTGGTTTTTCAACACTAACACAAGTGCGAAAAGTGGTTTTTCAACACTAACACAAGTGCGAAAAGTGGTTTTTCCACACTAATACAAGTGCAAAAGTGGTTTCCTGCACCAACACAAGTGCGAAAAGTGGTTTTTCAACACTAACACAAGTGCGAAAAGTGGTTTTTCAACACTAACACAAGTGCGAAAAGTCGTTTTTCAACACTATCACAAGTGCAAAAAGTGCTTTTTCCACACTAATACAAGTGCAAAAGTGGTTTCCTGCACCAACACAAGTGCGAAAAGTGGTTTTTCAACACTAACACAAGTGCGAAAAGTGGTTTATCAACACTAACACAAGTGCGAAAAGTGTTTTTTCCACACTAATACAAGTGCAAAAGTGGTTTCCTGCACCAACACAAGTGCGAAAAGTGGTTTTTCAACACTAACACAAGTGCGAAAAGTGGTTTTTCAACACTAACACAAGTGCGAAAAGTGGTTTTTCCACACTAATACAAGTGCAAAAGTGGTTTCCTGCACCAACACAAGTGCGAAAAGTGGTTTTTCAACACTAACACAAGTGCGAAAAGTGGTTTTTCAACACTATCACAAGTGCAAAAAGTGTTTTTTCCACACTAATACAAGTGCAAAAGTGGTTTCCTGCACCAACACAAGTGCGAAAAGTGGTTTTTCAACACTAACACAAGTGCGAAAAGTCGTTTTTCAACACTATCACAAGTGCAAAAAGTGTTTTTTCCACACTAATACAAGTGCAAAAGTGGTTTCCTGCACCAATACAAGTGCGAAAAGTGGTATTTCAACACTAACACAAGTGCGAAAAGTGGTTTTTCAACACTATCACAAGTGCAAAAAGTGTTTTTTCCACACTAATACAAGTGCGAAAAGTGGTTTTTCAACACTAACACAAGTGCGAAAAGTGGTTTTTCCACACGAATACAAGTGCAAAAGTGGTTTCCTGCACCAACACAAGTGCGAAAAGTGGTTTTTCAACACTAACACAAGTGCGAAAAGTGGTTTTTCAACACTATCACAAGTGCAAAAAGTGTTTTTTCCACACTAATACAAGTGCAAAAGTGGTTTCCTGCACCAACACAAGTGCGAAAAGTGGTTTTTCAACACTAACGCAAGTGCGAAAAGTTGTTTTTCAACACTATCACAAGTGCAAAAAGTGTTTTTTCCACACTAATACAAGTGCAAAAGTGGTTTCCTGCACCAACACAAGTGCGAAAAGTGTTTTTTCAACACTAACACAAGTGCAAAAAGTGGTTTTTCAACACTATCACAAGTGCGAAAAGTATTTTTTCCACACTAATACAAGTGCAAAAGTGGTTTCCTGCACCAACACAAGTGCGAAAAGTGGTTTTTCAACACTAACACAAGTGCGAAAAGTGGTTTTTCAACACTAACACAAGTGCGAAAAGTGGTTTTTCAACACTATCACAAGTGCAAAAAGTGTTTTTTCCACACTAATACAAGTGCAAAAGTGGTTTCCTGCACCAACACAAGTGCGAAAAGTGGTTTTTCAACACTAACACAAGTGCGAAAAGTGGTTTATCAACACTAACACAAGTGCGAAAAGTGTTTTTTCCACACTAATACAAGTGCAAAAGTGGTTTCCTGCACCAACACAAGTGCGAAAAGTGGTTTTTCAACACTAACACAAGTGCGAAAAGTGGTTTTTCAACACTAACACAAGTGCGAAAAGTGGTTTTTCCACACTAATACAAGTGCAAAAGTGGTTTCCTGCACCAACACAAGTGCGAAAAGTGGTTTTTCAACACTAACACAAGTGCGAAAAGTGGTTTTTCAACACTATCACAAGTGCAAAAAGTGTTTTTTCCACACTAATACAAGTGCAAAAGTGGTTTCCTGCACCAACACAAGTGCGAAAAGTGGTTTTTCAACATTAACACAAGTGCAAAAAGTGGTTTTTCAACACTAACACAAGTGTGAAAAGTGTTTTTTCCATACTAATACAAGTGCAAAAGTGGTTTCCTGCACCAACACACGTGCGAAAAGTGGTTTTTCAACACTATCACAAGTGCAAAAAGTGTTTTTTCCACACTAATACAAGTGCAAAAGTGGTTTCCTGCACCAACACAAGTGCAAAAAGTGGTGTTTCAACACTAACACAAGTGCAAAAAGTGGTTTTTCAACACTAACACAAGTGCGAAAAGTGGTTTTTCCACACTAATACAAGTGCAAAAGTGGTTTCCTGCACCAACACAAGTGCGAAAAGTGGTTTTTCAACACTAACACAAGTGCGAAAAGTCGTTTTTCAACACTATCACAAGTGCAAAAAGTGTTTTTTCCACACTATCACAAGTGCAAAAAGTGTTTTTTCCACACTAATACAAGTGGAAAAAGTGGTTTTTCAACACTAACACAAGTGCGAAAAGTGGTTTTTCCACACTAATACAAGTGCAAAAGTGGTTTCCTGCACCAACACAAGTGCGAAAAGTGGTTTTTCAACACTAACACAAGTGCGAAAAGTGGTTTTTCAACACTATCACAAGTGCAAAAAGTGTTTTTTCCACACTAATACAAGTGCAAAAGTGGTTTCCTGCACCAACACAAGTGCGAAAAGTGGTTTTTCAACACTAACGCAAGTGCAAAAAGTGGTTTTTCAACACTATCACAAGTGCAAAAAGTGTTTTTTCCACACTAATACAAGTGCAAAAGTGGTTTCCTGCACCAACACAAGTGCGAAAAGTGGTTTTTCAACACTAACACAAGTGCGAAAAGTGGTTTTTCAACACTATCACAAGTGCAAAAAGTGTTTTTTCCACACTAATACAAGTGCAAAAGTGGTTTCCTGCACCAACACAAGTGCGAAAAGTGGTTTTTCAACACGATCACAAGTGCAAAAAGTGTTTTTTCCACACTAATACAAGTGCAAAAGTGGTTTCCTGCACCAACACAAGTGCGAAAAGTGGTTTTTCAATACCAACACAAGTGCGAAAAGTGGTTTTTCAACACTAACACAAGGGTGAAAAGTCGTTTTTCCACACTAATACAAATGCGAAAAGTGGATTTTCTACACCAACACCAGTGCGAAAAGTGGTATTTCCACACTAATAAAAGTGCGAAAAGTGGTTTTGCCACACTCATAAAAGTGCAAAAAGTGGTTTCCTTCACCAACACAAGTCTGAAAAGTGGTTTTGCCACACTAACGCAAGTGCGAAAAGTGGTTTCCTACGCCAACACAAGTGCGAAAAGTGGGTTTTCAACACTAACACAAGTGGAAAAGTGGTTTCCGACACCAACACAAGTGCGAAAAGTGGTTTCCTACGCCAACACAAGTGCGAAAAGTGGGTTTTCAACACCAACACAAGTGGAAAAGTGGTTTTTCAACACCAATACAAGTGCGAAAAGTGGTTTTTCAACACTAACACAAGTGCGAAAAGTGGTTTTTCAACACCAATACAAGTGCGAAAAGTGGTTTTTCAAGACTAACACAAGTGGAAAAGTGGTTTTTCAACACTAACGCAAGTGCGAAAAGTTGTTTTTCAACACTAACACAAGTGCAAAAAGTGGTTTTTCAACATTAACACAAGTGTAAAAAGTGGTTTCCTACACAAACACAAGTGCGAAAAGTGGTTTTTCAACACTAACACAAGTGCGAAAAGTGGTTTTTCCACTCTAATGCAAGTGCGAAAAGTGGTTTCCTACACCAACACATGTGCGAAAAGTGGTTTTTCAACACCAACACAAGTGCGAAAAGTAGTTTTTCCACACTAATAACCACCTTTAGAGGCCATTTTTCCCCGCAAAGCGGGGGTTGGCCTTTTTCGGGGACCGTGGTTGCTGTTGTTTTTTGGTCCCCTTTTTGAAGCAATGTTTTACAGCCGGATGCCCTTCCTGACGCCAAACCTTTTTGCCGCCTTTAACGACAAACAGGGAATTACCAGTGAACTGGTACTCAATTTGCCGACGTCGGAAGGATGACAGGCTGAGTCAACCCCCCTGGCGTTAATTCAGCGATCGACCGGGATTCGAACCCAGGTATCCTCGGATCCTAAGCCGGCACCCTAGCCGCTAGCCCAACACCAGGGTTTTTCCACACTAATACAAGTGCGAAAAGTGGTTTCCTACATCAACACAAGTGCGAAAAGTGGTTTTTCATCACGAACACAAGTGCGATAAGTGGTTTCCTACACCAACACAAGTGCGAAAAGTGGTTTTCCACACTAATACAAGTGCGAAAAGTGGTTTCCTACACCAACACAAGTCCGAAAGCATGTGTTCGGCCTTTTTGTCACTGGGGAAGTTAGTGATTGTTTTGCAACTAACTTTTCCTGCCGTGTCCTCCGTCTGACACGTATTTTATGATTATTTATGTATTATAATTGATACATTAGATTACCGGTACTAAAACAGTGTCTTATTTACGACAAGTCGTCAGGGGAAAACCAGATGATAGGTGTATGGGTGGGGGAGTGGCTTTGGCCAGTGCCGGATTAACATTGTGGGGGGCCTGGTACAATTATTTGTGGCGTGCCTTTTATTTTGAGAGACCAAAATCATAGCATCCCTCAATGCAGAAACACTGTTCACCAACGCATCTCTGAGTGGAACATTTGCTTAATTCTATTTTATTTTATTTTTTTGTATACTAAGTCGAGACTCGTGTAAGAGCTAACACATATAACATGTAATAAAGGAAGCAGGAGTCAAGAGGGGTAGAGAGGGAAGCACAACAACAGTAGGGAACAGAGACATCAGGAGATCTGTGGAAGGGAGAGGACTGGGGTGGGGTACATGGGATAAACAAGATGGGCACTACAAGGATTTTCAGGAAAGAAAATGGAATTTGAAAGAGTAGGGAAGGGGTAGGGATGGAGAATTTTTCGTTTTAATAACACCAGACTCCGTTTCGGTAATGTGGTATTAAACTGTAGTGACAAAGTTTTAATGCAGTTGTGCAGAGGGGATTGGGAGGAGGAGGTAAAAAAAAAATTCCACCACATTTGCATACATAATACAGAAATGGTTCTTTCCCATTTGTCGTCGACACAAAAATGGCCGTTTCATAAAACGTTAACTCATGTATAAAGCTGGAGAGACAGGGCGATTCAGACAGTAGCCATAAAACACATTATATATTCATATGCAGCCTGTGGCTGCTTGGCTGCATCGTTTCATGGGAGCGCAGCTGTGCCACTGATGCAATGCCCCCTTACCAGTGAGCTGGTACTCATTTTGTCAAACTCGGAAGGATGACAGGCTGAGTCGACCCACCTGGTGGTAATTCCCCAGCACGACATGGGCTTGAACTCAAGACCCTAGGATCTTAAGCCAGCCACCTTAACCGTTAATTTAATGCCAACTTTACTGTTGTGCTCTTTCCAGAAGGATGTTTATAAACGAAAATAAATGCCGAAATTAATTACCGCAGTCAGTGATTTTCTTTCTTGATGTGTTTGTGCCAGAATAAGCTCCATCTCTGTTTCGTGCTGCTGGTTTATCCAAACCAGGCTTTCTTGATGTTGACCTTCAAGCTGCTGCATCTCTTTGGCAGCCACCAATCTCTGTGCCTTGGACTCTTGTGCTTGATTTTGTCGCAAACTCTTCTCCTCCTCATAAAGTGTTTCCAAGGTCTGTTTTTGTCTTTGCAAAGATGCACCAAGCCTTTCAGCCTCATTCAGCTTATTCTGGAGGTGAGAAACCTGATCTTCTCTCTCAGGCAATGAAGTATGCTGTGCCAGTTTGGAGGCCCCCAGAGAGCTGATCAAGTTGGATTTATGGATGAGTTTTGTCTGTTCCAATGTTTCTCTCACGACTTGCAGGCTTTTCTGGCTGTCATTGAGCTGCATAAGATTCACTGCCACTTCTTCTTTGGCCACTGCCAAATTCCTCCATAAAATCTCCATCTCTGAGCGCTGATCCTTCAGCTCAGCTTGAAACGTCAGGTTCTCAGTTTTTTTTAAATTGTTTTTAAATAGCTAAAAAAAATACAAATGAAATGGAAATGCTGGTGAAAATAAAGTACAGAAACAAAATATATGATATAATTTGCATCTGCAATTATTGTAAAAATAAAATCGAATTAAAGCTTGACGTGTGAAAATATATTATAAATGCACAAAATCAATTAACATTTGCCACCAAGCTAGAATACTGGCGAGTGACGACAACAGCGAGACAAATCTATTTTATGCGGTGATACAATTCTTAGGGAGTGTTCATAATTTATGTAGGGGGGGAGGGGCGGTGCAGTAGTAGGGGGGGGGCACAAAAAGTTTTGACCACCCGAATGGGTGGGGGCGGGGGGTCAATGTCATGAAAGTTTCCATGTTCGGTATGGGCGGGGGGCAAAAAAGTTTATTCAAATTTGATGAGTTTATCCACTAAATACCCTTCAATGTTTTTATAATATATATATATTTGTGTTTTAATCAAGCTGCCTTTTAATCTGTGTAGTCCTTTTTGTGTCATTTAACGTAAATTTGAGTGCCTTAACCAAGTCAGTATATGACACAAAAAAGACTTCACAGATTAAAAAGCAGCTTGATTAAAACACAACAATATACAATATACGAGACGGTGAAGGGTTAGGGTTAGGGATACTCTTAACTAAGTTAGGTGAGGGGGTTGGGCAATAGTTTTGCTGATGGGTGGGGGAGAAACAGTTTGCCCTTGTTAAGTGGGGGGTCACGAAAGTTTTACGCTGACCTACTTCCAATTCACCGCCCCACCCACTACATAATTTATGAACACTCCCTTCTCGTTTTAGCAGCACTGAATTCGGAGAACTTAGCACAGTGAAATGTTGCTGTTACGTACATTGTCGAGCGATATACACATGGTCATCTCTGATCGCTTAGAACATGAACTCTCCTCTCTACAGTTACTTATCAGTTACCATCAACGTCAGACACATTTGGGAAAACCTCGAGATTCTTCTATTGTCGTATGCACCAACATTAAAACAAAATATTAGGTGTTTGTGGGGGGCCCCAAATTGTGGGGGCCCTGTACGAACGTACCATTCGCATCGTTGTTAATCCGGCACTGGCTTTGGCTAATTGGCAGTCTCAGTATTTTTTGTGTACATAGTTTGTAAGGCAGATGTGATTTTGTTTACATCACTCCACGTATATGCCTCTGTGGATGGTGGATGTTCATTTAAGTGTTTGAGCTCAAACAAAAGTTTGTTCTGGTGAAATAAACTGGAATTACAAGTCCAAATTTTGACTTTGACACATTGAATAAGTGGTGTGGGGACTTTTGTCTTACTCTGAATGTGTGCAAAACAAAAGAGACGATTTTGGACTTTCGGAAAGGTCACAATCATGAACCTGTAACCATAAATGGTGATAAGGTAGAAATTGTTAACCAATTTAAATACCTGGCCACCTTTATTGATAACAAGCTAACTTTTGATGGAAATACTGATGCTGTGTACAAGGAATCGATGCAAAGATTGTTTCTTCTAAGGAAGTTGAATTCATTTGGTGTTCTCTCTCGTGTGATGCGGATTTGCGGATGTTAACAAATTCCTTACTGATCAGTGTTTTGTCATTTAATTTGATTTCCTGGTACAGTTATCTTCATGTGCGGAATAAGTCACGATTGAGAAAGGTCATTACACTGGCATTTTAAAATGTAGGTGGGCCTTCAACTAGTCTCGAGTCTCTATACCTGCGAGCATTGAAAAGGAAGGCGATGCAGGTGTGTGCCGATGAAAGTCATTTCTTGAACGGACTTTTTGAAAAACTGCCATCAGGGAGACGCTTTCGTGTAAGGAGGATGAAGAAGAACATTTCCAAAAGGTCATTTGTACCATGTGCAATTCAAATGCTAAATTCAAATTCCTAGACATTTTGCTGTTTAGTCAATCTTCCATATTTTATATTTATTTTATATTTTATATCTTTTTATATTGTTTTCTTATTCCCTTTGTGTTTTACGTTTTAATCATGGTCAACTTACGGTGTCACCAAAGAATAATTTCCCTGAAAATGGGACAATAAAGATTTATTTATTATTATTATTTCGGTGAAAAATTGAAGCATTGCCAGCAATTGTTTTAAATTTCGAAATCTACAACCTTCATTTACATTTCAAATTCAAGTTTTGGATAACCTAGTTTGTGTCGCAACTCATCGACCTAAATAGTCAAAACAGTGAATTGGAACTAATCAGTGAAGTTTTTATTTCAAGGTTCCTATAGGACAAAGACCTGTGCTCCAGATGGAGTGCTGCTTTGAGAAGAGAGTCCTTCCAGCCCACTCCAGGCACCACGGTCCTGTGCAGTGATCACTTCACATACAGCAGTTTTGACAGGACAGGTCAAACAGTTCGACTCAAGCCAAACACCGTCCCAAGCTGTTTCAACTTCCCAGCACTATTGACAAAGGTATACATTGATATTCGAACAATTTTCAATTAAGTTCAAGTTGTTTTGATGTTTTAAAATCATGCAATTTAATAATCTGAAGCACGTTTTTCATAAGTGACAGTTATTTTTATTGTTGTGCTCTTCAAATACACACACAGCATTCATACAAATGCACGTGCATGCATGCATACATACTTTAAATCGTTAATTTATCAATTTATTCAAATTTATAAACCATTCACTTATGTGTCAAATTATATTTTTGCAAATAGGCTGCAGTTGAGAGGAAACCACCAGCAGCAAGGTAAATTGTTCAACAATACGAGCCAGCCCCTACTGAGGATGAACCAGGAAAGACTGAGGACACTCATCCCAAGAAGGGACCTTCATGTAAGAATGAGGATCACTCGTACAGCATTGTCACTAGCCCACGTTCACTGAAACGAAAGTTGGATGATGCAAGTGCCAAACTCAACAATTTTCAAAAGAAATTTAAGTTGAGCCACCAGCGTAACAGAAGGCCAGTCAGGAAGGTGGAGTCACTGAAGACCATTGTGCATGACCTGAAAGAGAATGGCTTGGTCACTGACAACTGCGCTGAAATGCTCGACATGACATGACAGCAACCATATCTTTACTTTGATTCGCTCTGTCTCACAATGTTATTGCAAGATACGCTTCCATCACGTGGTCAAAATGATGAATGATGAATGATGATGTGAAGGACAAGCAGATCAGAAAGAAATACAGTAAATTGTGTGACGTGCTCCTCCCCAAACCCCCTGGTCACGGTGTACCTCCGAGCCCCGAGAGGAGTCACGGCAGAAAAAGGTGTTATTCTGTATGTCAAAGATCAATGGTGAAGCCACACCAATTGTTACAAACAAACAAGTATTGTATTAAGATCACACAAGAATAACAGTACAACAACAATAGTAATCAATTGTACAACCAATATATATTTCCTATGATGGTACCATCAGGTTCATACAATATAACTCACTGTGCTCCAAGTGAGCGAAAAGAAGAAGATTCCCAATGTCTCTAATCCCGGCTTCAAGCCAAAGTCGATCCGCTCCAACGATCGTCAGAACAATGTCCAATCGAGACCAGAATCCCGTTGGGTTGGCAGTTACAGTCCTGCTGCCAAAGCTGCGCAAAGGCGCCCTCACGTTCACATTGACCGTGAGGTTCACATTGACCTCACGGCGACCGGGAAATCCAAAGGCGCCCTCCAGGCGACTGGGAAATCACACCCTCGGGTATTGACATTTCACGGCTCCAAATCGGCGAAACGCAGATTTACCTTCAAAATCCACGTGACACACACACACACACCAGATAAACGTCTGGATGCGGTGAAAACGGCTGAGGCGAAACGAAAAAAACCCTGCTCGATGCGCAAAGCGCGCGAGTTAAAATGGCCGACGGCCTGTTCTCGAGGCGTAACAGCAGTCCAACGATTCTCTTCGGAATTGACTGCAAAACTTGACACACAGGTTGATCTGTCACAGCGATAACAACTCTGTCACAGGAATCCCTTTCCAGGGAAACCCAAAAGTTCGCTAGTGACCTCCGTTCACTAGCGTTGGCTCAAAACCTCAACGCCGCTCAGCTTCTTCTTGTCCGACTCCCTTGCTCCGCCTTCTTTTTTTTTCTCCCTCTTCGTCGTCGTCCGGTTCCCGATCTGGTTTTCGGTTTCTTTTAACTCTAACTTTTTCACCTTTTGAAAACAGTTCATAAACAATAAACCTTTTGAAAACAATAATTGTACATGGAATCAAAAATATTTACAGTGGATGAAAACCACAACAACGGAAGTGACGAATCCGTAGCAATTGGTACTGTTTCCTCACCAGTGAATCAACCGTTGATCCACACCTCTGTTCATCATTGGATAATTATGACCACATACATTTAAAGCAGTGTTCATTTCAGAAAAAGCTGTCAACATTCTGTTTGCAAGTTTGTCTTCAACTTATTGACTTGGTGTAGCGACCCATGGGTCCCCCAAGCAAGACCGGCATCAGAATCTCTTTGCTCCAGCCGGTGACGTCACCGGCGGGGATCCCCGGCGCCAGAGTGGCTGGTCACGTGACCACCAAAGCGTGCCGCGCGTGCGGGTATAATGAGCTACACCTGTGGATCACGTGACCACCGAAGCACGCCTCGCTTGAGAGGCGTGGCTTTCGGTTTCGGTTTGGGTTTTTGGTTTTGCTTTATAAGGCAGCCCGATAAACAGGCTTTTACAGTGTTCCCGAGTTGGTTTTACGAATAAACATCTTCTCGGACGAGTTTGTGCCTTGCCATCCTTTTGTCCGTATCATGCTGGAGCCCGGACTCCTTCATTGGTACTATTTATAATTTGTCAGTATTTGTGCTCATTTTTGTGAGGTGCATTGTAATAATTGTGAGTTTGCAGGTGGGTCTGGATCAGTTGTAGCCGACACATTGCCCTCCCAGTTGATACTTTCCAAATAAGAACTATATTATAACAGCTGATGTACTTTGATGTAAATTGTACAATGTTTTGTATGCCTTTTTGTAATAAAAAAAATTGTGCTTTTGGTTGGTATCATTTGTTTTCATACACAAACTATTGACAGATTTTCCATTGAAAATTATCTTGCTTCAGGCAGTGACTTGCAGTGTGACATAATCATTGCAAATATGTTATTCTTTAATGTGTCCAATAAACAGACAAAAAGAAAAGTGCAACAAGTATTCCATTCTCTTCAATGACCATTGATATACTGGTTTCAACTTCAACTGCACAATTTTAAATTTTACTTCTTCTGTCGAGTCTATTACTAGTATTAGTCACCGATGGGCGCAATGGTTTGTTGACAAAACATTCGGCCCGCCAATATGGCCGCCGCTTGGCTTCACGGCTGCTAATGCTGCGCCGCATCTCATTGGCTCTCCAGGTTCTATATATACCTCTGTGAACTGGTGTGGTTTGAAGGATTCCCTCCAACCAATAGGGTGGGGACAGAGGGGAGGGGCGCAGCCTCTCGGGAGGAGTTTATGCACGGCCGGAATGAAAGACACTCTCGTGGTTTTTAGTTTTCCTTACTTGAAATGTCAATAAAACATATTATGCACTCTAACTGCGAGTGTCCTCGACAAACCACTATGAGAGTACGAAAAGATACTCCAACTTTCCTTTTGTATCAGTGAGTGGGGCCGACATTTTTTATCTGCGTCATCCCGACGTGAGTACGTCGAGTCGCGAGTGCCAGCGCACTCCATGATAATAGTTTTGTAAAATTTACTTCAATGAAGAACTTTATCAAAATAAGATAAATGTACTTATCTGTAGTATCCAAATCCTGGTTCTGAGAAATCAGAAGACCTCAGTAATAGTTGAGTAGATTCTCGCCAGACAAAAACAGTCACTATAAACAAATCAGAAAGACGTCAGTCAAACACACTGTACACGTGACACGCTTTCTTATCTGCGCATGCGCATAGAAAGGTTCAGGGTTGAGCGAGTAGGGAAACAACAACAACAACAACAACAACAGGCATTTTAAGGCTATTTACCCTGCAAGAGCGGGGGTTAGCGTTGCGGTCCACAGAACAATCATCTCCATTTTGCCCTATTTTCTGCATCTCCCCTTGTTAACCCCCTTGCCCGCATTTCTTCTTCGACCATCTTTAGCCAAGTCTTTCTATTCTCGGTTCTCGGTCTTACCCATCCTCTACTTCCTTCGACATTCATTTCCATCACTCTTCTCAACCAGTCACTTTCATCCTTCCTCAACACATGACCAAACCATCTCAACCTGTTTCTCTTCACAGCATCCATCACAGGCTCTATTCCCTTCATCTTTCGCAATTCATCATTTGTCTTCCTCTCTCTCAACGATACTCCGCACATCCACCGAACCATTCGCATTTCCACCCTTTCCAGCCTTCGTTGCTGCTCTAAGTTCATTACCCATGTCTCGCTCCCATAAATCACAACACTTCTCACACATGCAGCATACACCTTTCCCTTCAGCTTCAACGACACTCACCTCCTCGTCAGCACGCCACTCAGTTCCCGAAACTTCTTCCATGCACATCTCACTCGAGCAACCGTTGCCGAGTCTGATCCACCTTCTCCATTAAGCCTGTCTCCGATGTAACAAAATGTTTTCACACCTTCCAGCTTCACGCCATCTCCAAGATCCAACTCAACATTTCCTCCATCTGCAGCTCCCTCTGTGCACACCTTACACTTGAATGTAGCTGTCACGCTGGTTAATGACCCTCTCAAACCACACCATTTTTGATGAACCCACTCAGCGCACATTGTACATTGCATGGAATTCACTCTGACACCCTTCCTGCACACAGCACACGGCCACTTCCCAGTTCTTTCCACCTCACCACATGATTTACCACTTGCCATCACCTTCGTTTTTCCG
This sequence comes from Myxine glutinosa, assembly GCF_964187855.1. NCBI lineage: Eukaryota > Metazoa > Chordata > Myxini > Myxiniformes > Myxinidae > Myxine > Myxine glutinosa. Next base: position 29,847,530 of record NC_136268.1, read on the forward strand.
ATATTCACCATCAGACCTTTTGTCTCCATACATTCCTTCCACTTGTTCATCTTCTCCTTCAGTCCATCCATACTTTCTGCAATAATCACCAGATCATCTGCATACAACACCTCCACGGTAAACCCTCCTTTACGTTCCGAGCCAGCACCTCAATCACAGCTACAAATAGTAGTGGACTTAGTACCGACCCCTGATGCACTCTCACCTTCACCTCAAACTCACCACTGTTCCCATCTTTCGTCCTTACAGCTGTGCGCGCTCTTTTGTACATTGCCATCACTACTCTGATCAACCATTCCTCCACTCCTAACTTCCTCAATGCCCATGTCAATACTTCACGTGGGACCCTATCGAATGCTTTCTCCAGATCAACAAACCCAAGAAACAACTTCTTCCTCTTCTCCATGTACTTCTCCTGCAACTGCCTCACAATAAAAAGCGCGTCTGTCGTTCCTCTTCCTGGCATAAATCCAAACTGCATTTCGTCGATCTTCACTTTCTTCCTTATCCTCCCCTCAAACACCCTTTCCAATACCTTCATTCCATGTTCCAATAACTTTATCGCTCGATACGAGCCACAGTCCAGAGGGTCACCTTTCCCCTTGTATAGAGGGACGAGGGTACTCAGTTCCCAAAGCCACTGGAATGCGGCCTTCTTTCACCACCAGATTACAGATCTCTGTCATTCTCTTCACACCCCAATTTCCCGCTGCCTTCAACATATCTCCCACAACTCCCGTCGGCTGTCCCGCTTTTCTACTCTTCTTTGCTTTTATCGCTTCCTCAACTTCCTTCTCTGTTATCTTCTCTGCCGGTCCTAAAACTGGGTTACTCTCTTTGTTGCCATCCCATTCATTCTCTGCATTCAACAGTATTTCCATAAATCTCTTCCATCTTCCTTTAATTCCATCTGGGTCCACAACGATTTGTCACACTTCATCCTTCAAGCAACTCACCCCCATCACATCACACCTCTCTTTCGCTATCTGCTTTGCAATCCTGAATACCGCTCTCTGACCCTCTTGCAAATCCAAGCATTCTCCGAACATTTTACTCCATGCCTCCTGCGCCTTTGCTACCTTTCTTTGCAGCCTTCTTGGCTGCCTTATAACTTTCATGCTCTGCCTTTTCTGCCCCCGTACCCTTCGCCTTCTGCCACTCCTTGAACTTCTTCCTCTTCTCGTCAATCTTCTTTCCAACTTCATCATCCCACCACCATATTTCCAAGTGCCTCGGTGGTCCTTTTGTCCATCCACATACCTCACCAGACGGATCCCAACAGACTATCTTTCATTGACATCCAACCACTTTCAAGCTCAACCACATCATCCTCTACCCTACTCAGCCTCTCTTTTAATGCCTCCCTCACTGTCACCTCTTTCAACCTCCACACCTTCATTCTCGGTTGGTACCTCACCCGCCGAGCTATCCTCGCACCTTTCATCCTTATGTCGCAGACGACCAAGTGGTGCTGTGAAACAGCCTCCTCCCCCGGGATCATCTTTGTGTCCCGGAGGTGCCCCCTATCTCGCCTACGCACCAGCAGGTAGTCAACGGTTGTCGTCAACCAACCTGACGTGTGTGTAACAAGCTTATTATCCTCTTTCTGGAACTGAGTATTACAAATCAACAAATCAGCTCCATCAGCAAACTCCAAAATCCTTTCACCTTCTCCATTTCTCACACCATATCCGTAACCCCCATGTACTCCCTCAAAAGCGTCCATACTCCTTCCCACATGTCCATTTAGGTCTCCTCCTACCACAACAACTTCCTCATCTTTCACGTTTTCCATTCAGCTTCTCCATCGCACACCAGAACTTGTCCTTCTCTTCATCGCTCCGACCAACCTGCGGAGCATATCCCGAGATGACGTTCACCAAGAGCTTTCCAATCATCATTTTCACCATCATCAACCTTTCACTCACTCTAGTCACACTCACCACACTGTCTACAAACTCCTCAGAAAACAGGACACCAACACCATTCACACCCTCCGGGCACCCTTGCCACACAAACTTGTATTTCTGTCCCTGCCTACCCTTCACCATTCTCACACCACTTCCCTTTCATCTAGTCTCCTGCACACAACATATGAGCGAGTAGGGAAACTAGGATCTTAATATTTAAATATCAATTAATTGACCATTGACCACTGTCGTCGATGCAGTATGCCAAAACAAAGAGGCAACTGTTCTGTACGACGGCCTCGGTGATGCGCTGACGTAGCGAATCTGTCGCCAAGAACCCGTGACTGGAGGGTTCGTGATCACGTGTCCCGTGTGCGGTGTATGGCACTGGTACCTCACTATTATTTTATTTTCATAAATGTAACAATGAAAAACAAGGCATTTCCTGAGACATTATATTTCTGCTGATATTATTTGATGCCGCAACATTATCACACATAACGCTGACACGGAGGCAATAATGTGTCTGGCGGCTCCGCCCCCATCAGGCTGATTGACAGTCATAGCCACGCCTACTCCAGTCCTATTCTTTTACTTAGGAATGTAGTTTTACGTACTTTTCGTGGAATCCTTTCAAGCTACGAGAATTATAATACCAAAGGATGTTGCAGGAAGTAAAACTCTGTCGAATGGTAGCAGATTCATTGCCATTGATCGAGGCAGCTCGGAAATATGCCTTCTGAAGAAGATCATTGTTATTATTATTATTATGAACAAGAAGATGAATTCCCGGGTTTGAGAGATGTCGTTTTTTTTGCTTTATTTTGCTTTTTCCATGGTCTGGAGAACTGAAAATCGATCCCTGCCGAGACAATCAGCTGAACAGACCAGGTCGGCTCTCATATGTAGCCAAAGCGAGTTTTTATCGAAGATACTCCAACTTTAGTTTTGTATGTAGCAGATGGTAGCGACATTTTTTTCCGCGCCATCCCAACATAGTGTTAGCGTACTCTCTGATTTGTGGGTATTATCCTCTGTTGAATTTCAGTTTTCCCTACTGAGGTGTCATTGTACTATTTATGGGTGGCTACCCTTCTGAAATTAATCATTATGACATGAAGAACATTCATGTAAAATTTGACACTTTTGTCCTCCTAGTATCATTATTTCCAAAATATTTCATTGAGCCACGTTACTGCGAGCTGGTGGTTGCGGGTTGACCGTGTGCATCCTGTAGACACCATCCATTGTTGGGTTAGTATAAACAGCATGTCCAAGGTGGAGTAACCTGGTCTGATACTAAATTGGTGATAATGAGGTTATTGAAGAAAAGGACGAATTTCATATCAACTACGATTTTTTTTTAATGGCAATCACCCCCAACAAGGCACAAAGGCACTCAAGGTAAGGGGCTAAATTAATGGATTCCATCCCATGTGATGATGTTCAAATGACCTTGCTGATGATTGGAAGTAAGCTGGTAGGTCTGTAGTTAAGGGGATCAGTTTTTGCACTTTTTTTTCTTCCTGCGCCCCCGAAGGTGGCCGGAGTTATGTTTTCGGGTTGTCCGTCCGTCCGTACGGGCTAATCCTCGTTTTTATCAGCAACCACATGCCTGATTGAGATGAAACTTTCAGGGTAGGAGTGACACCCATGCAGAATATTTTTACGATAATTCTGACGTCATAGGTCACGTAGTATGACAGCCATCTTGGATTAAATGCAACTAATTAAAATATATATTTCTTGGAAACCGCTGAATTTGAAACTTTTGAAAATTTGAAATTGGAAAAATTTGAAACTTGGCACATTGTCAAGTACTCCCAATGGGGAACAAAAGCATGATAATGATGACATCATAGGTGAAGTGGTATACCAGCCAAAAATGTTTTAATCGAATTCCTCATCCAAAAATCTGAAATTGCATGCACATGATCTATGCCCATTTGTATTGAAATAGTAAATTTATGACATCATAGGTCACATGGTTTGGCAACCATATTGGATTTAACCTAAAACCTTAAAACAACATCTTCTCCCAAAGCATTCAAAACTGTATGTGTGTCATTGACTAGTCATGGCAATTAAAAGATGATCATGAAAACATCCATTGCCACATGGTGTGGCAGCCATATTGGATTGAGGAAAATATTAAATAATTATATCTCTGAAACCGCTTACCCTATCGATGCGAAATTTTACAAATGTCATCTAGCACCATTGTTGCATATAGGTTTAAATGATGACGTCATAGGTCAAGTGGTTTGGCAGCCATCTTGGATAGAAAAATGAACCTTTTCCGATCAACATGAAACTTCACAAACGTGATCCCCTACCCATATTAGGGTGTTTCAATTTTCCGAAGTTGCTATTTTCGTGTCACTTTGCTCGTCCCCTTGGTTCTATTCATCTAAGTGACCCGTATGCCAAATTTTAGACAAATTGAATAATATTTAGAGGTTGCACACTTATAGTCTGCACTGCTTATATTCATTGCATTGCACACACATTGCACCCACACTGCATTGCACACACTGCTTATATTCATTTCATTGTGTTATGTTCAATGTTTTACAATTCTTTCGATGTCTTATTAATTTTTATTTTGCAAAAAATCTTCTTCTTTTTCTTAAATGAACTGGAGTAAAATTTCAAAAGTGTGCAGACTGTGCAACCTCTAAATATTACCTGATCTTTCTCAAAATTGGCAGACAACCTTTGCATATAAATAGGAATGAGGGCATGAGCAAAGTCAACAAAAATGTCATATTTTAATTTTAAACCTATAATATGAAACACCCTAACCCATATATATGCGGAGTGTACATTTTTAAGGTCATATGTCACATAGTGTGACAGACATATTTGCTTGAAAGCCGATATATATAAAAAAAATCCCTTCTGTGAAACCCTAAAAAAAAATCCCTTCACCGATCGATGTGAAACCTGTCCTGTCTGGTGAAAATGTGATACTTGAAAACAGCGAAAGGGATTTAAATCAAACTTGTTTATTTTTAGGACAATGAACGAGGGCATCTACCCATGGTCACGGGCAGGGACTATACGGAGGCATATTGGCGACACAGTCGCTTTGCTCTAGTTATGTAATGCAGTGATGTTGGTGAATTTCCAAGCAGATGGAAGATGATCTAGCACAAATGGCAGGGAGAAAGGGCAGAGAGAGGAAGTGCAAAACCAGTAGAACAGGTTTTTAGGACACGTCAGCTGATGCCTTCCGGACCAGTTGCAGAGTCAAAGGAGTTGAGGGTGGAAAGAAGGTCCATCTTCTCAGGTGGAAAAGAGACAGAGCCCAGGAGCAATTGCGTACGACAGGGAAGGATGGGTAGTGAGAGTGTGGGGTTGGGAACACAAGATATGGAAGCAAACACAGAATTGATGTTCATACTGAGGAGTTAAATGAAGAACTGAATGTAGAAGCACAGAGATATGTTAAGATGCAAAGCAAGCATCATATTTGTGATTGTGTTGTTGTTGTTGTTGTTGCTGCTGCGATCCAAAAAGGTATTCCTTTGTGTAAACCTTCCGGACACCTCGTACGTTTATGAAGGGTGCTCATTTATATCATGTACTGCTAGATAATGGTGCATACTACAGTTTGTAAACGTGCTGGTAACAGATAGTACCTTTCAAGACCTAACCCGTGCATGATAACTTGTTTGCACGATCATTGCAAGTAGTGTGGGATGTCTGAGTCCAATTTAACGGGATTAAGCAATTGGTTCACTTCTGTGCGTCCATCCATCCATTTATCTGAAAACGTCAGTTTATGATCGAGGAACAACTTGATTGCAATTGAATGTTATATATTGAACATGAATCGGAAAACGAACCTGCCGTTTCATTTGTAAAAAGATAATCGTTTTACTCTGTCTGCCTGCCTGGCAGTCAAACAAAATATATATAATTCCAAACAGGAAACTTGCTGTTTTTGAAGGACGTCATTAAGGACACAAACAACGGACATGAATAACTAATGTAACGTGTTAAATAAGGTGGTGTAATAGCGACTGGATCAACGGTGGTAAACTTCCGGAATAAAATTGTTTTTCTACGACCTTTAAAATCTTTATTTTATTTCCATTGAATTATTTACGTGAACACTAGAATACAAATCACCTCATTATCGCTTCCAAAAGGCTCCAGTTTTGCAGTTCTTGGACCTGTTAAATAAGGTGGTGTATAAGATTGCATCAATGGCAGTAAACTTCCGGAATTATTTTTTTTCTTCAATCCTTAAAATCTTTATTTATTTCAACGTAATTCTTTACTTGAACACTGTAGAATACAAATCACCTTCTTATCGCTTTTAAAAGCCTCCAGTTTTGCAGTACTTGGACATGTTAAATAAGGTGGGGTATAAGACTGCATCAACGGCGCTAAACCTCCGGAATTTTTTATATGAGCTTTAAAAATTATTATGTTATTTAAATTGAATTGTATACTTGAACACAGCGTGCGGTCAGGTGTTCTATGAACTCTCCAGCCTACAGTGTAATCAGAGCATAAATGTGGGCCATTGCAATAAAAAAAAAAATCACATTCTTGAAGATCGATCAATTGTGGGTCTTGGAGCACAAAAATTAGCGATGGCCCCGCACAGCGGACTTGACATTGCACAAGTAAAAATGCTAACTTGTGTAATTGCCAGAATAAAGGGACGAATAACTATGAAGTTTTCTTCCACATTAATTTTGCCTTTCCCTGCTATTCCAAAAGCAATATGGAAACAAATGACAAAATATAAATGAACAACAGAGTACTAATTTGAGAATTTACTGTAATTATTGTAAAAACGAATGTAAAAAGGGACCAAAACAGCACGAAGATATGCGCCGTAAAAATGCACGTTTGCTCTTCAGCTCATTATTTTATGTTTTTTCAGTGGTTCAAGTGCTTGTCGAAATGGGAACTTTCCAGTTGCTTTTTGGCAAATTACTCTATTGGAGAGAAAAGGATGCTTGGCAAGGTATGGTTTGCAGTGCAAACGAGGTATTAGGTCATTGTCTCCATGCAACTCGTACTATCACAATGTTTAAAAAGCCAATAGATTATATCTATTAAAAATATAAAATACAAAAAAAACTTGAAGCCAAGAAATGCTTCATCACATGTGTGTTGTTTTTTGTAAACCTGATTTTCTTTCCATCGCTGTCCTTCCACATTGGCCTTCCCTAAGTCATCAGTGTAGTTGCATTTCCACCATTCCAAGATCAATTGAAACAATTTGGCAGTACTTGGGACACAGGCTGAACCACTTCAATACTTGGGACCTTTGTTGAAGCTATTCTGAGCCAGGATGCTGGACATGTAACACATGTTTGGACTGCAGACCCCTGTTGGACCAGGATACCCAGAAGTTCCTCTTTCTCCTGGATCTCCTCTTTTTCCTGGAAGCCCAGGCTTGCCAGGATGCCCACCTTTAGCTTTCCCGGGAAGACCAGGAGGTCCTGCAAGGAGTGGGGATTTGGGAGACAAAGGACGCAAACGAGTAAGTACTGTAGCTTTTACATTTCAGTCCCCCTCTGCCCCCCCCCCCCCCCCTCCCAGTTAGCTCCAGACTTTATTATCAACTCTGTGCATGATGTCCTCATGTATAGTTTACTTCAAATTGTTCGAATTTTTTTCACTGACTAGAGAGGCTTCTAAAACACGACTCACAAGATGTCTCGTGGTATCCAGATTGAGCTCTGCTTATAAGGTAGAAAAGGAGTTTATCTAATGGAAGCTGTTGCCCTCATTTTTAACTAATCTGGAATTGGAATTTCAGATAAGGTATTGTCATCATGCACCGTCCATCCATCCGTCTGTCACCTATTTCGACTTTTCTGGCAAAACCGCTGGGCCAATCCGGCTGAAATTTGGCAGCAAGGTTCCGCTCCTGACTGGTAGCGGGGATTGCAAAGCTCGTTCCGGTCACGTGACCGGAAGCATGTCAAAATGGCCAACTTAGTAAATTCCTTCAAAAATCTCTTTCTCCAGTCCCACCAGTCAGAATGCTACCAAATTTGGGTTTCAACATTAGGCCAGGGTAGGGATGTAAAATTGTGCAGGCCATGCCGATTACTTGACCGGAAGTGTGTTAAAATAGCCAGCTTAGTCAATTTTTTGGAAAACCATGTAAATTCCTTCACAAATCTTCTCCAGACCCACCAGTCAGAATGCTACCACATTTGGGTTACAACATTAGGCCAGGGTAGGGATGTTAAATTGTGCAGGCCATGCCGATCACCTGACCGGAAGTGTGTTAAAATGGACAACTAAGTCAATTTTTTGGAAAACCATGTAAATTCCGTCACAAATCTTCTTCTCCAGACCCACCAGTCAGAATGCTACCAAATTTGGGTTACAACATTAGGCCAGGGTAGTGATGTTAAATTGTGCAGGCCATGCCGATCACCTGACCGGAAGTGTGTTAAAATGGACAACTAAGTCAATTTTTTGGAAAACCATGTAAATTCCGTCACAAATCTTCTTCTCCAGACCCACCAGTCAGAATGTTACCAAATCTGGGTTACAACATTAGGCCAGGGCCCAGATAAGCTACAGGTCCAGTGGTCATATTTTTGGATTACCAATGTTTTAACATATTGTGTTACAAATCATCTGTAATGTTTATTAAAGTTTTTAAAAAACAACAACAGGCCTTTCCTGTTTATGATTTCAACAATCTGTAATTAGGTGTAGTAAACCTACCTGGATGACCAAGTGGTCCTTGAGGACCGAGATTACCCACACCTCTTAGTCCCTTCTCACCCTTTCTTCCAGCTTCACCTGCATGATATATAGATAGAATTGAGGCTATTGGTCAATCTACATGAAGGTTAAAAAAAGATTTGAATATACCTCACCCTTTTCACCCTTTTTGCCCGGCTTCCCCGGAATTCCGGATACTCCTGCCTGTCCTGCCTGCCCTGGATACCCTTGTGGGCCACGACTCCCAGATGAGCCGTGAATTCCAGGTGGGCCGGGAGCTCCAGGCGAGCCCGTACGGTGTTGACAAGAAGAACAAGGTATGGCATTCTGAAGTAGGGAAGGCAGCTGGGCTGGGACACAGGAGAATCAATAGGACACGTGAAGTTGAGGAATTAAAGGAATTATATCCTTGATTTCTCCTCTCATGGTGATAAAGTTATGATGGATTTTTTGTCTAAAACTCTGGCCAACTTCAAAGTTTTGTGACATCATAACTGGCTTACTTTGGAGGAGGTCGAAGCAAACCTTGCGGACGTGTTCATCAGATAACATTGGGCCCTGCCCGAGGAACGCAACAATATCAGTTACAAAGTTAAAATCAGAGATCATTTAGTAAATAGGGAAAGATTTATTGGGAGAGGAAGAGAAAGAGGTGGATTCTGAGAAACTTACTGGGTTTCCTTTTATTCCAGCAGGTCCAGGAAAGCCTCTTTCACCAATTTGTCCTCTTTGCCCAAGGGGCCCCATAGGGCCTCGTTGTCCCATTTCTCCCCTCAGGCCCACTCTTCCGGGAATCCCTGGAGGACCACTATTTCCTCGCTATAGTCCACAAGACAGATTTGTTAGCATTTCTGTTTTGTCAAATATAATCAGGTGATTTTTTTTTTTTGTATACAGGATCGAGGCTCGTGAAAGAGCTAACATTTATCACACACAAAAAAAATCAAACAGACACACAAAACATATAATAAGGGTAGAGGTAGACACGATGGGGAGAGAAGGGGAAGCAGAGGTGATGTAGATATTGTATAACTTACCTCTCCTTTCTGTCCCCTTGGTCCAATGCTTCCCTGCAATTCACACAGGAACAGGAAGAACGATGAAATTTTTGAAGTGAATATCAGAATGATACAAAAGAAAATAAATTACACCCGGAATTTAACAATGTACAAATCATGTATTGAACCGTATGCATGGTAAACCTGTTCTGAAGTAATCATTTGGTTGAAATAAAAATGGCTGATAGAATGGCGTCGAGGTACACACACTGGCCTCCAAGGCCAAACATGTCTAGCTTAAGTTTGAATTCAGAACCAGCTATAAACTGTCATCCCAGTGTTGGACAGGCAGAGTGATTCATCAATGAGTGTGCCGTCACTTGGATGGATGGTAAACTGGGTGCCCCCTCTGCCAGCATTGACGGAGTTATTGCCATCACCATGAACAAATTCCAAATTCCTGCTTTTACCAGCAGAGGGCATTGCACAGCCATGCCCTCAGCCAATAATGCTACCCCACAGCCTTGCGCTGCACACAGACGAAGAAGAAGAAGTTGAAAAACATACCTCGGGTCCTTGTATTCCAGGTGGGCCTAAACTACCCTTTTCACTCTAAACAAGACAGAAAGAAAAGGTCAGTAAGAGAAAGGGTAAAAATAAATGACCATGCAGGCATTACAAGGTGAATCAAAAGCACCAGGCCATTCGCTGAACAAATCGATACCTTTCAGCCACTCGTCTGGTTTTTAGGTAACATTCGTCAAAGGAAAGAGAGTGTGGCCTATTATGCAAATTAAAGCCCCATGCAGAATCACAGAAAACCCTGATACATTTCATGCATTACCTTGGACCCTTTTCTGCCAGGTGTCCCACGTTCTCCCTCAGAAAGGAGAAAGAAGCGCAATCCATAATCACAAACACTCCAAGACCGATGTGGAAAATGTAAAAGTAAAACCAACTCAATTCGTTTTTTCCAAAATACCTTAGCCTTTGTCTTTGGAAAAGTTCAAACTTATTTCTCCGTTATCTGCTCGGCAGTTCTCACAGTATTGGTAACAATGATCAACGATTATATAATTGAAGAAGAAAGATATTGAGAAGTACTTTGGAATTATTTAATTAAAGAGGGTGATAATTATGAGCATAACCTGTTTTGTACTTGGGGTCGGTTCTTGCATTTTTGGATCTAGATGTTTAGCTCAGGCAAACTTTTCAATTTTGCTGGTGGAAAAGGTTCTAATGCAAACAATGCAAATAACCGAAAGGCAACAGAAGGGATAATACGGGAGCACAAAACTTTCCAAAATGACATTTGGTCTTGTCTCGCACTATGATAATGGCCTACATGGAGAGGTTGTGTGTATTTGATCACATCCTGGTACTGAGTGAGAACTGTATAGTGAATTGAAGTTGCATTTAAGACTAGTAAATAAGTAAATAAATAATTATCTAAAAATTTTACGATGTCACAATCTTAGGCAGCTTAACTACAATCATAATCTATACTCCCTTACCTTCTCCCCAGGTATGCCAGGAAATCCTGGCACTGCTTGCTGGCCTGGTACTCCAGGAATACCCCGATAGCCCTGCCATGACACAGTTACACGAAACATATGTAGAATCACAAGGTGCTGTGCATAGAAACAGACCTTGCATATCTCAAACCAGGTGCAGTCTTGTGAAACGCATCTCAGAAAAACAGAGGTAATAGGTAATAGAGATCATGGGTCAGGATGGGGGACGACATGCGGTGGCGATGCACTGCCTGCTTGAAGCCCTGGAGGAAAGAATCAAAAACAATGGTCTCTGGAAAGAGGTTTCCCTAGATGTGAGAAAGTGAAGAACAAAGCAGTTGAGGTGTGCAGTCAGCCTGGATTATGGAAGTTTAACGAGGAGTGTGCCACTGGGAAAATGTGTGCATCCTGGAGTTTCTGGGGAGGATCAGAGTTCTGAGAGAATAGACGGAGCATTATCAGGGAAGAAGCGGTAAACAGTAGAGAGACCACTAACCTGTCTGCAATGTGAAAGCAGCAGACTATGTGCTTAGGCCTCATCATGAGAGATTCCAATAATATGGAGAGCTCTACATTCCACAAAATCTAAGAGAGACAGCTTATGTGATGTTGTGCCCCAAGCGCAAAGGGACTGGAGAGGGGTACTCCAATGAGCTTCTTTTTTTGTATACAAGATCGAGGCTCTTGTAAGAGCTAACATCAATCACAAAAAAACAAACAGACACACAAAAAACATATAATAAAGGGAGCGGGAGACAAGATGGGGAGAGAGAGGGAAGCAGACAAGATGGGGAGACAAGTACAACAGTAGAGAACAGGGACATCGGGAGATCTGTGGGAAGGAGAGGGCTTGGGAGAGGAGGCATGGGAAGGGGAGGGGTTAGGGGGGCGGGAGAGGTATATAAACACATGGACACTGCCAGGAGTTGTTCAGGCTGGAGTTCCACAAGGCAGTGTTCTGGGCCCTGTGCTTTTTCTGGTCTTCAGCAATGATCTCTCTGACTCTCTTGAAAATCCTCTCTATCTCTTTGCTGATGACTCCACTCTCCGCCGCTCCATTCCTCATCCCTTAGATCGGCAGTCTGCAGCCTCCTCACTCTCTGCAGACTTGGACAAAATGACTGTACTAAACTGGACAAATGACTGGACAAAACGACTGGACAACCCTCCCATCCACTTTCTGAATAATCCTCTCCAAGAAGTTCTGTCACTCAAACTTTTGGGTCTCACTATCTGCCATGATCTTTCCTGGGAATACCACATTTCAAATCTGGCCTCCAAAGCCAGTCGCCGACTGGGCATCCTCCGTCGTGCGAAGTCCTTCCTTGGCACACCTGAGCTCCTCACCACCTACAAGGCTTTCATCCGCAGCTCCATGGAATACTGTTCTCCCCTCTGGGCCGGAGCTCCTGCTTCTCACCTAGCTCGGCTTCACGCTGTTGAAACCAAAGCTTTCAAAATCATTTGAATCTCCTGCGATGAAGCTAACTCCGAGGGCCTTTCACTTACTCACCACAGGCAGGTTGGTGGTCTTTCTGTCTTCTACCGACTCCTCTCCGGCCTTGCTCCCCTCAGCTCTCTCTGGGCTCTGTCCCCCAAATATTCCTACAGGTCGCACAAGATCTGCCTGCAATCCTCTTGTGGTTAAACTGCCAAAATCAAGACTCTGCTCACCTTCACTCTTTCATTCCTCTTTTCTCCCGCCTCTAGAACAAACTCCGTCACTCTCTTCAATCTCACTCCTCCCTCCAGGTCTTTAAAACAGCTGTTCACCACCATCTCTTATCTTCCCCATCCAAAACCTTGATCTTTTCTACCCCTGCTAATTTCACCCCAGATCCACTTTTTTGAAATACCAACTTCTTTCCTGGAAGTCCTTGCAATGTCCTTGTGTTTTATACTTCTCCACAGGAGCTTCCTGACCTCTTCCGACCATTGTTGAGAGAAGCAGCAGCATCTCCAGAATTGAGTGACTGGGACAGAATGCAAACTGATGATCAGAGATCAGGCTGTTTGGAAACAGGAAAGACATCAGTAGCAACCAGAAGCAATGCTGAATCCCATTACTTTGTTTGTAATTGGAGATAAGCTTACTTGTCTGGGCTCTCTTTGTCTACCATTCTTGTAGACAGGAGTGATGTTTGGTGACTGCCAGTCCAATGGGAGGCAGCAAATGAATAAGACAGACTGAATAAGGGGACCAAGGGGAAAGCAAGAACGGCAGAGCAGGATATGAGAATATGCGCACTGATGCCATCTGAGTGCATTGCTGAAGAAGGTTCAAGGCCGGACAGAACTTTCTCTGCCTTCTTCGGTGAGAAAGATACAGTGTAGTAGACGGTGGGTATGAGGGGGTAAGATGGGGACAGAGCAGGATGCGTAGGTTACCCGATATTTGGAAGAAAACACTGAGGTTACACATTCTGCCTTATCGCCGCCACAGTCTGCAGTGCTGTGATAAGTTGAGCGAAGGGATGAAGGGGGAGCTTCCACCAGGGACAAGCTTCACAAGATGCCACCATGACTTGGAGGAAGGAGAATTGTTGGAGAGTTAAGTGTTGAGATTTGCAAGATGGTGTTTTCTAGCATGCCTCTTGATGGACACATACACTTATTGCGAGCCAGAATGGGCTAAAGTTGCCCTCAGTCGGGTCAGCTTTCCTTGTTAAGAAAGCAAGCTGCTTAACTGCAACAGTCTCCCCACATAATTCAGCGTATCAGGGCCGAGATGATGGATAGGATAGCTGCAGGAGGATGGGGATAAACAGGTGCTTGAGAGAAAGCTTTTGTGAACGTATTCCGAGACGGGATCAATATCAGGTGCTGCGGAGACGTTATCCCAATACTTTAGTGTGAGGGCAAACTGCAATCCTTGCCAGTTGGTCTGGTCAAACAGCCATATTCTGCACACTTGAGGTTGCTCCCATACAGCAGCCAGTGAGTTATTGTCTTCGACATGAAAGTGGTCAGAAGAGCAAAGAGGGGCAGAGTTGGGGGTGGCGGTGGAGGAAGTGGAATGGGGAGAGGGGGCAGGGGGGGGGGGAGGGGGAGGGAGGAGACAAGATAGAATGGAGGGAAAGTTAGTCATTACTAGGTTCAAGAGAGAGGATGTATCACTTTCAGAAATCCAGATTGTGAAACATATAGATTGGGTCAGACCGACAGAGTCGAAGAATGCCTATGCTGCAATGCAATGACTGGTTGTTGTGGGCCGACATCCAGACAGCTGGCATGGTGACAGTAGAAATTGCCACAGATGAGGAACGGAGAGTTGGGATGCCTGGTAACAATTTGATCCGATATTGGAGGAAATAGTGGTATAATCGCCATTTGTCATCAATGATTGGATGGTATGCCACACAGCAATATTAGGTGGTTGTGGAGAGGTATATGCAGATAGATGTAATTCTGAGCGCTTTGGAGGAGACAATTATCAATGAGCAATAGAGTTCTTCACAGACGAGGCAACAGCACCTCCAGAGCTGAGGAGAGGCCTGTCAAAACGGAAGAGTGAATAGCCAGGAAGATACAAATAAATCAGAAACGTCCCGTGACAGAAACGTTTCGGTTAAACATAAAATGTCCGGAGCTGCAGTAGTAAGCTGAACGCATCAGTACGATTCAAATAGAGACCTCCAGTATTTATGGGAGCACACTGGTGAGAGGGGAGTAGGAGATGAGGAGTGTGTGGGATTGGGTGCGCTGTGGGGGCTGCCAGACATGTATTGGGGACAGCAGGATGCATGGTGAAGGTGGAGTGATGTGTGGTGGGAGGTGCAGTGGGGGAGGTGGGCCATGCTGTGGGGCTGGCAGGGTACACGGTGGTGGGAAAGAAAGGGGTGGAAAGTACAGTGGAGGCAGCATATGCATGTGGGGTACAAACAAGGACGAATAAACGGTTTTTAGCTGTCGTTCTCTGCAGTGCAGATCTATCTAGCTCTAAGGTTTCGGTGACGATGCATCACATAGTGCAGATATGCGAGCTAGCCAGAATTAGAACAGAAATTATGTGAAGAACAAGTCGAGGTCGAAATTTTGCATGAATGAAGAGCAAGAGTACATTGCAAGCAAATGACCTACTTGTTTCCCAGGAAAGCCTCGTTTTCCCGGGAGACCTGGATGTCCTGGCTCTCCCTGTAAGACACATGGTGACGCATGTGAGGTTCCAGGCAAAATCAAGGCCGATTGTTAAAGTTTCAAGAAATGGTTACAACGCTGTAGTTAGTTTTGCAGACAATCCCTCATTAAAGCTTTTGAAACAACCAGTTCCACAGAGTATGTTCCTCTCACTGATAAGACTTCACCTCCATTTCTATGCCTCTGCCGACGAAGTCACCGAAGGCATTATGTTTTTGGGTTGTCTGTCCGTCCACTTAATAAATGCAACTGTTGTCCAGGAATTACCATGATCTTCAATCATCTAGCAATACAACAACAACCATTCCTTTCACGCCGTGAAGTGCATAAGGTAGCTGAGGCAGTTTCATTGGCTAAGCAGTACAATCTTGGATGGGTCGCCACTCGGACGCAGGATATCTAGCAATATACCACCTTGAGAGGCCATTTTTCCCTGCAGAGCGGGGGTTGGCCTTTTTCGGGCACCGTGGTCCCCTTTTTGAAGCAATGTTTTATGGCCGGATGTCCTTTGTGCCGCCAACCCTGTTAGTCGCCTCTTGCGACACACAGGGAATTACCAGTGAACTGGTACTCGATTTGCCGACCTCGGAAGGATGACGGGCTGAGTCAACCCCCCTGGTGTTAATTCAGTGATCGACCGGGATTCGAACCCAGGATCCTAGGATCCCAAGCCGGCACCCTAAGCAGAAACAAGCTCACTGTAAGTCTGTTACAATATTCAGATTATAATCAACGTCAATAAAATAAATACGGATTTCTTACAATGAGGAAAGTCAAATGCTAGCCCATAAAACATTCCTATTTCAGGAAAGCTGAAGGAAACCTGTGTCTGGAACAGCCAGGTTGTGAAAGCCAATTCAAGAGGTGATGACAATGTCACAAAAGATGTATTTGTATTTAAATTTGTATTTGCAAATTCTTACCAACTCATTTGTATTTGACTGTATTTACATGAGATTTAAACCTCGGAAACTAGAAATTAAATTCCATAGTAAGAATACAAATAAGATAACACGTCATTATTTCAGGAAATAAAAACAGTATAAACTAGATGGTATTCATAGAATACTTACCCTGCACAGTCAACTTGGTGTGAGCCAACTCTTCTATTTTTGAACGTTTCTTTTTTTTTTGTTACAATATGGCTGCCAGACCACGTGAGCGATGACATCATAAATTTATATTCTCTAAATAATTGTTGCATAGATCATGCTCAATAAATTTCAAACTGATCAGACTAAGCATTGTCCCTGTCGAATTATGACGTCATCGTTAACAACACCTATTCCCCATACGGAGGTCTTTACAATGAGCCACGTTTCAATTTTTAAAATGCTGACACGGCACACACTTTGCTTTACCGAAATGCAGACACAAATGTTATATTTTCGTCAAAAATTGGTGGAACTTTGCCAAATCTATTTTGGTCGTGTGTTAATATACCTCAGCAATTGACAAATCTGAAATCAGAATTTTATTTGAGGTCAAAATGACCCCGTGAGGTCGCTCCGTACTTTGTCTGCTCGTCCTGTGCAGTGTGATAATTAATTCCATGCCCACTCCAGAAGACTCTTCTTCTTCACGCAATAACAACTTCTACCTTCCAGACCGTGTATCCAATCATCTTGAAATTTTGCACACATGTTACACTTCATTACCTCGACTATAATATAAAGTTTCACATCGATCAATGAAGCGGTTCAATAGTTATAATTTTTAAAAATATTTTCGTTTAATTATTTATATCTGCCAAACCACGTGACCCATCACAAATTGCAAAAGGTCATTTTAGTATACTGATATGCTGAATACATCTGTGAAGTTTCCCCTCGATAGGATCAAAAATGAGGGAGAAGCTAGGTTTTAAAAGTTTATGCTTAAAAACGTCATAACTCCAAAACCATGTGACGCATGATGTCATGCTCACTGACTTTTCTGTTCGCCATGGGTATGCGACCTTGCCTGCACAGTTTGGCCTCGATCTGTTCAGTCATTTAGGAGAAAATTGGATTTTAGTGGTTTTTCAGGCTTTGCACTCGAAACAATATGGCGTCCGAACCACGTGACCTACAACGTCATTATCCAAACCACGTGACCATATTTTATTTCTGCATCAATTTATACCGAGAAGATGCTCAAGAAATTTCATCCTGATCGGATAAATTTTTTACTTGTCGAATCATGACGTCATAATGGTGGCACCTATGACTTCATCATTCACATATGTTATTCCGCATGGAGAGTTCTTTGCAATGAGACCTGTCTCAATTATTTCTGTGCAGCGTTTTTTGAGATATAGAGGTGCAAAGATTTTTTGGTTTTTCCAAAATGGCGCCCATACCACGTGACCTGTGACGTCATGATATTCACTGAAATATTCTACCGGAGGAGGCCCTCCTATGGTGAAAATTTCATGTCAATCGGACCAATGGTTGCCGAGAAAATGAATTTTAAAAATGCAGACATGTACGCATGCACGTATGCACCCGAATGCTTAACCCTGACTTTCGCTTCGCGAGCACAGGGTAATGATATTACAATATAAAGCCACAATCGTGTGTTGCTAAGAAGATGTGCACGAGGCATGAGCGAAGTCCATGGTGAGCAATCACAAATCCCCACGTTTACACCTAAAGCAAAGTTGAAAGATGGTAAAAAGTTCCACCAGAAATGTCGTCCAGTCAATCTAACAAATGTTATGGCTCAACCCACCAAAGAAGCCTGGTATTGGCTTAGTGGTTAGGGTGCCAGCTTGGGATCCTAGGATCCTGGGTTCGAATCCTGGTCAATCGCTGAATTAACGTCAGGGGGGTTGACTCAGCCTGTCATCCTTCTGAGGTCGGCAATTGAGTACCAGTTCACTGGTAATTCCCTGTGTGTCGCAAGAGGGGACTAACAGGGTTAGCGGCAAGAAGGGCATCCGGCCGTAAAACATTGCGTCAAAAAGGGGACCACGGTGCCCCAAAAAAGGCCAAACCCCGCTCTGTGGGGAAAAATGGCCTCTGAAGGTGGTTCTTCCACCACTAATTGCAACAGAATTTTTTTCACCGCTTTGCATTTCAGAAATGTCCCCTTAGCACCGTACTAAAGGTTTACCAAAATATATTTGGTGGAAAGGCGTCAAATTTGCATAATATGCACAAATTAGCTGCCGGCATTGAAAAAAATAGAGAATTTCCACTGTAACTTTGTGTCTAAGCATCCAATCAAAGCAAATTAAGTATTGAGACCCATGTTTTCATGGTCATTAGTGCACATCGGATTTTTATGTGAAAAAGTAAAAAATATTTTTTCACATAAAACGGCTTTTTTGCGCGCAAAAAAATTATTTTGCTATTTTCGGAGAAAAAAAGAATTTCGCCCTTTTTCGGGAAAAATAAAATAAAATGCCCTTTTTGGTCGAAAATGTCTGGCAACGCTAAAAAAAATTAGGGAATTTTTCGAAATTTTAAACTGCGATCGAAATTTTTAACTGCGATCGATCTCAAAAACAAAACGTTGCGTCCACTTGCGTCCCCAGCGTGTACAGCAGTGAGGCGGTGTACTACAGTGAGAGAGTGTACACAAAGTGTGAACAAGTCTCCTATCAAGATGAGTGCTGCTCTTCGTGACAAGTGGCTGAAGGAATTCAACGCTGGCGGCGATGGGGCCACCTTCAAGTACGTGTCGAGTGACACGGCTTTCTGTCGAGCTTGTGAAAAGACTTTCCGGGCGAAGCAGAAGTCTGAGCTGGCCCAACATGTCCGAGGAGACCGCCACAAGAGCAACTTGGCCTTGAAGAAGAAGAGGACGGTCACGCAAGCCACCATGGAGGACTTTGGTGGCGGAAAGAGGCACAAGTGCGACGTCGTGGCTCAGGAGCTGTGCCAGGCAATGCTGGCCGCTGGCATCCCATGGTCGAAATTGGAAAACCCTGCCCTCCGGTCGTTCCTGGAAAAGCACATCACTCTCCAGATCCCCGATGAAAGCTGGATTCGAAAGCACTACCTCGACAAGTGCTACGACGAGGCCTTGGTGGGGATCCGTGCCGACCTCGGACAGCAGCCCATCTGGCTGTCCGTCGACGAGACGACTGATTCGGCAGGTCGATATGTGGCCAACATCATCGCGGGAGGCTTGTCCAAGGAGGGGTACTTTCGTCCAGTGCATGTTTCTGGAGAAGACCAACTCTGGAGAGATCGTGCACGCAGTCAATGACATGCTGCGCTATCTTTGGCCTGATTTCAAGCCGGAGTGCCTCAAGGTCCTCGTCAGCGACGCCGCTGCCTATATGATCAAGGCCGGCCATGCCCTGAAGGAAATCTTCCCGGACTAGCTGCATGTGACTTGCGTTGCCCACGCGCTCCACCGTGTCTGCGAGACAGTCCGAGAAATGTTCAAGGACGTCAACGACCTGATTGCCACGACGAAGAAGGTGTTCGTCAAAGCCCCGTCACGTGTTGTCCTTTGGAAGGAGCAGCAGCCCAATCTTTCTCTCCCCCCCGGAGCCCATTCTGACTCGGTGGGGGATGTGGATCGACGCCGCAGTGTTTTACGCCGAGCACTTCGAGGCCGTCAAGGACATTGTGTACCAGCTGAACGATGACGACGCGATGGCAATCCGGAGTGCCAAGGACCTGTTCGGAAAGGCGGACATCAAGCTCAGTTTGGTCTTCTTAAATGCCCACGTGTCGTTCATCCCGAAGATCCTTAAGCAGCTGGAGGAGGCCGGCATGGAGCTGGCCAAGGCCTTCCAGCTCCTTGATCAGGCCAAGGAGGAGCTCGAAAAGATCCGAGGCTGCCGTAAGGAGATCCTGCTCACCAAGTTCAAGGCGGTGCTGCAGCGTAATCCCGACATTGGTGTGCTGAGGACAGTGGCTTTGATCCTGGATGGAGATCAGCACGGATCTGAGGTTGGTGTGCCGGCTGGAGTCAAGCTTGCCGACATCCCCCTCTTGAGGTACTGCCCCATCGTCAGCGTCGACGTGGAAAGGTCCTTCTCCGTCTACAGAAACGTCCTCACCGACCGCCGACACCGCCTCACCAAGGAGAACATTACCAAGATAATGATTTCAAACACCTCCTTTAACCGTTCCTAAAAGGGTCTTGTCAATTTCTTCTAGTCCTCTACTTATCAAACAATGCGGTTGCAATAAAGGTACCTGAACGTCATTTTTTACCTGTTTACTAGCCCAGAGTGCTTAATGTTGTGCAGGAAAAAGCTTACCATTTTTTGTTCTTTTTTTGACTGATTTCTGAAAAACTTGGTAATAATAAAAAATGAATAAAACGGGGGAAAAAAAAATTTCGGGATTTTTTCACATAAAAAAAAAATATTCCGCTTTTCAAAACATAAAAGGCCTATTTTCTTAACATAAAAATCCGTAGTCTAGCCATTAGATATGACTAGGGCATGCCCGTACTATATATATATCTAAAATTATATCCCCCCCCCTCTATTTACATGAAATGGTTTGGTCCAAAGCGAACGGCTTGCGAGTACGGTGACAATCCCCCCCCCCTCTATTTACATGAAATGGTTTGGTCCAAAGCGAACGGCTTGCGAGTACGGTGACAATCCCCCCCCCCTCTATTTACATGAAATGGTTTGGTCCAAAGCGAACGGCTTGCGAGTACGGTGACAATCCCCCCCCCCCCCCCTCTATTTACATGAAATGGTTTGGTCCAAAGCGAACGGCTTGCGGAGTTTGGTAAAGAAATCGCCATAGCTCGGTAACTACTTGTCCGATTAATATGAAACCTTGAAAAGGCACATCCTCAGGTCCCCAGCAATATACCTGGCAAGTTTCAAGTATATCGGACCCGTGGTTGTCGAGAAACAGCGGTCACAGACAAACACACAGACATACACACATACACACACACACACACACACACAGAGATTACTGGAATTATAGATAGATTAGCACATTTCTGGATTAATTATATGCACACAATTATGCAAAAATTCAAATTAGTTCTCCTCATTATATGAAACTGCTATTTAAGGATGTGCATGTTTTGAATTCTGTTGCAGAGTACCGTATCTAAGGGGTTTGTGGTGTGACGGATGAACATTGACAAGAGCATGTTAGAGTTTAGCGGTGGCCAGGAGGCTCAAATTTTCAGGGTTAGTGTATACATAAGGCAATCTCAAGAGTTGTATGAGGACACCTCTTGGTGGATGCTGCGCTCAATACGATGCTGGTAGTGAATGCATACAACCTCCCCCTGCCAACATATTCCGATATGGACCAACTGGAGGGAACAGCAGAGAATACTTCTGAAGAGTCACACATGATACATGAACAGATGAAACAGGATGTGGAAGATGACGTTATCCAGGAGGAGGTGAATGCTCAAGAACAAAACAAAGACTTGTTTGAAGCTGCTGGACTATTTGATCGTTTAATGGTAGATCCAAGTGTTGCTGATGAGGTGTCCTCCTTAGAAGCTCTCAGACGCATCTCTGAGAAGCTGAAGGAAGAAAAGAACTCCATGAATGATCTACGAACAGGACGCCTCTGGCTGCAATATATGGATATGGGAGAGATCTTACGGAAATTCATAAAAGCTGAGCGTATGGGTAATTGGATGCTGCACCTTCAGGCCGTACATGATATGCTTCCGTACTTTGCATGATCAGGGCACAATCTGTATGCCAAGTCTGCATACTTGTACCTTCAAATGATGAAACAACTTGACAAGAATCACCCAGAGATGTTTAGGACTTTTATGAATGGACTTCATGTCATCAGAAGTGGACGTTATTGGGCTGGCCTATCAACCGACGTCATGATAGAACAAGCGCTCATGAGGAGCATGAAGACCAGTGGTGGCTTAACTAGAGGCAGAGGAATGACCGAGATACAGAGATTGATATGGTTACTGGCAATGCCAGCCTGTGCTGAAGTGAATTGTGCCATGCAGGAGCTCACAGGTGTGACCTACAGTCACGTTAAAAAGTAAGTACACCCCATGTAAAGTTTTGACTTTTTCAACATATTTCAACATACAGCTATTTGATCTTCATTTCAACAATATTGATAGATAAAGGTGATATAATATAACAAATATCATGAAACATTTACATTTTGTAGTCCATTGTAAATTTTTGCCCACTCCTCCATGCAGAATTCTTTCAGCTGTGCGATGGTTGAGGGGTTTCTTGCATGCACAGCTCGTTTCAAATCCCCCCACAACATCTCGATGGGATTTAGATCCGGGCTTTGACTTGGCCATTCCAGAACCCTCCATTTTTTTTTTTTTTTTTTTTTTTTATTTTTTTTTGTATACAATATCGAGGCTCGTGAAAGAGCGAACATTAATCACACAGAAAGACAAACCGACACATAAAACATATAACATAGGGAGCGGTAGACAAGATGGGGAGAGAGGGGGAAGGACACAAACACAACATTTGAGAGCAGGGACCGAGAGACATGGAGACATCGAGAGATCTGAGAGAGGGCGAGGGCTTTGGGGGGGGGGGGGGCGTGGGAAGGGGGCAGTGGGAGAGGTATAAAACATATGGACACTGCCAGGACTTCCAGGAAAGAAGTTGGAATTTCAAACAAGGTGGATCTGGGGTGAATTAGCGGGGGTAGAAAAGATCAAGGTTTTGGATGGGGGAAGATAAGAGATGGTGGTGAACAGCTGTTTTAAAGACCTGGAGGGAGGAGTGGGATTGAAGGGAGTGAGGGAGTTTGTTCCAGAGGCGGGAGAAAAGAGGAATGAAAGAGTGAAGGTGAGCGGAGAGCCGAGATTTCGGCAGTTTAACCATCAGAGGGTTGCTGGCAGATCTCGTGCGACCTGTAGGAATATTTGGGGGACAGAGCACAGAGAGAGCTGGGGGTGCAAGGCCGGAGAGGAGTCGGTAGAAGACAGAAAGACCACCTACCTGCCTGCGGTGAGTGAGTGAAAGGCCCTCAGAGATAGCTTCATCGCGGGAGATTCCAATAATTCTGAAAGCTTTGGTTTCAACAGCGTGAAGCCGAGCTAGGTGTGAGGCAGGAGCACCGGCCCATAGGGGAGAACAGTATTCCATTGAGCTGCGGATGAAAGCCTTGTATGTGGTGAGGAGCTCAGGTGTGCCGAGGAAGGACTTCGCACGGCGGAGGATGCCCAGTCGGCGACTGGCTTTGGAGGCCAGCTTGGAAATGTGGTTTTCCCAAGAAAGATCATGGCAGATAGTGAGACCCAAAATCTTGAGCGACAGAACTTCTTGGAGAGGATTGTTGAGAAAGTAGATGGGAGGGTTGTCCAGTCGATCTTTTCGGAGAGACATAGTAAGAGTGTGAGATTTGTCAGGATTGAAAGACATGTTCCACTTGTTTGACCAGTCTGTGATTTTGTCCAGGTCTTCAGAGAGTGAGGAGGCAGCAGACTGCCGATCTGAGGGAAGAGGAATGGAGCGGCAGAGAGTGGAGTCATCAGCAAAGAGATAGAGAGGATTTTCGAGAGAGTCAGAGAGATCATTGATGAAGACCAGAAAAAGCACGGGGCCCAGAACACTGCCTTGGGGAACTCCAGCCTGAACAGGAAGAGGAGATGAGAGAAACCCATTCAGGGCCACACGTTGACGACGACTAGAGAGGAAGTCCGCCAGCCATGCGTGGAGATTTCCATGGATACCAAAGGAGGAGAGTTTGGTGAGCAGAGCGGGGTGCCAGACCGTGTCGAAGGCACGTGATATGTCGAGGGAGACAGCTCTAATTTCCTGTTTGGCATTGAGGACCTCCATCCATTGTTGAGACAGCAGAAGCAGCATGTCCAGAGTAGAGTGACCTGGTCTGAAACCAAATTGATGATCAGAGATCAAGCCATTGGAGAAGAGGAAAGATTTCATATCAGAAGCAATGATGGATTCCATGACTTTGCTGATAATTGGGAGAAGGCTGATTGGTCTGTAGTTGCTAGGATCTGTTTTTGCACCTTTTTTGTGCAAAGCGGTGATGTTGGCTGATTTCCAAGCAGATGGCAGTTGACCTTGAGCAAAAGAGAGGGTGAAGAGAACAGCGAGAGGGTGAGATAGAGCAGCAGAGCAGGATTTTAGGACCCGTGGGCTGATGCCGTCGGGTCCAGTTGCAGAATCAGAGTCGAGGGTTGACAGAAACTTTTCCACCTTGTCAGGAGGAAAGGACACGGAGTCCAGGAGCAGCAGGGTACGACTGGGTATGGTGTACAGCAGGGTACGACTGATTTCTTTCTTTTCAGCCATTCCTTGGTGGATTTACTGGTATGTTTAGGGTCATTGTCATGTTGCAAGGTCCACCTTCGGTTGAGCTTCAACTTTCCGACAGATGGCCTCACATTATCCTCAAGCACCCTCTGGTACAATGAAGAATTCATAGTGGATTCTATGATCGTGAGCTGCCCAGGCCCTAATGCAGCAAAGCTGCCCCAAACCATAATATTTCCACCACCATGCTTTACAGTTGGGATCAGGTTCTTGTGTCTAAATGCTGTCTTTGGTTTTCGTCAAACATGTATTCCAGTACTGTGGCCAAATAGCTCTACCTTTGACTCATCTGTCCAGAGCACATTGTTCCAGAAGTGCTGGTCTTTGCCTCGGTGTTCATTGGCAAACTTTAGTCTTGCCCTGATGTTCTTTCTGGACAGCAAAGATTTCCTCTTGGCACACCTCCCATGTAGATCAAATTTGTGCCGCCTCTTTCTCATGGTAGACTCGTGCACTTTGACATCAACAGTGGCAAGAGCTACCTGTAGGTCCCGTGATGACATTCTGGGGTTCTTCGAGACTTCTTTCAGCATCTTGCGGTCTGCTCTCGGCCTGAACTTGCTGGGGCGGCCTGGCCTGAACAAGTTGGCAGTTGTTTGGAATCTTCTCCACTTGTAGATGATCTTCCGGACAGTCGAATGATTGATTTCAAATTGTTTGGAGATCTTTTTAAGTCCGTTCCCAGACTCTTCGGCATCTATAACCTTCTTTCTGAAGGCCTCGGAGAGCTCTTTTGATCTAGGCATGGTGACGCCGCACACTTCAACAACAAAGAGCAAACCAAACTAAATGTCTGAGGTTTAGATAAGACAGGTTCCTCCAAGATCCTCTCTAACGATGTTCTAATCATTTGCACCTGAGCTGGTGCACCTGATTCAAATTTTAGGTATTTGAAATAGTGATAAATGTAGGGGTGTACTTACTTTTTCCACATGTGAAATTTGCATTTATGTTTATTTAAATTATACAATGGACTACAAAATGTAAATGTTTCATGATATTTGTTATATTATTTCACCTTTATCTGTCAATATTGTTGAAATGAAGATCAAATAGCTGTTTGTTGAAATATTTTGAAAAAGTCAAAACTTTACATGGGGTGTACTTACTTTTTCACGTGACTGTATGATACCATGAAATTACAAGGACAATTACAAATCAAGACAACAACGTGATATAAAAGACACATATAAACTGCTCGGAGCCGTCAAGAAAATGAACCTTTTCAGCAGTGAACCATCTCTACATAGTATTGTGAGTGGCGTTACTGCACATGACACAGTGAATGTTGACAACGCCAGATCTGTGGGGCAAACTATACTAGATTCCATGGTTGGGAAGAGTGTGTACGACTATTCATTCCAACGCAAAAAACAAGCAGTCACACTTCGGTCAAAGACAGCTGTTGTCATTGATGGAGACTCATTGCAAGTTGATCCACAGTTGTTCTTCCAACGACTCAGCGTAATTGCTGCGAGTGAAACACAAGAAGATCCAGCATCTTTGTTCAAGTATGAGCTCTGTAGTCATCCTCCAGCACTCTTCGACCCCTCGGGTCTTCCTGGGAAGCCAAATAAACCAGCGCTTGGTGATGCAATTTGGGAACTTGTTAAACATGATCAGTCAGATCCAGCTGGTGATGACCACTATGTGCTTGATGGAGGTGCCCTCCTGCAACGTCTGCCATGGTCACGTGAGCAAACTTTCGAAAGTATATGTCACACATATATTACTTATGTGATGAGCAGGTATGGGAAGGGAAGGCAACAATTGTCTGACGGCTACGAGGACAGTCCCACGATCAAGGATGACACACATCGGAGACAGACGGGTAGGAAGCTGCATAGGACCAAATGTCACTTTCACTGGTCAAACAGTCCTGAAGCTGAAGAAGAATGAGTTCCTAGCAAACACAATCAACAAACAACGCTTCATTTACATCCTAAGTGACTCCCGAGAGAAGGCAGGATGTCTGACAATTCAAGAGGGATGCTGATGCGCTGATTGTCCGGACTGCAGTGGAATCTGCAAAGACAATAGATACAGTTCTTGTTGGTGACGACACAGACCTACTGATTCGACATGCAAGGGAGGGACAGATTTTTCAAGCCTGAGTCAAAACCTACCACAAAGAAACGTCGAGTATGGAACATCAAAAAGACCAAGACGGCCTTGGGAATGAATGTCTGTGACAGAATGCTATTTGTACACGCCCTGCTTGACTGTGACACAACATCCAGTGCGTCTGGCATTGGCAAAGCTGTTGCCCTGAAGCACATCCAAAACAACGTCCAATTCATGAAAGATGCCGACCTGTTCTCCCAGGAAGGAGATGCACCAAAGGATGATATAGTTGCAGCAGGGGAGAAGGCCCTTGTATGCATGTACAATGGAAATCAAGATGAAAGTATTGATGCCCTACGATACAAGCGTTTCTGTGAGAAGGTTGCAAAAAGTACCAAATATGTTGAGGCCCAGAACTTGCCACCAACATCTGTGGCTACAAGGTTTCACAGTCTGAGAGTGTACTTCCAAATTCAGGAGTGGAAAGGAAATGTTGGACAATTGAAACCAGATGAATGGGGATGGAAGATCAGCGAGGATCAGTTACTCCCAGTGCAAACTGATCTGCCAACAGTGCCATCGAAACTTACTGAGATCTTCAGATGTAACTGCAAGGCAGGGTGCAGCACCACTAAATGTACATGCAAGAAGCATGGCTTTGACTGCTCATGGATGTGTGGAGAGTGTAAAAGTTTGAGTTGTGCTAACTCATCAAGACTGGAGCTAGATGACGAGTGACATCCAACAACTGGTAATTAATCCAGAAATGTGCTAATCATATTCAATGACCCTGAAAACATGGGTTTGGACACTTAATTTCTCATGATTGGATACTTAGATACAGAATTACTGTGGAAAATTAATTTTTTCCTAATGGTGGCAGCTAATTTGCATATTATGCAAATTTGACACCTTTCCACCAAATATATTTTGAGATACTTTTAATATGCTGTTTAGGATATAATTTGTGAAATGCACTGCAGTAAAAAATTTTTTGTTGCAATTAGTGGTGGGTCAAGCCACTACTTTGACTGGACTAATGATCCAATATAAAATTTTAAATTAGTTTTTTCCCCCGTTTTGACCCCTGCAAAACATGCAAATGTGATTGACCCTATGATGCATGGCTCACAGCCATTCTATGGGCAACCGGGTCCATTAGACCCAAGCCATACATCCTCGGGTTAAGTCCCCACCCCAGGGCATGAACCTGAGGGTCAAATCTAAGAAATTGTTACATATTTCATGTCACCCAATGTTGATTGCATATACAAAGTTTCATTTTTAAAAATGTGCCCGTATTTGCATTTGTTTTGTGTTTGACCTTTTGACTCTGTCCCAAGGGGCAAGACCAAAAATGATACTGCTCTCATCTTCTCGCCATTTGGTGACCATGACTACCAACTTTGGTGAATTTCTGTCCTACCGTTTATGAGGAGATAGAGTGATGGACAGACGAAGCCGATTACAATACCCTCCCATTTTTTTTTCTCAAAAAGCGTGAGGATAATAAAATGTATGCTACGCACCAACTGCATGACAAATGGCAGCTGCTAACCCAGCTGCCCACTGTCATGAAAGTGGATTAAAATCACATCATATCAGTTACTGTCAGAGGAGAGAAACTAGAGCGGCACTCTTCCACCTCGCGTCATCGACCGATATACTGTACCTCCGACCAGATTAATACAGCATTATACATACCTGTAGCAAGTTTGATTTAAATCCATTCAGCTGTTCTCAAATATCACATTTTTACCTGGCATGACCTCTGACCTTACCCAAATCGCAAAATCACCTCACTTCTCACCTTTGATGCCAAAATATAATCAGTTCATCTTTGCATCATGTATACTTATACCAAGTTTGGTCAAAATCCCATCACTGGTTCACAAGTTGGTGTGTCAACATAATTTTTACTTAACATGATCTCTGACCTTTGACATCTTGAACCCATATTCTAATCAGTTCATGTTTACATCATAATATGCACTTATGTCAAGTTTGGTCAAAATCCCATCACTGGTTTGCAGGTTAGTGCAGTTATATAAATTATTACTGAATGGGATCTCTGACCTTTCACCTCTTGACCCCATAATCTAAACTGTTTATCTTTACATCATTGTAGATACTTGCACCAAGTTTGACTTAGTTCCCTTCAGTCGTTCTTATGTTATTGTGTTAATGAAAACCTATTACAGACTCGATTACAGATGACTCTATTGAATGAATGAATGAATGATCGTTTTAAGGCCATATTTCCCCGCTAGAGCTGGGGTTAGCCTTGCGGGCCCCATGACAATCATGGTTCCCTGTTTGAGGCAATGTTTTATTACAGATATTATTACAAAACCTATTACAGATGGAGAGTAACCCAGGTTTAGGACCAGCAGAGAAGATAACTGAGAAGAAAGTTGAGGAAGCGATGAAAGCAATGGAGAGTAGAAAAGCGGGAGGGCCGATGGGAGTTGTGGGAGATATGTTGAAGGCAGTGGTAAGTTGGTGTGTGAAGTGAATGACAGAGATCTGTAATCTGGTGGTGAAAGAAGGCCGCATTCCAGTGGATTGGGAACCGAGTACCCTCGTCCCTCTAGACAAGGGGAAAGGTGGCCCTCTGGTGGACTGTGGCTCGTATAGAGCGATAAAGTTATTAGAGCATGGAATGAAGGTATTTGAAATGGTGTTGGAGAAGAGGATAAGGAAGAAAGTGAAGATCGACGAAATGCAGTTTGGATTTATGCCAGGAAGAGGAACGACAGACACACTTTTTATTGTAAGGCAGTTGCAGGAGAAGTACATGGAGAAGAGGAAGAAGTTTCTTGGGTGTGGTGATCTGGAGAAAGCATTCGATAGGGCTCCACGTGAAGTAGTGACATGGGCATTGAGGAAGTTAGGAGTGGAGGAATGGTTGATCAGAGTAGTGATGGCAATGTACAAAAGAGAGCGCACAGCTGTAAGGACGTAGGACGAGAACAGTGGTGAGTTTGAGGTGAAGGTGGGAGTGCATCAGGGGTCGGTACTAAGTCCACTACTATTTGTAGCTGTGATGGAGGTGCTGGCTCAGAACGTAAAGGAGGGTTTACCGTGGGAGTTGTTGTATGCAGATGATCTGGTGTTGATTGCAGAAAGTATGGATGGACTGAAGGAGAAGATGAACAAGTGGAAGGAATGTATGGAGATAAAAGGTCTGAAGGTGAATATCGGAAAGACGAAGGTGATGGCAAGTGGTAAAGCATGTGGTGAGGTGGAAAGAACGAGGAAGTGGCCGTGTGCTGTGTACAGGAAGGGTGTCGGAGTGAACTCCATTCAATGTATAATGTGCGGTGAGTGGGTTCATCAAAAATGCAGTGGTCTGAGAGGGTCATTAACCAGTGTGGCAGCCACATTCAAGTGTAAGGTGTGCACAGAGGGAGCTGTAGATGGAGGAAATGTTGAGTTGGATCTTGGAGACGCCGTGAGGCTGGAATGTGTGAAAACATTTTTCTACCTCAGAGACATGCTGAATGGAGAAGGTGGATCAGACTCGGCATCGGTTGCTGGAGTGAGATGTGCATGGAAGAAGTTTTGGGAACTGAGTGGCATGCTGACGAGGAGGGGATTGTCATTGAAGCTGAAGGGAAAGGTGTATGCTGCATGTGTGAGAAGTGTTATGATTTATGGGAGTGAGACATGGGTAATGAACGTAGAGCAGCAACGAAGGCTAGAAAGGGTGGAAATGTGAATGGTTCGGTGGATGTGTGGAGTATCGTTGAGAGAGAGGAAGACAAATGATGAATTGCGAAAGATGATGGGAATAGAGCCTGTGATTGATGCTGTGAAGAGAAACGGGTTGAGATGGTTTGGTCATGTGTTGAGGAAGGATGAAAGTGACTGGTTGAGAAGAGTGATGGAAATGAATGTCGAAGGAAGTAGAGGATTGGGAAGACCAAGAATGACTTGGCCAAAGGTGGTGGAAGAAGAAATGCAAGCAAGGGGGTTAACAATGGGAGATGTAGAAAATAGGGCAAAATGTAGGCTGTTGTCATGGGGGCCACAAGGCTAACCCCTGCTCCAGCAGGGAAAATGGCCTTAAAATGCCTGTTGATGTTGTATACCAAGAGATTTTTTAATTTCAACAATTTTCTGGAAGAAATGGTGCATTATTTGAAAAAAGTGCAAGGGTGCCAATATTTTTGGCCACTACTGTAGGACGGAATTGACCGAATAGTTTGTGGATATATTCTTTTTTACTTCCGGTAGATATGTGAACCAGCTACTATGAGCCGACATACCCCCATGAAATGTTCTGCTTGCATTCACACAAGGCATTGTCACCATGTGAGCGCATTCTTTTGTATGCCTCCCATGTGCATGAAAATAAAGTGGAAACATTAGTAAGGATGCCCAGGTTCCATTTGAAAAGTAATTCCTTCCCGATCGAGTGTGGAATATTTATGGAGTTTACTAGGTCTTTTTGACAAAGTAAAAAAAAATGTCCTTTGACAGCACAGTAATCACTAACTGTAAAGACTGCGAAGGTTTCTCGGTGAAGTAAATCGACAAAAAGGTAATTATACGTTGGACAGAGTGGACTGAAGTTTGTGGTTATGTTATTTTTCCTTCTGGTAGGTGTGCAAACCAGTGACTCTGAGCTTATACACCCCCTGTGCGTGCAACAAAAATGCACATTAACTTGAAATTGTGTGAATATCGAAATTTGGAATTCCACATACACTGTCCAGACCCAAGAGCTTTTAAATGAGGTATCATTCAGCATTATCCATGCTGTGGTTATGGTGTTTACCCCGGTCAGATACAATCGCGCAACTTGCATGTATATCGGTATTAGCAGATAACCCGGTTCTACCTGGCTGTTGTAAGGGAATTTGTACCCATTAGAGTTTGGAATCGTTTGGGAGTTTTCTAGGAATGTCCTTTGACAGTATAATAGCAGGGACCCACAGAACTTCCACAGAATGTTAAATGTGACTTGAAGGTCTCAACCCCTTCCTTCTTCAAGGCCTCTTACCCTGCTCCCTCATCCCCAACGCCAACTCCTCAACCCCATGTTTGCAAAAACCCCTCCCCACCTAAAACCAAGAACACCCTCTCTCAGCTCTCTACTGTTTACCTACAACCAACAGGTAAACAGGTCATTTTCATTTTCATTTCAGCCACATGTGATGTCAATATTACCCTGTGCACGTGAAGAGAAAAACAGGGTCAAGCAATCGGTTCATGTCCGTCTGTCTATCGTCGTATCGGTTTATGATTAAGGACAACTTATTTAAATCGATTATTAAATTTTGAACACGAATGGGATCATTAATCGGAAGACAAAGCTGCCGTTGAATAGTACTTTGTCTCTGAATTTGTCCCGATCACATATGCGCAGAGAAAAGCGAGATATTGTTTTTTACTCTGTCTGCCTGGCAATCAAACAAAACTGAAATCCTTCCAAACAAGAAACTTACTGTTTTTAATGATGTCATAATGGACACAAACAACAGACACTAAGAACTAAAGTAACCTGTTAGATAAGGCGATGTAATAGACACTGCGTCAGCGGCGGTAAAACCCAGACTTAATTTATTTATTCACCTTTAAACCTCTTTAAACCTTTTTTCAAATTGAATTATATATTTGAACACTGCAGAACACATATCACCTTCATAATACATCCAATAACCTCTAGTTTTGCAGTACTTGAACATGTCTATAGGGTGGTGTATAAGACTGCTTTAGTCGTGTTTAAACTTCCGGATGTAAAAAAAAAAAACGATCTTTAAAATAATTATTTTATTAAAATTGAAGTACAGTATATACATATATATATATATATATATATATATATATATATATATATATATATATATATATATATATATATATATATATGTATATATATATATATACATATATATATATTTATATATATATACATATATATATATATATTGTTGTGGATATGAGAATGTTTTTTTATTTTGTTGTTGTGGTAAAATGTTGTTGTAAAAGGTTGTAAAATATCACCCCTCCTCCCTCCGTTTGTGGTTGTATAAAGGTCAAAGGGCGTTTCCGTAGTTAGTCCATAAAACATACATGCAGGACACGATATATCCTTTCTTTTGACAGTTATATCCTTATTATGTGTATTAGCGTAAGGCTGTGTCTTCCATTAATTGAAATACTCCATTGCACCAGTGAAAGAGATAGATTCCCTCCATTCCCCCCTTTCCGTCAATTGCAATTCGAAGTGCCTTCCGCATTTTGGTCGGTTTTTCCCTCCAATAACCGCCATTGACCACGAGGCTCGAGTCGGGGAAGGAAGGCGTGTCTCCACCTCGTCATAGAGGGGAGGAGTGAGCCCGCCCCACTCGACCAACCATGAGCCAGGGGTTCGGCTAGAGAGGGCGGAGGAAGAGCGATCGGGGAGGGTCGCAAAGGTTGAGGGGCGGGGGCCTATATAACCCAAGGCAGGGCGTGTCCAAAAGAGAGATGCGTTTTTACAGAGGAGAGCACTGAGCAGAAGACAGAAAGGCCTGGAGTTGGACTTTGAGTTGGTCTGAGTTGGTTGGGAGTCGGTCGTCAAGTGCAGAGTGGTGAAGAGTCAGTCAGTAGAGGTGGTGGTCAAGTGGTTGCGTTGGTTGCGGTGAGGAGTCGGTGGTAAAGAGTGAGGGACCAAGAAAGAGAGAGAAAGAGTCCTGAAGCAAGAGAGGAAGTTGTTGGACTGGGTGGGACTAAGGAAGGAGAGAGAACCCGTCACACCAATCCCCCAAGCTCCGCGTTGGCTCCACCAAGCGTTCAGCTCCACCAAGCTCCGCGTTGGCTCCACCAAGCTCCGCGTTGGCTCCACCAAGCGTTCACCTCCAGCCATCCACCTCCTGCAATTCCCCGTGTGAGTCGTCTTTTGTTTGTTCTGTCCTGGGTTAATTAAGTCTGTATAAGCTAGTATTTTCCCTGTGTCACCTGCGTCTTATGTGCTTGTAAATAAACGTGACTGCTTTCTTTTTGCTTGTGTGTAAATAGTCAATAAATTCAGTCGTATTTCCAAACCTTTCTTTGCCTTCGTTTTCCTCTTTGCATTGCGTCGTTTTCGTCTTTTCCCTCATTGAGCAGCTAGGGTGCGATACGGCCAAAGTCTGGGTGAATCGGGTGAGTTTTGTTAGGTCGCGGTTTTAAACCACCGCTCGGTCTATAACATCTAACCGCGATCTATAACAATTGGTGTCAGGAGTGGGATTCGAACCTGGGACTAAATTTATTTAGCCCAAATTTTGGAACACCAATTGTACTATTAGAGTAACAATTGGTGTCGAGGAGTGGAATTCGAACCCGGGACTAAATTAGTTAGGCCCAAATTTTGGGAGGGAAAATCGAGCCGGAGCGCGTACGGCGCTCGACCGAATCGATTCGGAGCGCGTTTCCCGCGCGAAATTATAACGGCGAAATTTCAATTTGTTTTACGAAAATAAAAAAATAAAAACCGAATTTTGAAAGTCGCGCTATGGCGGATCAAGACAGCTGGGGTCCGGTAAAGGAGAGTGAGGTAGGGTCGATCCAGGACCAAAATGAGGGACAGGAGGAGAGCGAAGCAGTGAGGGCGGCAGGTTCGCAAAATAGCGCCGTCACGCACGAAGAAGCGGGCGCGCAAAATGGCGCCTCGCTGGTCACCGTGCCCGCGACCGAAGTAGCGCCGCTGGGAAGATTGGAACTTTTTTTTATACAAATGACGGCCCTTATGGAAAAGAATAGTGAGCGATTGGAAAACCAAATGGGGGTAATGGGGAACCGGATGGATGCTCAGGGTGAGCGATTGGAGGGCCAAATGAGGGGTACCGGTGAGGGATTAGAAAAGAAATTTGAGGGGTTAGACAACGGGATAAAAGAAGTAAAGAATGGGTTAACGGGGGTAGAAAACAGAATGGCCGCTCAAGAGAATCAGATAGAGGGAGTGAAACATGGGTTAATGGGGGTAGAAAATAGAATGGCTGCCCAGGAGAATCAGATAAAAGAGGTGAAAAATGGGTTAGAGGGGTTAGAAAACAGTATGGAAGGCAAATTGAGGGACATGAGGGACCAAGCGGAAAGGGAAGTTAAACAAATGGAGCAGCAGATAGAGGGGGTCAGAATGGGGGTAGAAACCAAACTGGATGCTCACAGGGAGGAAATGGAGCAGATGAGGGTGGCATCTGGGCAGGAGATGCAAGTGATGGGAGAGGAGATCAGAGGAGGAGTGAGTGAGGAGGTCGGAGGAGTGCGCGAGGAGGTGAGGCACTGTGAGGAGCACATGGAAAAGGAGGTGAGAAAGGGGACTGTAAAGTTACAAGGGGGCATAGAGGACCTGACGCAGGAGGTGGAGCAGCTGACGGTGGGACAGACGGAGTTAGTGGAGCAGGTTCAAAGGAACACTGCGGTATTAGGAGGTTTAAAGGCGACACAGAAAGAACTAAAAGATGACTTGGTAGCGACGAAGAGGGAATGTCAGATGGTACGTGAGGGACTGACAACGAGGTTGGACGAGGTGATAGAGGTAATGGAGACGAAGGACCGGCAGGTGAGGACGCACATGGAAACGGTCAAGGTAGCCTTAGAGGATGAGCTTGAGGAGACGTACCGGGGAATAAAAGAGGTGAAGCAGAAATTAGAAGAAGTGGAAGAAGGGATGAGCGAAATTAAGAAGCGACGGAGAGGGGATAAGAAAGAGATAAAAGAGGAGATAAAAGAATTGGTCCAAAGTCTGTGTTTGGATCGTGATGTGCTCATTAACCGGATGAGGGATTCGCAGGTGATGGAGGAGAAGCGAAGAGGAAGAGGACCCGGTGTAAGTGGTGACCAATATGGTCGTGCGTATGATGCGCCAGGTGATTTAATAAGCTTGGGGGTCGAGATAGACCCGGATGTTCGTGAGAGGCCGTTGGTGAAGTGTGCGACAGGTCTGGTGTGCGAAAGAGGAGGTGTGCGAGAAAGTCCGACTCTGGGGTGTGTGAGGAAAAAGTGCGTGCCAAGGAGTAGTGAGGGTGCTGGCGAGAGTGAGTCGGTCGTAGCGCGTGTGCGAGGGAGCACATGGAAGCGCGGTGTGGTAAGTGTTACAGAGGGTGTGACGGGAGAGTGTGCGCAGGAGTGTGCGCGAGAAAGGTGTGTGACAGACAGGTGCATGAGGAAAGAGTGCGCTGTCAGAAGTAAGGAAGAGTGTCCACCTGTGGTGAGTGTTACAGAGGGTGTAACGGGAGAGTGTGCGCGAGAAAGGTGTGTGACGGACAGGTGCATGAGGAAAGAGTGCGCTGTCAGAAGTAAGGAAGAGTGTCCACCTGTGGTGAGTGTTACAGAGGGTGTAACGGGAGAGTGTGCGCGAGAAAGGTGTGTGACGGACAGGTGCATGGGGAAAGAGTGTGCTGTCAAGAGTAAGGGTGAGTGCGCTGTCAGGAATGGAGGTGAAAGTAGTGAGAGTGACATGGAGCGTGAGTTAGTTGTGACAGGTGAGCGAGGATGTACACCTGGGATGGAAGGATGCACACCTGGAATGGTAGAGCGTGAGTGGGAATGCACGCTGGAGTTGGTGGTGAGGCACGTGGTTGGGTGTGCGAATGAGAGCACACCTGTGATTGTCACAGAGGAGGTGACCGAGGAGGGGGCGCGAAGAGGTGTATTGGTGAGGTGTGCTACCAACGAGTGTGTGCCAAAGTGTTCGGTGGTCAGGTGTGTGACCAAGGCGGTGAGTGGAATGGGTGTACCTGGGTGTGTAAGGAACGGTACGAGGGGCATGGAAACGGCTGGATGTGTGAGCAAGGAACGGGCTGCGGGATGTAAGCATGCAGGTGAAGCATCGACCTTAGACGGGGTAGAGTTTAGAACGACTTATAGCCGAGTCGGGCCCTCGGTGCGTGCTGGGCCTCGCTTTGAACGGCCGCGTCCGTGCTCCACTAGGCGGAGCGGGCAGCCCGATAGAAAGAGTCGTCATGGCGACCACTTTTTGTTGAGGAATTCCGGCAGGTCGAGATCGGGACATTGGATGGCTCCACGCCGAGGTGATGCGTGGGATCTCGGCCCGGGTAAGCCCCCGTCCCTGCACCGAGTGCCGGACGCATTCAGCCGCTGGCACAAAACAACCAGCATCCATTGCTTGGCTTTACGAAGCCGGGCTTTGGACAGGAATTGGCGCACCGAGAGGTATTAGTGAGTCGACTGGGTGATGAGGTTAGTGTTTTGGACCCAAAATTAGAGAAAAACAAAATTTGATGATTGGCAGAGGATTGGCAGAGTGATGATTGGTAATGGTACAGTGATTGGCAGATGATTGGCAAATTTTTGATTTGTTGAAATTTGATGTGCAAAATTGGTAGTGAGAGACCCCCGATGTGGTGGGATGGCAAATCCACCATCCTTCCCATGGGGGGGCAAATGCGCACTAGCTTATGGGGTGTATGGCAGTGAAAACTAGCCCGGGTGGGTTAGGATATTGTGTGTAGGGATCTAGAAGATGACATTAGGTAACGTTAAGATTAGTTAGTGACTGATACCTGTAGTGGGGACGCAGGTAGATTAGTGTGGATTATAATGACGAGGGAGCGCAATAGTTTAAAGGGACGACTGGGAAGCGCAAGTTTCAGAAGGGAGTAGTTAGCTGAGATGATGCCGTGTGTGTGAGAATTGAACAGGTGTGATTGCACAGGTGTGCAACTGGACAGGTGTGTGGAGCAGTGTATGAGTAGTGAGTGTGTGGATCAGCGCGAATGCGCTTGGGGAGAGAAGGGTGCAGGTGGCACCAGGTGTGAGAGCACAGGTGTGCAGGTACAGGTGTGTGGAGAGAGTTGGAGTGAGTGGTACGGAGTGGTGTGCATGGTGCGAAGGTGTGGATGGGGGAAGAGTGGACCCCTTTCACGAGTACCCGGGGCGGGTAGTGTAAGTGTTAGGTAGAGGGTGCAGGTAAATTGTGGTTGGATATTGGCATTTGTGGTGCGGTTGCAGAATGGTGTTGTGGATGGGTGCATTAGTGTTGTGGAAATGGCTGGGCGTGTAGCCTGTTAGTGTGTGTAGTTGGTTGAGCACTCCACCACTGTGAGGATGTCGGCCAGGTGAGGCCGCAGGTGGGCTCTGGGAGCCGGTAGAGTTGTGGATGGGGCCCGAGGATCCGGAGGATGGACCCGGGTAGCCCAGTGCCAGAGAGGGCACCGAGTGGGGAGAGTGCCAGAGGGCCTTCCCCAGGTAGTTAGGTTAGGGCAAGGAGCAGGTAAGCTCGGAGGCAACTGCAGTGGTGGAGGTGTGCAGGTGGGTAGACCCACTGGGGGAGGTACACGTCGCAGCCCAGAAATTGTACGAGGGCACCGGGAGATGAATCGGGGGAGTGAGACCCCAAATTGAAGAGCACCACAGTTTGGCCAATGGGAATTGGTTTTTAGAACCCATAGTGTAAGAGGGCCAATGGTTTGGCCGGAGAGAGACCCCGGGTAGTGTAAAGTTGTTAAAGTCATTTAGGAAATAGTTAGGATTGATGAACCTGTCGCACCATACGCAGCCACTTACCTGTGGTGATGATGATGACTCCACACCTGTGTTTTCTTTGTTTTGTTGCAGAAAATGAGAATTGCTGTTGGATTTGTGAGACGCATCACGACGTGGATGAGACATTGGGGTGATTCCATCTCTCCCTCCTTAGGAGGGACTGATGATGAATTGGTGATGGCAAATTTTGATGTGCAGTTGGAGATGGCAAATTTTGATGAGAGTTGAAAATGGCAAATTTGATTGGTTAGGAGGGAGAGAAGACGAATTTGGTTTATGGGAGGAACGGGGAAGACAGTAGGGATGTTTGTCGATTTGTAAAGTAGATGTTTATGGGTAGTGTTGTGTTTTGTGGATGCAGTAAGGGGTAAGGGAGGGGCCATGTAGGTTACCTGGTGGGGGGGGGCGTACGATAGGAACGTACCTGTCTCACCTGGTTCCCATGTGCCCCCAGTGTGCATCACCTTACATTGCGTGCACTTTTGCGCCCTTACCACCTTACTCACTTGTTTCTTCTTTTGTCTCCCACCTCCGAGGATCTGGCTTTGGGGTAGAGAGAGAGGAGAGAGAGGTGCTGGCTGCGCAGTTGTGGGCCTGCACTTTCGCTGTTTGCTGCCGGGATCGATACACCATATGGACCGCAATGTTTGTGGCCACCCACAATGGACCGCAGTTCGTTTGCGGCCAAGCACCACCCGGGGATGGACCTATGGGTCAACGTGGCACCTATGCCATACAGGTGAACCACTTTTAGTTACCACCAAGTGCACCACAAGAAGAGCAAGAGACACCTGCAGGGTTAGGGGTTGTCGAATTTATTTTTATACCAATGAACAATGGTGACTGCACCGGATGGTGCTGACTGTGTGGTGGGGTGGTGCTTTTGATGCTGGGAAAGGGTGCTCTGCACGTTATTAAAGGCCGTCGGCCACAGAGCACTCGTGGGTTGGTGTATCGATGTTGGCAAGCGCGCTCTCTCTATGCATAACATCTGCATGTGTTCCTCCAAAAACAGGTCCTGGATCGTAGTGTAGATATCAGCGTAATCTTGTAAATAATGCTCCCTACCGGCTGTATGTTTAGTTTGAGAATTCTTTCCGGATTCGGTTATCCTGTGGGTGTGTTTCTGTGAGGAGAAGGGTGCAACGTCGCAGGGGGACATATTTACTCATTTGTGAATATCTGTAAAACTGTCGCACTCAGGGTAGAGTTAATAGTAGAGGGAACTACATTGCGTGCCACACTAAAGTAGGTAAAAATTTATCGGGTCGGGACGCCCCGAGGGTAGAGAAGGGTGCAATGTTGCGAATATGGAATTTGGCCTCCATATCCGCTTGTAAATATTCCCCTATTTTCTCCAATACTCCCCAACTTTCCCCGATCCCCCATTCCCTAGTCCCATTGCATGTAAATAACAATCAGTAGAGCCGACCTTCCCCTTATTCCCCCATTAAATGTCGTGCCCAGGTCCACCGCACCACACGTAGACAACTTTCGGACATCTTCCTAGTTATTCTTAATCTATGTCAGTTAAGGCCTCGTTTCCATTAATTATGACTCTTCGTTGCACCAGAATGTGATTATATGGCATCAGTAGTGAGTTTAGGACCTTTCCCATACCTCCTCCCATCTTCTTCCCCAAACAACAACAATAACAACAACTACAACAACAACTACAACAACAATTACAACTACAACTACGACTACAACAACAGAGGGGCGGGGAGTGTGCGTCCTCACACCGGCTCGGTTACCCGCCATGACCATGCGCTCCACGGCGTTACCCCGAAGGGGCTGGCTGTCAGCTCCTCGTCAGGGGCGGAGCCAGTAACCCCCCCCACGCACCCAATGAGAAGCAACGTGCCGATTCCATCTGGGGCGGAGCTAACGAGCCGAGGGCGTGTCACTCCCCGCCGGATATACGCGGCCCCGCGCCGGATGTGACGTGAGATGCGCCCCCAGCCTGGAGAGAGAAGTCGCCACCCCTCGAGCGCTGCAATACCTCCACCGCATCTCTTAAACTGGACCGTACGTGATCCTGCCCTGAGCCCAGGTGCACCTGGAGCGATCGCTACCCGCCTGTCCTTTCCATCAATCCCCGTGTGAGTGAGCCTTGTCCCGTTTATCTGTCGTCCGTTGGGGTTAATATAAGTGTGTTTAAGTGCCCACCTTCCTATGTTTCCCTCTTGTCCCTGTAATCTAAACCTTCCGCATTATTGTAATAACAACCTTTGAGAACCGTATCCCTGGTGTCGTGTCGTATTAATTCCAGCCGTGTGTCTTCTTTTTCCTTCATTGGTCTAGCATAGCGCGATTAGTCAACGTTCGGGCGGTTTATTGCTTTGAGATGCGAGCCGAGATTTGAGTTACGAGCTTACGCCACCCGCCACCAGGTGGGTTCCGGTCACGTGGTTATCTTGCCGTGCAAGCATTTCTGCGGTATATCGCTGCTGTTTTGTTTTCGCATTTTGGTTATTTTGGAGCTAACGCCACCCGCCACCAGGTGGGTTCCGGTCACGTGGTTATCTTGCCGTGCAAGCATTTCTGCCGTATATCGCTGCTGTTTTGTTTTCGCATTTTGGTTATTTTGGAGCTAACGCCACCCGCCACCAGGTGGGTTCCGGTCACGTGGTTATCTTGCCGTGCAAGCATTTCTGCCGTATATCGCTGCTGTTTTGTTTTCGCATTTTGGTTATTTTGGAAAATTTCTTAGTTTTAACCATGGGTCCTAAGAAATTGAGTGCCAAGGGCAGTACTGAGAAGTAGAAGAGGATGATGTGCTTGGATATAAAACACGCAATCGTCGAACAACATGAGCAAGGTGTGCGTGTTGTCGACTTGGTGAGGCGGATGTGAAGGCAGCTGAAGATTTTATTATAACTTTTGC
>NC_136268.1:29890954-30118954 GCF_964187855.1 Myxine glutinosa
ATATGGGATTTACATCCATCCATATCCGCTTGTAAATATTCCCCTATTTCCTCATCCTTCCCAACTATCCCCAATCCCCCATTCCCTAGTCCCATTTTCTGTAAACAACACTCTGTAGACCCGACCTTCCCCTATTTCCCCCATTAAATGTCGCATCCAGGTCCACCGCATCTCACGTAGACAACTATAGGACATCTTGCTAGTTATTCTTAGTCTATGTCAGTTAAGGACTCGTTTCCATTAATTCTGACTCTTCGTTGCACCAGAATGTGATTGTATGGCACCGTTAGGAAGTTTAGGACCTCCCAATACCTCCCCGCAGCTCTTCCTCACGGTTCAACAACAACAACAACAACAACGGCGGCGGCGCGGGGAGTGCGCGTCCTCACTCCGGCTTGGTTGGTAGGGGGTGTTGGGAGCAACACCAGGCCTTTCCAACGAGCCGCCATTGAACATGTGCTCGACGGGGTTACCACGTAGGGGCTCGCTGTCAGCTCCTCGTCAAGGGCGGAGCCCGGTAACCCCCGCACCCAATGGGAGCGGCGGACCGGTCCCATCTGGGGCGGAGCCAAGCGGCCGAGGGCGTGTCACTCCCCGTTGAGCATGCGCAGGAAGAGGGACGTGACGTCAGATGCGCGCTGAGCTTGAAGCAAGAAGGACGCCACCTCCGAGCGCTGTGACACCTCCCTGCATCTTTTGGACCGCGCTTTATCCTGTCCCTGAGCCAAGGTGCACCTTGTGCTATCAACCGACCTGTCCTTCCCTGCCATCAATCCCTGTGTAAGTCAGTCTTGTTCCGTTTGTCTGTGGTCTGTCTGGGATAGATAAGATTGTGTCTAAGTGCCTATCTCTTCTGTGCTTTACCTCATTACCTTGTAATCTACCCCTTTTCTCCACCACCAATTATATCCTCCTCCGGAGGTCTTGAGAACTGTACCGCTTGCGTCGTTTCCTTTATCCCAGTCGTTGTGTCTTTTCCATCGTTGATTTAGCATAGCGCGATTTGGGCCAACGTTCGAGTGGAATCGGGTGAGTTGGGGGAGAATCGGGTAAACTGTACGAACACGGCGGCCATTCCGCTCGGTCAAGCAACATCTTAAGTCGTGTCCGTAACAATATATATATATATA
Source organism: Myxine glutinosa (assembly GCF_964187855.1). NCBI lineage: Eukaryota > Metazoa > Chordata > Myxini > Myxiniformes > Myxinidae > Myxine > Myxine glutinosa. The sequence goes on from NC_136268.1 coordinate 29,892,085, forward strand.
TATATATATATATATATATATATATATATATATATATATATATATATATATATATATATATATATATATATATATATATATATATATACTTAAACTCTGTGTGGTGTATCATATTATATGAACTCTCTAGTTGTGGATGCTGTTCATGTCTTCTTGTTGACTCCTGCCCTTCTACAAGTCAGTTTGTATCAGCAAGTGATGACAATGAAGCTTTATCCCGTATCGTCCTAGCAACTGCTGGAATGGACGGAGAGCTCAATTGGTTGTCTGTTTGCTACTCGATTTTGATTAATGATGCAGTCTAAAATTGCTGTTCTGTCTGATGCAATGCCAGCAGGGAACGTTAATATCTGGAAGCATGTTATACCATCCTTCAGATGATAAAGTAAAGCCGGTAGGTTTCGGATGCTTTTTGCAGCTGGTAGCTTGGTAGCTTTATAAAACTAGGCCATTTTATTTTGGCATATTTGCTACATTTCCCTGCTTAGAGTTTGTTTTATAATTCGCAATACTTGTTTTCGTGGGAGTGCTGGAATTTGGATCATTGGAAAGAAATGATAGACCAAGTGACCATAGTATGTCTTAATTACCGTGACTTAATTACTTTGGAGCTTGGTTTTGGCTTCATGGTTAATGGGGTTGGCTTGAGATATTAGGGTCCTGAGTTGAAATCCAGGTCGGTTGTTGAATTAACACCAGTTGGGTTGACTCAGCCTGTCATCCTTCCGAGATCGCCAAAATGAGTACCAGCTTACTGGGAAGAATGAGCCATTCGAGTATCCTGTTTCGGAGTGGCGACCCATCCAGGATTGTATGCAATAGCCTAAGGAACTGCTTCGGCAGCCCTATGTATCTGAAGATGCAAAAAATAGTGGTTTTCTACTAATTACCTTGGATCCAAATGGGAAATTACCTAAGGTGCCATGTCTCAGGCCTATATTTACCATTGCTGGAATCGACAGGTTGAATATAATTTGCTATAACACCTTAAGACGACGCTGTTTGTAGTGAAAAGTTATCAGATTTATCGTGGATTGTTACTGTGACTTCCTGACAATCACGTAGACCTTCAAAATGTTTGCAGTTCGCACCTTCTTTCCAGGAGGTCCCACCAGTCCCAGTGATCCCCGAGGGCCCAGAGGTCCCTGCAGTACAAAACAACAGTGCGGTTGGAGTGAAGGAAAGGCTTAAATGAAGACCCAAGTAACGAAAGTCAATTGGTGGGTAATCTGCAGTTTTTACCATCATTCCAATACGGCCTCGATCACCTTTGGAGCCAGGAAAACCCCTCTCTCCCTGCAAGGCAACAATATCAAAATCAATCTCATTCGTCTGATATCTGCGCGGCTTGTTTGAAAGTCTGAGTATGGTCTTTCGTACATACTAAGTCAGTACTGGTGCTTGAGAACCACGTGCTACAACATGAGTTAATGCCACATGGTTCTTCACCAAAATTGGCCCTCTGCCACACATCTCACCTTGTCTGGGATCACATGGGTAGGTCAGATGATTCGCATCAATATAATATGCTTTCTGGTCGGTCAGAGCTGCAAAAGTGAATTTCTGGAGATGATTGCCACTCATAGATGGATTCTGTCGCTCTACCGGTTAAAGAAAATTATTTTCTCAATTTTCGACTGTTAATCTTCTCCAAGAGAACATCATCCCTGTTATTGCGACAATCAGCTCCAAAAGGTGAAAGTTAATTGTGGTCATAAATTGATGGAGTACAAAGAGTATGATCCACTGGTACCGCTGGACAAATGAGTTCAAAACAAGTGGATGTACTCTGTGGACAGGTGGACAGGGAAGGGTTTTAGGTGGTAAAATAAATTCATAATCCAGGGGGTTCAGGATGGTGGACATGAACTATATGTACATACGTATGACGTAGCACTGATTCCTCAATTCTAGGGAAATTATCCCGTCCATGAGGACAGGTTTACTAGTACATTTAATTGACCGACAAGATCGACAACACGTCCATGACATTCACCAGAATCAATGAAGAGTTACAATAATTCCTCTTTTCTCAAATCATTCAATATCAGCTCTTCCTATTTCCTCAGTGCTGCTGATTATGTGTACTTGCCTTCTGACCCAGTTTGCCGTCTATTCCTGGAATTCCTGTGACACCCTGTGAAAACATAACCAGTAAGGGAATGTCAGCAGGAATACACAGCAATGCAGCAACTTAGCTCAAAATTTAGTTGGATGAGATAAAGATTATTTGGAACACAAAAAATCCATGCTAATTAAAAAGTAGAACGGCACTCTACGACGTCATGACGTCGACCGATATGCTTCTGCCCGCATTATTATATCATTATACGTACTTGTACCACGTTTGATTTAAATCCCATCAGCTGTTGTCAAGTATCACATTTTTACCTGACATGACCTTTGACCTATTGATGCAGAAATCTAATGAGTTCATCTTTTCATCATAATATATAATTATACCAAGTTTGGTCAAAATCCCATCTCTGGTTCACAGGTTAGCTCGGTAACAGAATTTTTTACCCATGTCTCTGACCTTTGACCTCTTGACCCAAAAATCAAATCGGTTCATCTTTGCATCATTACACATACTTGAACCAGGTTTGACTTGCATCTCTTCAGCCGTTTTTAAGTTATTGCGGAAACGAAAACCTATTACGGACGGACGTACGGACGTACGATGATCATGATGTACATCACTTACGTACTTACAACAGCAACTAGTACAACAGCACTGCACTAGCTATATTGTAAAAGTACAAAGTTATATATGCAAGCTACTTACATAACGTAGAGTGCACTGCATACAGAGTAGAGATTTGACTGTATGCACTTGTAATGTAATGTAAAGGAGTGTTGGCAAAATGAATAATTATATGCACTTGTACACAGTTACCTCAAGAAGTTAACCTTATGAACAACCATAAGTTGGCAACCATTGCAAGACTTGGTGGGTCTAACGTCCTCCTCCTGCACTGAAGTTCCTTGCAAGGGAACTCATTGTAATCCTTTGGAATACCGTCCAAAGGCAGTGATTGGAATACTTTACCTACTGTATGCATATTTTTTTATCAATTCAGATAAATTTTGGATTTACCTTTTGATTTTTTGAATTCTTGATTTTAAAAGCGTTTTTCTATTTATTTTTCTGGATATTATAGCAAAGGAGCCGATATCAATATCGTGAAATATTGACTGGCGATTCAATCAACGTCAACGTACATACACGGTATGTTGTTGCGTTGATGTAGGTACACGCCCTTACGTGTAGGCCGCCATTCTAAACGAGAACCAGTTTGAAAAAATGCCAATTTGTAATTAAATCAGCATCATTTGAGATATCAAAATTCCAGCTAATATTGAATGGCAATAGATTTTATGAATACCAAGAAAGGTTGAAAAGTTTCTGCCTAACCCAGACACTAGCGGCCTCAACACTCAGATCCTCAAAATCTGCTCTACTTATAGTTGCAGTATGTGCATCTGATCTTTCTCTGATCTTTCTCTTTTTTTTTTCTCTTTTTTTTTTCTCTTTCTTTCTCTTTCTTTCTTTCTTTCTTTCTTTTTCTCTTTCTTTCTTTCTTTCTTTCTTTCTTTCTCTCTCTCTCTCTCTCTCTCTCTCTCTCTCTCTCTCTCTCTCTCTCTCTCTCTCTCTCTCTCTCTCTCTCTCTCTCTCATAGTAATGCGACAAACATGACACCAATTTCCAAGAAAGAAACCAAAACAAACTCTGTTAACCTGTCAACCAACTTCCTATTATAAGCAAGGTAAAGGAATTTACAATTGCCGTCAATTTAAAGCTCTTCCTCTTCTCCACCTCCCTATTAATAGATCCCGAATTTGGTTTCCAGCGACGATACTCAACAATGGACATGCTGCTCGTGTTCTACCTAACAATGGATGGAGGCAGTACACCAGAAGTGAGAGGTCAGGGGCAGTCTCTGTGGATATGTTGGTTGCATTCAATAGGATTTTGCACCCAGACTTGCTTGCCCTACTGTGCAGCCAATGTCATCCAAGGTCCCCTTTACACCCGGCTCACAGATTTCCTCCATGCACACAAACAATGTGTGGCCCTTGATGGCTGGTGTCACATGGTTCTACACACCCAATGACAGATAGCGTGCAGCTGCTTCCCTCATGGCTGACCCTGACAAAAATCAGAATATTGTCAAACTCCAGAAAGACATCGTTCGATCCAAGCAAATATCATGTCCTTTATTTTAAACTGCAGTGCCCTCCAAAAGTATTGGAACAGTGATGTCAAATTTGTTGTTATTGCTATATACTTAGGAAATTTGAATTTGGGATTAAAAGATGAAAATGAGGCAAGGGTACAGAAGGTCAGCTTTTATTTATTGGTATTTCTAGTCAGGTTCACTATGTTAACAAATATAATTTCGTTCAAAATTTTGGGAGATTACCAAACCTATACATTTTTGGAATCATCAGAGCATGGAGAATCCGAAAATCAATGTTGGCATTTGCACAGACACAGATTTTGGATTTTCAAAATGGCCGCCATGAAATACATATTTTGCGCTATCTCGGCTTCTAGTCAACCGAGAAACTTAATTAAATATGCTAATCCTATGTTTTCTGGGTCAAGGAATCCAATAAAGGCCTCAAAATAGTGCTCAGGATTATAGAAAAGCAACAAACAACGGTGATTGAAAACCATTGTCTTTATATTTGTGATATAACTGTATTACATAATACATGACATTGCAAGTCCTTTGAAGTTATAGGTATGGGTTTATAAAGCAAGAAAGCAGCCTTGTTAGTATCAGATTGAACGATAAGTCCTATACACAGGAACTACTAGGTCTATACCGTTCAGGAATATGCTTTTACAGATCTTCATCACTGTCCTGAGTGTCATTTTCACAAAGGTGTAGACACAAATGCCAACATTAATTTTTGGATTCCTCATGCTCTGAATATTCCAAAAATGTATAGTTTTGCTAATCTCCAAAAATTTTGAACGAAAAAACATAGTGAACCTGACTATTCTGTGTGCACTATATGACCAAAAGTATGTCGACACCCCTTATAATTAGTGGATTCGGCTGTTTCAGCTACACCCATTGCTGACAGGCATATACTGTATAATCAAGCACACAGCCATGCAATCTCCATAGACAAATATTGGCAGTAGAAAGGGCCGTACTGAAGAGCTCAGTGACTTTCAACGTGGCACCATCATGGGATGCCACCTTTCCAACAAGTCAGTTCATCAAATTTCTGCCCTGCTAGAGCTGCCCCGGTCAACTGTAAATGCTGTTATTGTGAAGTGGAAACGTCTAGGAGCAACAACAGCTCAGCTATGAAGTTGTAGGACACACAAGCTCACAGAACGGGACCACCAAGTGCTGAAGCGTGTAGTGCATAAAAATCGTCTGTCCTCAGTTGCAACACTCACTACCAAGTTACAAACTGCCTCTGGAAGCAACGTCAGCACAACTGTTCATCGGGAGCTTCATGAAGTGGGTTTCTATGGCCAAGCAGCCGCACACAAGCCTAAGATCACCATGCGCAATGCCAAGCCTCGGCTGGAGTGGTGTTAAGCTCGCTGCCATTGGACTGTGGAGTGATGTGGAATCCGTGTCGGAGTCAAACTCATATTCCCTGGGGGTTAGAAGGGTTAAACACTCGGTCAACATCTGTGTCCGAGTCAAAGGCACGTCCCCTGGGGGTTAAAAGGGTTAAAAACCCGATAAAATCCGTGTCGGAGTCAAACCCACATCCCCTAGGGGTTAAAAGGGTGAAAACCCCGATAAAAATCCAGGAGAGGAAACAATTAGGAGTAAAGGGGGAAGGGATCGATTAGAAGGGAGAGAACAGGGACAGAGAATAGCAGAATCAGAGGGAGATAAAATAAAAACAGAGACGGGTGAAAATAAAATTGAAAAGGAAACAGCAGACAAGTCAGAAGAAATAGCGCCAGAAGAACAGATGAAAGGTGGAGAAAAGGAGGCACAAGGATGTGTTGGGGTAGCAAGGTGTAAGGTACGTGAGGCTCCAAAGTTGCAAGACTCTGTGCTGGGAGCACCAGAAGGGAGGCACAATCGCCGGATGGAGCCGGTGATTGCCACCAATGGGTACGTGAACACTGAGTAATCGTGTTTATGGGGAGTAGGTTCAGGTAGCGTAGTGCTACATGGACTGGACTCTTCCCGGGGAGGTGTGTGTGCCTGAATGTGTGCAGGGTAAAATGGGGTCCTTAAACAAGTTGTCCGTACCTGCACATGGTGCAACGGCATGGATCTGCATGGTTGATCTTGAACGGCTGGTATGTGGTGTGCATTTCAGTGCATGCCGAGCTATTGGCACAGGAGACCGAAGCCGTGCAGCCCATGTGTGCCGGCACGGGTGAGGGTGAGAGTGAATGCATGGGCATGGGCACGTGCGAATGTGAGGGTACAAGTGTGGTGAGTGAGGTGAGCGTGGCATCTGAGGTGAGTAGTAATATGGACATAGAGGAGTAATATGGACCCCACTGTTAGAGAACACCGTCCCAGCTTGGGTTGACCCAAAGAACAAGCATGGGATTTTGCTTTGTCGAGTACGCAAGTGGTTTAATTACCAGCCCCTGCCAAAGAGAGGGGGTATTGACACGATATTTCGCTCCCAGAGAGAGCAGGTATTACTAGTAAAGTAAAAGGCAAACTTACTTGGATAATTTTCAACCATGCCAACAGCTACTCAGCTCAAGTAGAGAGTTGGGTTAGTGTACTTGTGTTTTAAAGCAATGAAACCTACATTTAGTTCCTCCTGGCCCATAGACTTACCAGCCCACTGGGGATTCGACCAAATTACCAATTTCTGCCAATTTTAGTCAAGTATCTTCCAATGGAGTGGTGATCTGTCCAGGATTGGTTCACTCCTAGAAAGGCTTCTTGACCTGTTGGGAATTACCCGAAACTCTGTCAAAAGTACGAGCCTCCACTATTATATTAACAGCATGAAGTAACGGCACATAGAACGTACGTTACTTAGAAAGGTAACTGACAACCTTTGGTTTAGATATTATCTTGGGAAAGCTGAGTCTGGCTGGATGCCAATGAACTGTTTTCCCATACACATGGATACAGTAAAATTGTGATTAATGGTTTGCAATATCTGTGTTCACACATGTCCGGAAGCGGATACGGATATGATTACTGCATTCCTATCACATTATGTAACGATTGAAATTGTATCTGCAATGCCACCGGATGGCGAATGATGCCATCACAATTATGAATCACCCTGCCCATTTGTCTGTGAAACACCAGGGTGACCATTTATAGCCTGGGTCAGGATTCAAAACTCAGACTAGACGGCCCAGAGGCGAGTGTGCGAACCTCTAGGCTATCCTGCCAACCCTTTAAATAAACTAGAAGCACCTGATCCCAGCCAAGGGGGTTATATTATTATCCTTAGTCAAACATGTAATTCAAAATATCTCTCCAAAATACCTCTCGCTGCACAATTAAAAAGACCTCACTGCACTGAAAACGTGGGAATGGGAACACTGTGCTGTTAAGGGTGGGGACTTGTAATACCCTCTCCCACCTGAAGGCAGCGCTACACGATTCACATTAACATAGGGAATTTGTGTCCCCCTGCCCGCTCCCTACTCAAGACCATCGGCAAAGATAAAAACACCTGTATGCACTAATTGGGGTTATGCTGGTCCCATGTAGCAAGTCTGGATGTAATTGGCCCAAAACTGTAGAAGTAGCGTGACAAACACACACAAACACACACCACTCCGTAAATTATAATAAGTATACAGTGGCCTAGATTAAACGTGAAAAAGGTCAGTACAACAAGAGCGAGAATTGCTTTGCAATACATGACCCCTTCCAGTCCCAATGAATGTTTTGTTCCAAGCAAAAAGGGCATAACTCCATGAATAATTGACGAAAGATCCCAAAACTCAAACTTGTTCTGTAACTTATCATAATAAAGCCATGTAGCTAGTTTCAGTTGAATATGTTAGAGTATGGAAAAACCATGTTGAAGGTCTCACCCTATTTCACAATTCTTCCGGTGGTTCAAACCATTCATTACATGTCATGGTTATATAATATATCTGTTTAACTTAATTGATTTTATTTACTGCCATCACTTGAAGCAAGGAATGCATTCATGTTCGTTTGTGCTTCATCAATTTAGTTGAATTGTATTGCTGTTGCTTTGATTTAATGTTTGATTTAATGGTTGGTTTGATTTAACATCCCAAAATGTGATTTTATTTGGTTTAATGTATGATTTGCTTCGATCTAACATACCGAAATTTGAAGGACACGAGCCTGGTTCCAGAACGGTGTTGATTGCTTTGGTTTCCCCACTATGGTGGGATTGGTTTTTCTCTTGGATATAAGGAGGATTTAGAGTTGTTTTCTTTACCCTTAAGGGAGGTCAGTGGATGCACAGTTGTTGTTGTTGTTGTTGTTGTTGTTGTATAGCCCCGGACCGTTCTCTCGATCAAGGTACGGAGACAACTGATCGATGTCGCAGGATCGCTCCCTGAGATCCCCCACATCCAGGATGATGTACCCCCGCCTTCACAAAGTCAGGGCCACAGCAGAGTTAGAGAGAGAGAAGAAGAGAAGAGGGAAAGGGCCGGTCCATGGGGTCCAATCGGCACTGTGACCGTGACCGCACTGCTCTGAGGAATCCGGGCAGCAGGGAAGAATAGGGACGATTTGGGGAAATGGGGACAACCACCACAAATAGACATCCCCGAGAGATGTGGATGCACGGTTGTCCGTGTTGTTGATCGAAACGTCTAGCAGTTATTTGTTTTGCTCTTTAAAAGTTGGAAAACTCAAGACGGATTCATTTGATATGTTTGTTTCTACATTTACCAGCTGGTTACGTTTCGTGAAGATCAGAGTAAAATGTGACCTGCAGGTGATTGACAAACATACAAACAGACAGACAAAACAACAGACCAGACCAAGCAATATACTTGCGATGCCTCAATTTCGCAGGTAATAAACAAACAGACAGACAGGGGTGAAAACATAACTTCCGTCCAGATTCGGTGGCGGAGGTAATGGACAACACTTACCTGGTGCACATAGCAAGTCTCTGTCTGTAACATATCACCTCTCTTGAAATACTGCACCTGACAAGGTTGTTCTCCAAAAATTAATACCTGTGCAACCTGTTCTCTTGTTAACCAAAAATATTGTTGAAATATTTCGCCTTCAAGTTGTAACTCTTGAACAAGGCTGCGGTAGGTGCCTCGTTCATGTATCTTTTGAAGTGTGCGGTGTACCGTATTCACCATGAGCACCTTCCTTTTCATTCCTTTTTTAATTTAAAAAAAAAATTAAGTTGTGCACAGATTCGGAAGAAACATGGTGGACAAGTTTTGGTATGTGACAAGGACAAATCGATTTGATTTTGGTGAAGATTCAAATCCGGATCTGGATCCGAAAATTTTAAAGTGATTTTTCACCATTGAGTGATCGGGCTGAACATGATATACAGCATGATATCTCAAAAACTTGTGTACAAATCCGGATGAAACTTGGTGGACAAGTTTGGTATGTGACAAGGACGAATCGATTTGATTTTGGTGAAGATTCAAATCCGGATCTGGATCCGAAAATTTTAAAGTGATTTTTCACCATTGAGTGATCGGGCTGAACATGATATACAGCATGATATCTCAAAAACTTGTGTACAAATCCGGATGAAACTTGGTGGACAAGTTTGGTATGCGACAAGGACGAATCGATTTGATTTTGGTGAAGATTCAAATCCGGATCTGGATCCGAAAATTTTAAAGTGATTTTTCACCATTGAGTGATCGGGCTGAACATGATATATAGCATGATATCTCAAAAACTTGTGTACAAATCCGGATGAAACTTGGTGGACAAGTTTGGTATGCGACAAGGACGAATCGATTTGATTTTGGTGAAGATTTAAATCCGGATCTGGATCCGAAAATTTTAAACTGATTTTTCACCATTGAGTGATCCGGCTGAACATGATATATAGCATGATATCTCAAAAACCTGTGTACAAATCCGGATGAAACTTGGTGGACACGTTTGGTATGTGACAGACTAATCGATTCTATTTCCGTGAGGATCCGTTTCTGGATCCGGATAGAAGAAAAAAAATTTGTGACATGAACAAGCCAATCAGAACAATTTTGGTTGAGGTCTGGATGCATATCCGGCCTATCAGTGGGATACAATATGTAAACTGTTCAGCCTGGTTCAGTATTTATTTACTCAATATTACAATGAGAAACTCGTGGTCCAGTAGAGCATGTTGCATCCTTGGCCTAGCTGGTGGTATCTTGCTGGTTTATGTAGGAAAACCCTATTTCCGCACTTGTGGCACGCTTTAGATTCGTATCCATCACATCCGTGTATATGGGAACACAGTGTCCGACTAAGAAAGTCCCTATTATGATAATGCAAGCCTCTTCGCTGTTTTTCTACCTCACCCATGGCGTGTGGTCAACTCTGATAAAAGGTATATCTAACATTTGACATTTTTAACAAAAATAAATGTGTTCAGAAAAGAGGTTACAGAGGGACACCATAACGTTCGAGACAACACAGCTGTACGTATGTCTGTGTGCCCAGTAACTACTCCGAGACCCTTAGGCCGATCGACACCAAAAGTTCAGGGTATACTCGGGGGGTATACTTGGATTTTCCATGAAATATTTTTTAAAAAAAAAAAATGTTCGAATTTTTTTTTTCTTGGATTTCTCAAAGGTCCTATTAGTTGGGTTATTTCTCCATTGTGGCGGACCAGTGGGCCGGGAAGGGCACTCCCGCCCGGAGCGTGGGTGTACCCGAGAGCTACATTATAAAATAGAATCCACATGATCATCTGCTGTAGATTAAAACTGGGGAAAGAACAAATACAAAACATTTCAGTGACTTTAGATTGAAACCACGATATGTTTGGAGAGGGTATTTCAGGACATCATTATCTAGTAAACTAAGGTAGTTTCCTGTATGGTAATTCATAGTTCACCCATTGACTTATTGTTTTTATACTCGCAAAAAAGAAACAATAAGGTGTCGACATAATCTTCCGTCATTAATTCACACCTGCCATGATGAGAGTACATTGTCCTGCTGTGATGTCAGCTGCGGATGATATCGTGCAAATTGTGTGATACCTCGTCGTGCTCGTTCATTCATCGCCTTTGTGCTCATTTTGTGTGTTTTTGTTAGTGGGGGAAAGAGGCAGGGAGGGGGATATGGGTTGAGGAATGGGTGAGTTTGGTGGACAGAATCTTTTCCAAAACCAATTAGGGGTGCTTTCAAAGCATGAACAGACAGTAAGCAATCTGGAATGCTCAGAGCATCAGTTCATTCGAAATAAAATGGCCTTCTCAGTTTGTCCGACTCGTAAACAAACATCATTGTTAAGTCAGATACATGCTCCAGTTAAACCTTCCAAAATCAAGACAAAATTACATTAAGTTGCGTTATTAATGGGTCTCCAAAAGGAAACCTCCTTGCTGCAGGGATAGAGCAAACTTCACAAGTAAAGTTTTAGAGTTGTTAATTTGTGTTTAAGTGCTTACATGTGGAAGTCATGACAATTCCATGCTGGAGATGATTTCCGTAAGGAGTTGTGTATACAGTATGTCTTCTGTGTTTAAATGCATCGTGCAGCAGATGTGACATGCTAGAGATGATTTTGGACATATAACACAAACTTTTGCAAAGTTTCATGATGTCAAAGCCAAATGGCTTCATCCTGAGTGCAGCGTTTTGTGTTTAAAGCTCATGTACATGTTACGAGACATTGCTCTATATTAAATGGATGTTGGTAAACAATGGACAGGTAATAGATCTGGGATTTAAACCTGGCCGCCAAGAGGAAAGGTGAAAACAATTTTCACATTTTCATTGGAAATATTATAGAATATGTTTAACTTTAAATGTTTATAAAACTTTAAAATAAATATATTAAAATATATAATTATAAAAATTAATGTAAAATTATGAAAAATATAAAAAAATATTAAAATATATAAATAAAAATATTTATAAAATTATAAATATTTATAAATAAAACTTTTAAAATATCTAAAGAGTTTAACTACTTTCCTCAAAATTTAGATCACAAGACTTCAGGACCTATTTTGAGAACTCCTGAAACAATGATTAATATTTTCCCAAAATATTCTGATTAAAAAGTACTCTCTTGAATTAGTTATAGCAAAATGACACCAATCGCTGATGTAATGAGCGTCTACCTTTTTAAACTACATCTCCGGTCAGTTAAAGGCAGAACTAAAAGGGTGTGTGAACAATTTGCAATGGCACGAGAGGTGTTGTTTTTGTATACAAAGTCAAGGTTCTTGCTGACGTCAAGGTTCCTCCATCTTACAAAGTCCTTCCATGGCACACCTAAACTCCTATCCACCTGCAGCTTGATGAAGTACTGCTCTCTCCTCTGGGCTGGTACTCCTGCCTCACACATCGCTCGGCTTCACACTGTTGAAACCAAAGCTTTCAGAATCATTGAAATCTCCCGCGATGAAGCTAACTCTGAGGGCCTTTCACTCACTCACCGCAGGCAGGTAGGTGGTCTTTCTGTCTTCTACCGACTCCTCTCCGGTCTAGCTCCCCTGCTCTGTCTGTGCTCTGTCCCCCAAATATTCCTACAGGTTGCACAAGATCTGCCAGCAACCCTCTTCTGGTGAAACTGCCAAAATCAAGACTCTCTGCTCACCTTCACTCCTTCATTCCTCTTTACTCCCGTCTCTGGAACAAACTCCCCCATTCTCTTCAATCCCACTCCTCCCTCCAGGTCTTTAAAACAGCTGTTCACCACCATCTCTTATCTTCCCCCATCCAAAACCTTGATCTCTTCCACCCCCGTTAATTCACCCCAGATCCACTTTTTTTGAAATACCGACCTCTTTCCTGGAAGTTCTAGCAGTGTCCATGGGTGTTTATACCTCTCCCACCCTCTCCCCCCACCCCTTATCATGCTCCTCCCCCCCCCCCCCCCCCCGCCCAAGCCCTCTCCCTCCCACAGATCTTCCGATGTCCCTGTTCTCTTCTGTTGTACTTGTGTGCTTCCCTCTCTCTCCCCATCTTGTCTCCCGCTCCCTTTATTGTATGTTTTGTGTGTCCGTTTGTTTTTTTTGTGATTGATGTTAGCTCTCACATGAGCCTCGATCTTGTATACAAAAAAAATAAATCATTGGAATCTCCCCTGAGGAAGATGAATCTATGGGCCTATGACTTTGCCATCACAGACAGGTCTGTGGTCTCTATGTCTTATACTCCCTCCTTCCTGAACTTGTACCCTCCACTCTTTCCATGCTTTGTCCCCCTCAGGTTTTTGCAGGTATCGCACGGTCCACCATCAACCCCCTTCTAGTGAAACCTCTTAAATCCAGGATCACTGCTCAACCAAGTTCCACATTCTCTTCCATCCCATTCTTCCCTCCAGGTCTTCAAGACAGAAAATGCATAGACTGCAAAGGATGTTTTTTGGGATGAGGGACAGAAATCAGCTTGACTGGTTTATAGACAACTAAGCTGTCTTGAAGCCAATAATTGAGGAGAATTCATGTAGCTAATCCATCTCAAGCTTCTTTAGAGAGATTATAAAGAGCAAGCACACTGCTGAGAGAAAAATGAGAAAATGCATCCAAAGTTGAAGTTATGTGAGCAAATTGAACTCTACCCTGATCGTGGTGACCTCCGTGGCCACTGGCCAGTATCAAGGGATAAAGAAGGTCCACCACAAGACAGGGATGGAATCGTCCAACAGACCAGTAACATCAGCTTGACCACTAGGCAGAACATTTTCAGGCACTAGATACACATGAACCAGCTTTTGATGTAACAGCCCGAGCTTGATTCGTTTTCTGACCTCTACACCACATGACCGAAAGTCCTAGATAATTAAGGTGCTGACCTTTGCTGAGCTGAGTGCAGCATTGCAACAACTGAAGTCAGGGAAAGCACCAGGAGCTGACGGAATTCCTCTTGAATACTTAAACATGGAGATAAAGATGCGGCATATATCGTTAGCCTGTAGACGAAGGGGTACCCTACCTCAAGAACTGAAAGACGCAACAATAGTCGCTCTTTACAAAAACAAGCGTGACAGAAGAAATTGACAATTATCGTGCAATATCTCTTCGAGGCACTGCTGGTAAAGCTGTGGCCAAAATGATGTTGAAGCATCTAGAGACCTTGGCAGACCATGTGTATTCAGGTCGCCACTGCGGGTTCAGATCTTGGCATTCTACCACTGCCATGCACATGGTATTCACCTTGAAGCAGCTGCAAAAAAAAGTTTGTAGAGCAGTGATGTTCCCTGGCCTGTGTCGGTTTAACTAAAGCATTTGACTCTGGGTCGTATTGGACTGTACCTGGTCCTAAAGAGGCCCTCTAAGACTTCTGAACTTAATTGAGGCCTTTCATGATGGGACATGTTAACGAAGGATGTGTGATGACACTCCCTTTTTGGCATTTTCTTGTCTCTACTTCTAAAGTGTGCCTCTTCATCAACAACCGGTAATGTTTTACATGCAAGGAATGACGGCAAAATATTCAACCTAGCAAGGCTGCATGCCAAGCCAAAGGTGCAAAAAGTCTTAATCGTGAGCTTCTGTTTGCTGACGATGCCGCCCTCTGTGCAAACGCCGAGTTCGACCTTCAAGCCATGTGTAATGACTTTTCAGCTGCTTGCAAAGAGTTTGGTGTAACCATTAGTTTGATGAAAACTGTAGCAATGGCACAAGGTGTTGAGCAAGACCCTCACATCTGTAGTGATGTAACCAAGCTCAATGTAGTGGATAATAAGACGTGTCTGCGACAACAAGAGTTTGATGATCATGACCAAGGTGAAGGTTTAACGAAGCATGGATCCTTGGCACGCCACTATTGTCAGTGAAATTTGGACAATTTACAGTAGGCCTGAGTGATGCCTTAACATTTTCCACCTTTGATGCCTTAACACTTCCATCCTTGAGAAAAGTACACGATTCAACAGGACCACAAGGCAATTCCACAAAATGAGCGAGATTGAGCAATCAAGGATTGCAGACCCTCACCAGGACTTGTTTTGTGTGGTTTTATAGTATGTATTTTATAGACGTACTCACATTCTAATTGTACATACTTTATAGAGGTACTCAGTTGAAAAGAAGAGAAAGTGTGCTACTGGCTACCACTAGGTGGCATTTGTGGCCTACATTAGCACGTTCTGTGTGGACGAACAGGCAGAAAGAAAAAAAAACGGACCCGAATGCAATACCCTCTAGTCTGGTGTGGGTGATAAAAGAGGTGCAAAAGATTGGAGATGGTCAGACAGCCTGGATTCTGGAAGTTTAACCAGGAGGGAGTAACTAGAAGAATGTGCACATCATGGAGGAGCTGGTTTGAGTACTTACAGAGCAAAGGGAGGTAAACTGGAAGTAATGGAGCAAAGAGAGAGAAACAAGTAAAGGAGAAAACTTGTTTTAGGGCTACACACTTCTTTCTTTTTTTAAAGTTTCAAACCTTTTTTTTTTTTTTTTAATTTAAAAATTCATTATTTTTTTAATTTAAATTTTGATAGATGAAAATGTGCCAGAAAAGAGGACCGTGGGCCAAATTTCACCTCTCTAGGACGCATGGAACCTAGAAAAAGTTTAGATGAAGTGAAATAAAAGTGTGTCATAAAAAGAGGAGTTGACCAACCTGTCTGCGATGTGAAAGCAACAGGTCTTATACTTTGGCCTATTCATGGGAGATGCCCATAATGCTGAGAGCTTTAATTCTACACAATCCAGGAGAGACAAATATGGGATGCTGGGGCACGAGCCCATGTAGGAGAGAGAGCAGAGGCTAACAGTGTTAATATAATTTTTTAATTGTCTTTTTAAAATAAGTAATTCCGACAAAAACATCCCTAATTAGTCCTGGTTGCTCCTGCTGTTGCATCAGCAATGAAAAAGAAGAGAACACGTATTTATATTGACAATCAACCAATTTTGAGACAAACATCAGAAACTAGATGTTTGGCCTAAGGCTAGGGCCTCTCTCTCTTGCACATCTCTTATAGGAAATGTTTACTGAGTTGCCCTGCACATGCAACATATAAATGTAAGAAACACAACTACCTTCATTTTCCAGGCGTAGTTTTCACGCAGAAATAGCTTGCTTACGAGTCATTTTCAATGGACTTGGAAAGCTGTGTAGTTGTAAATGGAATGTGGGCCGGGCCGTATGTAGAGACTTAGCCTAGACTTGGCTGAAGACGTACAGCAAAGATCATCTGCAGAAACTTGAAACCAAATGTGGTTTCTCCAAATTTGGCTGAATGTGGGAAAAGCCCATGCATGGAGGGAACATCCCTTCCAAAAATGTATTGCGTGTTTGTATTATCAAAGGGGAAATCTTAATGATTGTTGTATTTTCATATCTTGCAATGCCGATGGAAGTATTTACCATGGAATGGTGCAATTTGGGTTTTGTCAAGTCGGCGTTCTGGCCAATCAATTTCAAGACAGCTTGTACCCTCCTCTGAGATCTGTAAGATGCTTCGGCCAATTTCCATTTCACCGCTCCGTGTGGGAGGCAAAGGGAAGCAAGATTTCCAGCCAGGCACGACCAGCGATCTGACATTCGAATAAAGCAAGCTAAACGGGGAGGTTTGTCCATGTCCTGGTGGGCCCATCAGCAGAAACCCCCATTAAGCAAAGCAATCGATCATAATGAACTTTAACTCCTGGCAGCAGTTGCTGGCAAGCACATTACCATCTGGTCTCAAGTAGCTCGCAAACAATCCCCGAAGTCTGTCGGATGAAGGCTTCCACATTAAAATCCATTGTAGTTTGGCGCCACATAATGAAAACCTGCCTTCACCGTCCATTTCGCGTGCTCCATCTCTGAACTCCAACAGTCAAAATCCTTTCCTCTGGATTGCCCTTCATTGCATGCACACAGGTGTATTGGCGTGTTGGCTAGACATGAATGCCCCCCTAGATCACATCTCTAGCTTGTGAAATGTTCTGGTAACCTAATGTGGGCCGACTTGTATATTAACCTCGTCTTCATCGAAACTCCTCACTCAAAGTATATCAGAGCCACCGTGATTTAATGGAGTCGGCTTTTTGTCAAGAACACTAGTCCATGGGCCCACACACAGCTGCTAGGCCTTAAGCTTTATGGAAGTTACAAGATCATTTTACTTTGGAGTAGCCTGGAAACTACCACATTCCAAAATTGTTCACATCGTTGTAAACATCAGAACCGGGACAAATAACAATAAAGAACGGATCGTGAAAGAATGTAGGCGGTGTTGTCTTGTTTCCAGCATGTTGTCCACAGAAAGCCACAATAGGATTATTATGGCTCTCTAATTATATTATCTTGTGCACAGTGCATGATCTAAGTAAGGGTCATTGAGGAGCTTGAGGACATATCACATGTAGCACGGAGACATTAGCGGACATTAACACACTGTACTTTCAATTGAAATACATAGACATTTGTATACAAAACCAACAAAGTGTATGAGATTTAAACATGGGATTCCACCATCATGTCAACCCGGAAGTGACAACGTGACGACACGAGTGAAAAGCAACTCTGTTCCTCATTGGAGGTTAAATCTACGTGCAGCTGAAAAGTACATTTAAGAGTGTACCGAAAGTGTAGAAATTAGGTCTGCGATGTCGACTTGGCATGCTTACCGGAAGGCCCGGAACACCATCTGCTCCTGGTATACCATCTGATCCAGCATTCCCCTGTCAAGAACAGCACAGCAAGCATGAGGACTCAGAAACACATGACATTTAATTGTTTATTCAGTGTCTGATATCTCACAAGGAAGATTGCACATTTTCAATAATCGAAACACATAGCCTAGGGTATGCGGAGGGTGGTGGGGGTTTGGAAGGGGGAGAGTTGGGGAGGTGGAGCAAATATATTAGATTTTGTGCCACGGCTAATAATCCCCCATGTCTACAGCAGGGGTGCATAAACCGCTTGCAAGTGTATTTTTTTGTAGCCACAACCCGACCCCGTGGACTACCAACATGTACGCAACATTTGGTGGGAGATCAGGTGAAAATAGTAAGTTGTTTCCCACCCTGGCCTTACCTT
The DNA here is from genome assembly GCF_964187855.1 of Myxine glutinosa. NCBI lineage: Eukaryota > Metazoa > Chordata > Myxini > Myxiniformes > Myxinidae > Myxine > Myxine glutinosa. The sequence goes on from NC_136268.1 coordinate 29,910,186, forward strand.
CGGTGGAAAGAGGTAGCTTGCTAGTAATCGGCTTGGGTTAGGTAGGCTTAATTGCAGTGAAAGGATCATGGGTAGGGATGAAGGGGTGACATGAGATGGTAGTGCACTGCCTGTTTGACGTTCAGAAAGAAAAGATGGGATTGACCATCCGGATGCCGTTTGAGGTGAGATAGGAATTGTATGGAGGGCATACACCAGAAATGGACTTTACATGGTGCCAACAGGACACCGAGGAAGGAGACCAATTGAGTTTGGTTTTGAGATTGGCATGACCATGTTATCTGGCAAGCCTAATGGACTCGGACTTGCTACAAGCCTCATGGAGAGAACGAAAGTTGTCCTCAGTCAGGTTAGACTTCTACCTTGAGAAAGAAAGCCACTCGTCTGCAATCGCCTCAATACAGGAGTCAGTGTCTTCCCAGGGTCGATATGATGTGATAGGATAGCCACACATGAGATGGGATAAACCAATGTAGGAGAGAGTGGTTTTTCTGTGAAAGTATTCCCCGTTGGAATCTGTACCAGATGCTGTGGCGATGGCAGCGCAATGCATTTGTGAGAGAGCAGATTGCAAACCCTGCCAGTTGGCCTGTGTGAACAACCGAGATTCTGCAGCATTGGGATTGCTCTCTAACAACAGCTAGAGCGAAATGGCTTTTTATATGGAAAATCGAGGCTCGCGGAAAGGTGAGGTGACGGAGGGTATAAAATCAATGTATGGATAGTGATGTCACTGTTGTTAGAGGGTTGGGTTTTTTTTTTTTTGTATACAGAATCGAGGCTCGTGGAAGAGCTAACATTTATCACACAAACAAATCAAACAGACAAACAAAATATATAAAAAGAGGGAGTGGTAGACAAGATGGGGAGAGAAGGGGAAGCACACAAACACAACATTTGAGAGCAGGGACATCGGGAGATGTGTGGGAGGGAGAGGGCTTGGGGGGAGGAGGCGTGGAAAGGGGGGGGGGTGGGGGGAGAAGTATAAAACACAAGGACACCAAGGACTTCCAGGACAGAAGTTGGTATTTCAAAAAAGTGGATTTGGGGTGAAACTAGCGGGGGTAGAAAAGATCAAGGTTTTGGATGGGGGAAGATAAGAGATGGTGGTGAACAGCTGTTTTAAAGACCTGGAGGGAGGAGTGGGATTGAAGAGAGTGAGGGAGTTTGTTCCAGAGGCAGGAGAAAAGAGGAATGAAGGAGTGAAGGTGAGCAGAGAGTCTTGATTTTGGCAGTTTAACCATAAGAGGGTTGCATTGCAGGCAGATCTTGTGCGACTTGTAGGAATATTTTGGGGACAGAGCCCAGAGAGCTGGGGGAGCAAGGCCAGAGAGGAGTCGGTAGAAGACGGAAAGACCACCAACCTGCCTGTGGTGAGTGAGTGAAAGGCCCTCGGCGTTAGCTTCATCACGGGAGATTCCAATGATTCTGAACGCTTTGGTTTCAACAGCGTGAAGACGAGCTCGGTGTGAGGCAGGAGCACCAGCCCAGAGGGGAGAGCAGTATTCCATTGAGCTGCGGATGAAAGCCTTGTATGTGGTGAGGAGCTCAGGAGTGCCAAGGAAGGACTTCGCACGACGGAGGATGTCCAGTCGGCGACTGGCTTTGGAGGCCAGCTTGGAAATGTGGTTTTCCCAATGCTGCAGAAGGGTTATGTCGGGTTAATAAGGATAGAAAAGATTGAAGGTAAAATTGCGGATGGGAAGATGGGTGAAGTGAGAACGGAAGTGAATGTAACAATTCACGTAAGTAACCTGACATCACTTAACTCTCAATTCCTCCATCTTGTCCAACAGCATTCATTGCAGTTGCTGCATCAGAAGTGTGTTTAGAAGATGAGGCTCTACTCAGCAGAAAAAGAAAACCTCCATTATGCTCTGATAATGCGATTTCTTGGCAATAGCTGAAATTGTTTAAATGGAGGATTATTCTTCATTTCATTCTGAAGTCTGCGAGATTGTGTTCTGCTGAGTGATGGCCATGCACGCACAAATAATATCCAGCATTCCGCTTCGATCTACCATATCCATACCATTGACGTGAAGTACATGCTTGAGTATTGCCAGGAAATGAGGTTTTACTTTTACCGAGGGTTATGCTCGTCAATAATGTTGTTTCATAACATAAAATGCAATCGATTCTGCCTATTATGAAACATACAAATACATGATTCTTATACGAGTACTGTATAGTCGGTTGAGGGGCTGGAAGGGTCGTCTACAGGTATACGCACTCGTCTCTGAGCTATCTAGCCTGAGTTTGAATCTCGACCCAGCATTTGACATTCACCCTGCTGTTTCGCATGGAGGGCGAGGCATCAATATGTATGCCTTCCATTGGAAGGAAGTTAAGTCAGAGGACAAATCTGTCAGCACATACCGTATAGCTGGTGGATGTTAACGATCCCTTAGTGACCTTTGCAAAGAGAAGGTGAGTTATCACCAGAAACTTGAACAACTCACAAATTCCGACTATTGGGGACGCCATAATCACAGAGTGCCAACCGGTCCACATGGACCAGCACTTTTTCCCTCTTTTTCCCTTTCTTTTCTTTTCTTTTCTCTCTCTCTCTCTTCTTTCTTTTCTCTCTCTCTTTTCTCTCTTTTCTTTTTTTCTCTCTCTTTTCTTTTTCTCTCTCTTTTCTCTCTTTTCTTTTTCTCTCTCTCTTTTCTCTCTTTTCTTTTTCTCTCTCTCTTTTCTCTCTTTTCTTTTTCTCTCTCTCTTTTCTCTCTTTTCTTTTCTCTCTCTCTTTTCTTTTTCTCTCTCTCTTTTCTCTCTCTCTTTTCTCTCTTTTCTTTTTCTCTCTCTCTTTTCTCTCTTTTCTTTTTCTCTCTCTCTTTTCTCTCTTTTCTTTTTCTCTCTCTCTTTTCTTTCCCTCTCCCTCTTCCTCTCCCCCTCTCTTTCTCTCCCTCTTCCTCTCCCTCTCCCTCTTCCTCTCCTTCTTTCTCTCTTTCTTTCTTCTCTCTCTCTCTCTCTCTCTCTCTCTCTCTCTCTAACTCCATCGTGGCCCTGACTTCTTTAAGGCTGGGGTACACCATCCTCGATGTGGGGGATCTCTGAGTCGCTCCTGCGAGACCGATCGGCTGTCTCCGTGCTGCGGGCTTGGTTGAGAGAACTGTCCGGGGCTAAACAACAACTCACAAATTCCTGCACCTTCAGTCAAGTATTTAGCCTGCGTATGAGTGGCAACCCATCCAGGATTGTTAAGCCGAGAAACGTTTGTCGATTCATCCTGATCCTACTTGGAGATGTGGAAAGACGATGGGCCTTTACTCATTATTATTATTATTATTATTATTATTACAGTCCGTTGAACACCAGGTTCATTTCAATGTCGATAGCATTGCTAATGAGCACAATGAGGTGTTTAGACAGAGTTCAAACATGAGAGAAAAATCAGATCAAATCTGTGCTGAAGCAGAATGGATTCAGAAGAGCAGTGCAATTCAGAAGAGGGTTTGTGGCACTGGGGCCAAAGGTCAATACTAGTGCCCGAAGTGGCAGAGCGATGAGGGACAGAGGGGAGGAGTGGAGCCAGGGTAGAGGGGCAGCGAGTCTGGGAGAGCGCTGTAAGCCAAAGCATTTCCTGCATCCCGAGTGATTTTGGTGGCCTCTGGTAAGACTTTAACACAAAACATTGATATTTCCTGGCGGTCTAAAACTGGTCAATTTCCCGGCACCCCCATACTGCCGCTGGTGCCCCAAATGAGCATCTGGAGTTTCGGAGGGCCTCGCATGAGGGAGGCTATGGGAGGGTGCAGCAAGTCCTCCTCCCATCCAGCTGGGGAGTTTGGGGGGAGTGCTGTAAGTGCTCATCATGCCGTCTGTCATCTTTCCCCAAGAGGCATAGAAAACAATATATAATGTCAGATCCTTGTATTCATTTCATTATTGATTCAGTCCCTCAGCTTATAGTAACCTTGGCTATCGACCTAATTAATATGTAGGCCTATAAATTGCCCTGCTTGACTTAAGTGTGGCAAAATCATTCAAAATTTTATCAAAGTTAATTTTTTTGGCCACATCTCTTTCGATGGCCAAGATTGCCAAGTTGCTGAGCCGTGCTTGAATCGAGAGGTAATTCTTGATTAATTTTAGCTTTGAAAAGCTATGCTTGTAGCTTGCTATTGGCTATTGAAACACGCATTGTCAGTAGTACAGTATACGCAATGCAATGGAGAGGTTGGGTAATATTTTGGTGTATGCCCACTTAACAGTTCATTGAAGAAATTCAAACATCCCCAGTTTGTAACATCATCCTCAGTGATGTTTATTAATGTCTCAAAGGGGAACCCAAACGAATTTTTTATTTTGCTGAAAACTATTGAAAATCATTAATCACAGTCTAATTTGAATGGTAAACATTTTTGATTTTTTTTTGCCAATCACAAAGTGTTGAAAAAAGCCCTAAAGTGTCGATTTTAGATTTTGCCAGTGACGTCACACTATGAACACACCTTCATGCAAATGGCGGCTTACATAGAGAAAGTGCATTTCAAGCTCGGATTCTGATACTGATTCTACCATAATTAGCAACTCTGAAGGTTCTCAGGATGTTGAAACGGATCAGTGGGACTTTGAAGAAAACATTGGAGACAAAATTAGTGATGGAAATGCTTTCAGGGGAATTATGGAGCCGTATCATTTTGAGCCTTGTGCGAGTGATTCAGACGAAGATGGTGTTAGTGGTGGCGGTATTTGTAGTGAAGATGAAAACGCCGGTCGCATGTTCCCTACAGATTGGTAGGTTTTGTTTTTACGTTCAGTTGACGGTTTATCAGAGATTTTGTATAAATTGATAAATCAGTTATATTACTCCAGAAGAAATATGGCATGGACACAGCACAGACACAACACAGCACAGACACGGCACAGCATGCACATGACATAGCACGGACATGACACAGCACAGACACGACATAGCATGGACACGACACGACACAACACGGACATGACACAGCATGGACACGACACAACACAGATACGACACAGCACAGATATGGCACAGCACACACATGACATAGCACAGACATGACACAGCACAGACACGACATAGCATGGACAGACACAGTATGGACACAACACGATGCAGCACGGACATGACACAGCATGGACACAACACAGACATGACACAGCACAGACAGCACAGCACAGATACGACACACCACGGACATGACAACACAGCATGGACACGACATGAGACAGCACGGACTTGACACAGTATGGACATGACAGTATGGACACAACACAGACACGACACAGCACGGACACGACACAGCATGGACACGACACAGCATGGACACGACACAACAAAGACCCATCACAGCATAGACACAACACAGCACACAGACACGACACAGCACGGACACGATGCATGGTTACGATACAGCATGGACACGACACAGCATGGACACGACACAGCATGGACACGACAGCACGGACATGACACAGCACGGACATGGCATGACATGACACAGCATGGACATGACACAGCACGGAGACAACAGCATGAACACGACACAGCACGGACATGGCACGACACAGCACAGACATGACATGATACAGCACAGACACGACAGCATGGGCACAACACAGCATGGACACGACACAACACAGACACGACGCAGCATGGACATGACACAACATGAACATGACACAACGCAAACACGACACAACACAGACACGACACAGCACAGACACGACACAGCACAGACAGGAGACTTCGACATTTAATAGCAAAATAACCCACTTTAATAATTGCAAATCGGAAAAAAGACACATCATATCTATTTTTGAAGGGTATCAAGGGATAGGTTAGCGTCGAGGTAGTCTGAGGGTTTGGGGTTCCCCTTTAAAGTGGCATCTTCAAAAATGTAATTTCTTTAAAAACTTTTGGGGCTTATTATATTATTGTCCTTCGTGGGTGAATTTAATGGAGTCATTGCAATATGTAATATTATGACCATTTTGGTTAAAGCTTTCTGGGGCTAAACCCAAAACATTAAAGGATTGAATGGCTCCATCATGAAGCAGCACTGTTGCATAATATTGAAAAATTATGGTATTGACCCTGTTAACTCTGCCCAAGCCCACCTATTTCCAACCTGCCTGTTTTCCTTCTTGAGAGGTTTATTCTGTGTCCATCCCATGTGTCCTCACCTCGTCCTCATTCTTCCTCACATCCCTTATCTGTGAAGCATGTCTCTAATGTGTCCCTCAATCATTCTGTTTTGTGTTTCCCTCTCTCCTGCCATTTGTTTTGTTATATTGCGTCCCGATCCCGATTCCATATTATCCCGGGATGCTCAAAGGGACAAAGGCCAATCCCACAAAACCTATTACTAATCTTATTATAATGGAGCAAACACATATGGTTATGTATGTATGTATGTATGTATGTATGTATGTATATATGTATGTATGTATGTATGTATTGTTATGAATTTTTGGGTAGTGACATATATATATATATATACAACAGTGCATTCAGAAAGTATTGAGACCCCTTCACTTTTTTCACATTTTGTTATGTTGCAGCCTTATGCTGAAATCGTTTAAATTCATTTTTTCTCTCATCAATCAACACTCAATACCCCATAATGACAAAGAGAAAACAGGATTTTAGAAAGTTTTGCAAATTTATTTAAAAGAAAAAAAACTGAAATTTCACATTGACATAAGTATTCAGACCCTTAACTCAGTACTTAGTTGAAGCACCTTTGGCAGCGATTACTGCCTCGATTCTTCTTGGGTATGAGCTTTGCACACCTGGATTTGGGGATTTTCTGCCATTCTTCTCTGCAGATCCTCTCAAGCTCTGTCAGGTTGGATGGGGACTGTTGGTGGACAGCCATTTTCAGGTCTCTCCAGAGATGTTCGATTGGGTTCAAATCAGGGCCCTGACTGGGCCACTCAAGGACCTTCACAGAGTTGTCCCTAAGCCACTCCTGGGTTGTCTTGGATGTGTGCTTAGGGTCATTTCCTGTTGGAAGGTGAACCTTCGGCCCAGTCTGAGGTCCTGAGCGCTCTATTTCAGGTTTTCATTAAGGATATCTCTGTACTTTGCTCCGTTCATTGTTCCCTCAACCCTGACCAGTCCCCCAGTCCCTGCTGCTGAAAAACACCCCCACAGCATGATGCTGCCACCACCATGCTTCACCGCTGGGATGGTATTGGGCAGGTGATGAGCGGTGCCTGGTTTCCTCCAGACATGACGCTTAGAGTTGAGGCCAAACAGTTCAATCTTGCTTTCATCAGACCACAGAATCTTGTTTCTCACAGTCTGAGAGTCTTTTAGGTGCTTTTTTGCAAACTCAAAGCGGGCTTTCATGTGTCTTTCACTGAGGAGAGGCTTCCGTCTGGCCACTCTGCCATAAAGCCCAGATCGGTGGAGTGTTGCAGTGATGGTTGTCCTTCTGGAAGGTTCTCCCATCTCCACACAGGATCTCTGGAGCTCAGCCAGAGTGACCATCGGGTTCTTGGTCACCTCTCTTACCAAGGCCCTTCTCCCCCGATTGCTCAGTTTGGCTGGGCGGCCAGCTCTAGGAAGAGTCCTGGTTGTTCCAAACTTCTTCCATTTAAGAATTATGGAGGTCACTGTGCTCTTGGGAACCTTCAATGCAGCAGAATTTTTTTTGGAGGCTTCCCCAGATCTGTGCCTCGACACAATCCTGTCTCTGAGCTCTGCAGGCAATTCCTTCGACCTCATGGCTTGGTTTTTGCTCTGATATGCATTGCCAGCTGGGAGACCTTATATAGACAGGTGTGTGCCTTTCCAAATCATGTCCAATCAATTGAATTTACCACAGGTGGACTCCAATCAAGGTGTAGAAACATCACAAAGATGATCAAGAGAAATGGGAGGTATCTGAGCTAAATTTCAAGTGTCATAGCAAAGGGTCTGAATACTTATGTCAATGTGATATTTCAGTTTTTTCTTTTTAATAAATTTGCAAAACTTTCTAAAATCCTGTTTTCTCTTTGTCATTATGGGGTATTGAGTGTAGATTGATGAGGTCAAAAATGAATTTAAACGATTTCAGCATAAGGCTGCAACATAACAAAATGTGAAAAAAGTGAAGGGGTCTGAATACTTTCTGAATGCACTGTAGATTCAGGTAGGTCTGGGTAGGTATCATGCTCCAGTTCTCGTGATATGGAACCCCACATGTAATAAGTCTGTTTCGGCGGTTTGTTCAGATTAAGTGTTTATTCGTCCCCGTCACAAGGGGGCGGGGCTTGTTAACTAGATTAGGGCATAAGGGTAAAATTCCCTTGCACGTCGTTCCCCCTGTGATCATCACTGTGTCCCGTATGGCAACGCACATAGACACTAGATAGGAATCCATCCCCATTAGTGCACACACTAACTAATTGCCCCCTAATAATAAAACTCACCAGAAGCCAGTTCGGGGCACTGCCGATGGAGCCGCAGCCAGCAACAACACCAACTTGCATAGCAACACTCATCGGTCAGGCAAGCCGAGAGCCACGCCCAGAGGGGCAGCGAATGGACAAGACACCAGCAATAGGGAGACGAGGCAAGATGAAGCTTGTGATTGGTCAAGGCAGGGGCAAGAAGCTGACCACTGATTGGTGGAAGGAAGACACGAGGCAGGAGTCGACCAACCAAAGGCTAGACAATAAGGAGTCAGCTGATTGGCCAAGGGGGATCAATAAAAGTGAGGAGAGACCAACATTTTCTCTCTCTCCTTTGTGCTCTTGTTTTTGGACTGCCTCTTGCTCTGGTGCCTGCCTGCGAGTGTGTGTGTTGACGATCTGCTCCTCTTCGCGTTTTGGACCTCGGCACAGTGGTTGTGTGCCAGCCTCGTCTCCTCGTTCCCCTGTTCATTGACATCTGGAATTGAAACAGCTGACGGGAGAGGCGGCGTGTGGACGAGAGTACGAGCGCTGCGGCGGGTGAGGACATTGAGGCCTATTTTTGTTCGAGGAGGTTCCCGCTAACGCCATGAACGACTTTTGGCGATCCCTGACACACCAGTGCAGTTGAGATAAGTCCCCACAATAAATCACACAACGGTTCCTTTCATTTATTTTCCCTTCGTCCGTGTGATACATGAGGTGTGTGGGATCCCAACTTAGGTTTTAGTTTTTATCGTCGCGTTTTCTTGTCCCGGCATCCGTTGTAAGTAAACCCTTTTATTATTTTACCTGTTATTCTAAATTCCGTGTTCGTCGAGTTTATTTCCTGCAGGTTTGAAGACTGCTCGGGACCGTCAGGTAACATATGCCGCTTGTTCTTCTTCTTCTCTTTACTCCCGTGCTTGTATAGTGAGTCCGTATTTCAATAACGCCTCAAATTAATGCTCGAATTGCTATCCGTGATTTCCCGGTCTTCACCGAGGGGAAGCACATGACAGTATGTATGTATGTATGTATGTTTGTATGCATGCATATTTGTGATCAAAACATCTTCAAAAATATATAAAACTGATAAACACAGTCCATGAAGCCGGCAGGCGCTGAAACCGTAGGACTATATATCTATTAATTACAAACTGTTTGAACATCGGTTGCATCCTGCCTATTAATTATGTACGTCTATTAATTATGCACTGTTGGAATATACCTTTCACCGCTTTAGGCTGCTGAGACCACTTAGATCTTTGAAGACCCTTTAAGTCCCCCAAGACCCTTAAACACCCAAAAGACCCAAAATACCCTGAAGACCCAAAATACCCCAATGACACTTCAAGACCCTGAAGACCCCAAATACCCTGAAGACCCAAAATACCTGAAGATCCAAAAGCCCCAAAGTACCCTGAAGACCCCAAAAAACTCCAAAGACACCATCGCCCCCACTAACCCACACCCACTATTCCCTTCCCTCACTCCCAGAGAAAGCTGGCATAGTCAAAGATGCCTCTGCAGCGACGTGTGGTGAGCCGTGCGGAGTGCGCCAATCCACGCTCGTAGTAATAATAACCACTGTCAAAATAAATAACCACTGTCATTGCTGATTCGCTTCTCAGTTACTGAAAAACTACAAGCACAGGATTAATCCATAATCATAGCACACTGCCAGCAACAACATCCAGATGCATCGCATCGCATTGTCACACAGTTAGACTATTGTAAGAATGTCTCAAATTGACACCATGTGGTCACCTAATTTGGCACCTAATTGCCAATCCCGTTTCTAGTCTATACCCAGTGTAAAATACAGCTGTCAGCAGAAGCAGCTTCATTTCATTACAGAGAATGTTACATTCATTCTCTGCAAACACCACATTTAGAAATGAAGAGTTGAATAAAAAGATGATGCGTTAGTGCAGTTGGCTTTTGACAACACACTTCTGAAAGGGTTAGAGAATTTATGTGATGATAAGTTTACTACAGAGCGCCCAAATTCACAGCATGGAATGCCACATCCTTTGTGGCTTTGGCCAACTGTCCGATGATCCCTCGTGGGAGGATGTCCTTCCTCTTAAAGGATGCCAAACCGGCCACCACAAAGGCCCATAAAAGCAATCGTGCCCTGTGATTGTGCAGCTCTCCGACCTCCTTCCTTCCCCATGATAAAGTTATGCTGCAGTGGTGTGTTGGCCCAAATTTCAAAGGTTGGCAAAGAGCCATTTTAGAACAAGTCTTGTCTTAGCTGCAGGGTGAGGGATCTCTCTTGGAGCAAAGACTGAATGCTGGAAAGATTGTGAACCCAAAGTTCAGACATATCTTATCTTCGGTCTGCAGTCAAATTAACGATAGGAAATCACATTTTTTAAAGAGAAAAACTTGCACAGTTTCATAATGCGAGTTATTCCTTACAGTAAAACATTTGTGAGCATCTTTTTTCGTCCAAGTGGCCAAATAATAAAAAATGTATACATCTTTGCATCATTGAGCATGATCAAGTTAAATGGGAGATTCAAGAACGTTCCATGGCTCAAGAACGTGTGGTCAGAACAATGATTGCGATCTGAAAGATTCAGTGTAAATAGTTTGTAAAACAGTGCACAAAAGCAACCAATGACGGATAATAAAAAATGACTATTTAGGAACTTGTAATGAGTGTGAAAATAAATTGAATCATACTTTTGGTCCAGTAGCACCTGGGACCCCTTTCTGGCCATTGCGACCTGAAACACCCTGCAATATTGACAGAAGTTGAGAGTGAGAGCGAGATAGAGCATTGGCAACTTCAAATAAATAACTGTGGTCAAAGTAATTTAAAAAAAATTAAAAGGCATTTTGATGACAACTTTTTGAAAATATTTCTGGCTTATACTGAATGTAAAGACAACCATATAATTCCTCATTGAGACCACAGCCCACAACCATATCGGGGGTGTGTCGATTTTACATATATATATATATTTGTTTTTATAGAAATGAAGAGTTGAATAAAAAGATGATGCGTTGGTGCAGTTGGCTTTTGACAACACACTTCTGAAAGGGTTAGATAATTCATGTGATGATGATATATTGTTGCATCTATATTGTTGAGGCTCAACAACAACAACAACTCATCAACTCCTGCGGTTGAGTTTCAGCAAACAACAACAACGATGATGATATATTCTTGGATGATGATGATATATTCTTGTATCTATATTGTTGAGGCTCAACAACAACAACAACAACAACAACAACTCATCAACTCCTGCGGTTGAGATTCAGCAAACAACAACAACAACTCGGGCCAGGGGGGAAGTGCCTTTTTTTCTCTCTTTCTGCCGTTTTTCATGCGAGTGCGCAAACCGCCATTTTTCTCCGTTTCTATTTTCCTTTGAGTATTCGCTCATTCTGCGGGTGTGAAGACTTGGTACGTTATTATCCGACTGTGAAATGCCTCTTTGTAACGTTTTAATCATTGACATTCTTCGTGATTGTTTGTTTTCGATTTGTTGCTTGATAGTTCCTTACTGCTTGTATGAATTAATATATTTTCTGTATGATTTGTTCATTCCAGAATAAAACGGCATTCTTTGGCAAGGTTGTCGTCACGCTCTTGTTCATACGACCGCCGGCATGGTACAGGTCACCAAGCACCTGTACATATATATATATACACACAGTCACGTGAAAAAGCAAGTACACCTCATGTAAAGTTTTGACTTTTTCAACATATTTCAACATACAGCTATTTGATCTTCATTTCAACAATATTGATAGATAAAGGCGATATAATATAACAAATATCATGAAACATTTACATTTAGTAGTCCATTGTATAATTTAAATAAACATAAATGCAAATTTCGAATGTAGAAAAAGTAAGTACACCCTTGGCTCTAATAGGTGGTATTGCCCCCTTTGGCAGAAACAACCTCAAGTAGGCGTTCCTTATAACTGTCTACCAGTCTCTGACATCGACTGGGAGAAATTTTTGCCCACTCCTCCATGCAGAATTCTTTCAGCTGTGCGATGTTTGAGGGGTTTCTTGCATGCACAGCTCGTTTCAAATCTCCCCACAACATCTCGATGGGATTTAGATCTGGGCTTTGACTTGGCCATTCCAGACCCCTCCATTTCTTTCTTTACAGCCATTCCTTGGTGGATTTACTGGTATGTTTAGGGTCATTGTCATGTTGCAAGGTCCACCTTCGGTTGAGCTTCAACTTTCCGACAGATGGCCTCACATTATCCTCAAGCACCCTCTGTTACAATGTAGAATTCATAGTGGATTCTATGATGGTGAGCTGCCCAGGCCCTGATGCAGCAAAGCTGCCCCAAACCATAATATTTCCACCACCATGCTTTACAGTTGGTATCAGGTTCTTGTGGTCAAATGCTGTCTTTGGTTTTTGCCAAACATGTCTTCTGGTACTGTGGCCAAATAGCTCTACCTTTGACTCATCTGTCCAGGGCACATTGTTCCAGATGTGCTGGTCTTTGCCTAGGTGTTCATTGGCAAACTTTAGTCTTGCCCTGATGTTCTTTCTGGACAGCAAAGGTTTCCTCCTGGCACACCTCCCATGCAGATCAAATTTGTGCAGCCTCTTTCTAATGGTAGACTCGTGCACTTTGACATCAACAGTGGCAAGAGCTACCTGTAGGTCCCATGATGACATTCTGGGGGTTCTTAGAGACTTCTTTCAGCATCTTGCGGTCTACTCTAGGGCTGAACTTGCTGGGCGGCCTGGCCTGAACAGGTTGGCAGTTGTTTGGAATCTTCTCCACTTGTAGATGATCTTCCGGACAGTCGAATGATTGATTTCAAATTGTCTGGAGATCTTTTAAAATCCCTTCCCAGACTCGTAGGCATCCATAACCTTCTTTCTGAAGGCCTCAGAGAGCTCTTTTGATCGAGGCATGGTGACGCCACACACTTCAACAACAAAGACCAAACCAAACTAAATGTCTGAGGTTTAAATAAGACAGGTTCCTGCAAGATCCTCTCTAACAATGTTCCAATCATTTGCACCTGAGCTGGTGCACCTGATTCTAATTTTAGGTATTTGAAGTAGTGATAAATGTCGGGGTGTACTTACTTTTTCCACATGCGAAATTTGCATTTATGTTTATTTAAATTATACAATGGACTCCAAAATGTAAATGTTTCATGATATTTGTTATATTATATCACCTTTATCTATCAATATTGTTGAAATGAAGATCAAATAGCTGTATGTTGAAATATGTTGAAAAAGTCAAAACTTTACATGGGGTGTACTTACTTTTTCGCGTGACTGCATATATATATATATATATATATATATATATATATATATATATATATATATATATATATATATATATATATATATATATTTATTTTTATATATATATATATATATATATATATATATATATATATATTTATTTATTTATTTATTTATTTATATATATATATATATATATATATATATATATATATATATATATATATATATATATATATATATGTATGTATGTATGTATGTATGTATGTATGTATATATATATATATATATATATATATATATATGTATGTATGTATGTATGTATATATATATATATATATATATATATATATATATATATATATATATATATATATATATATATATACATATTACATAGTGTATATAAATTAATAAATAATTCAAGGTGGTCTGGTATGTATGTAGGGATAATTGTAAAGTGTATGTAAATTAACTTTAAAAATCAAGGTTCAATCAAAAATCAAATTTTAAAAATCAATCAAGGTATGGTATGTATGTAGGGATAATTGTAAAGTGTATGTAAATTAATTTTAAAAATCAAGGTGGTATGGTATGTATGTAGGGATAATTGTAAAGTGTATGTAAATTAATTTTAAAAATCAAGGTGGTATGGTATGTATGTAGCAGTAATGGTAATGTATATAAATTAATAAATAATTCAAGGTCGTATGGTATGTAAGATCTCAAAAAATATCTCAATGATCTCAAAATAGCAACTGTGGACTCAGTGCTACTTAAAATACGCTCATTGAATTGGCTAATGTGTGATACAACCGTCAACATGACATCTTAGTTGCAGTACCAATCGTGGGTTCCCAGGAAAATGGTAACTCCAGGTGCTTACCGTCGCTCCCCTTGGAGCAGGCACTCCTGGGAGGCCGGTAAAGCCACGGTTTCCCTGCACACACAGGATAGAGCATGGATGCATGAGAACAATAGAGATACATTTGAGCATCTCGAGTTTGTGTTGCTACCCTGCGCACGTAAAGTGACAAGTGCGGTTAAGCAATCGGTACACCTCTGTCCGTCCGTCCATCCACAAACGTCAGTTTATGGTCGAGGAGTAACTTAATATCAATTGAATGTCATATTTTGAACACAAATGGGAACATGGATCGGAAAACGAACCTGTAGTTTAGCAGTACGGTAATTTGGCTTGGATTTGGTCCTGATCGCACATTCGCAGAGAGGAGTGAGATTATTTGTTTTACTCTGTCTCCCTGTCTGGCAGTCAAACAAAATTGAAAATCATTCCAAACAGAAGATGGACTGTTTTAAGTATGTCATAAAGGACACATATAACAGCCACAAATAACTAATGTAACGTGTTTGATCGAGTTATGTAATAACCACTGCAGCACCGGCGGTAAATTTCCGGCATTATTTTTTCCCTACCACCATTACTATCTATATTTTATTTAAATTTAATTATATACTTTGAACATTGAAGTATTACAGATAAATTAACTTTATTATTGTGTTACAGTCTTTATGATTAGGTAAATACTAATATTGTAATGCCTCTTGCAACTAAAACCATCGTTATACCAAGCATATGGCTTTGCTAAGCATATGGCTTTGCTACTAGACCGAAAAATGAGGGTGAGGAAACGAAGTGGAATTTTCCCAGAATTTTGCTCAATGGAAAATGAGCTTCCGCATAACGAAGGTTCGCTATACGAAGGGGTATGAAGATATGTAAACCCTTCGTTAAGTAGGGGATACCTGTACCTGGACATGTTAAATAAGGTGGTGTATAAGAAACGCTTCAACAGCGGAAATTTTTATCCGACCTTCAAAATCATTATTTTATTTCATTTGAATGATATACCTGAACACTGCATGGGGTAAGGTTTGTGGCTTTTGGGTCTTCAGGTATTTTGGGTCTTCAGTCATTTTGGGGCTTTGGGGTCTTTAAGTGTCATTGGGGTATTTTGGGTCTTTGGAGTCTTCTGGGTCTTTTGGGTCTGTACTCTGTAGTTGTTGTTGTTGTTTTGTCGTCCTAATCGTTGTCTCACTATTTTTGTTGTGTACAAGACTCAAGTCAAGCCAAGCTGATTTGAGCTGGAGCAGTACTTCTGTTGATTTCAAATTCAAAATAGCAGTTACCTATTTGCAGCTAAAAATGATCTCAAATGTAAGGTACAAATTAATTAAATTATTAAATTAAATGTAAATTATGAAATTATTAAATGTAATCATTATTATTAATTAAATTAAATGTTAAAATTAAATTAAATGATATTATTAAATTAAATTAATTTAAAAACAATTATTTAATTTTTAATTCATTTTTTTCTTGTTTGATTAATTATTTATTTAAATTTTATTAATTAAAATAAGCAAATTTAGTTAAATTCAATGTTAAATGTAATTATTAATTAAATATAAAAATTATTAAATGTAAGGTATTAAATTTTGTGAGGTACAAAATGTACAAATTGGTACAAGCTGCACATTCCGTTTTATTTATTTTTCACCATTATTAATCGTTGTATTATCAACTGTCAGTGATACCTTCTTGCCCAGGTAACATGTGGATACGGTTGGAAGCTTTTCCAATCTGCCCAAATGATCATCTTGGGAGATGGGATGCGAAAGGGATCTAACATGATCTTTCATGGACCCACTTGCCAAGGCTGACATTCAGCCGGAAGCGATTTGGGCGGAATTTGTACTTTGGTCCGGGTACCAGCAATAACTCCCCTACTCTCACCTACTCTTCAGGAGATCATATCTTGCAATAAAATAAAAATGCATCATCACTCAATCCAATGCAAAACTTACCCAAAGGCTTTGCAAATAACAAAATTAAGGTCAAATCTTGGTGACATTTGAAACAGTGACAAAACAATGATGTGACAAACTTATCAGTATGCTCTCCACCAAACCAGCAAGTGAAATTAGTACAAGACAACCGAGTCATCAGTTTACCTTCAGTTTATCACGCTAACCGTTCAATCAAGTGGTGGCCGTCAGATGATAACCCACCCCGTCCTCCTCCAATATGAATCGTAAGATTTAAAAAAGCATAACAACACATAAACAAAGAAGGTGCTGAGAATCCCTCAAAGCATCCCAACTTCCATTCGGTAATTGCTTCCTGTTTTAAACTATTGGCACCACAATTCAGAACTTACACCCAATTGCCCCCAAAAAAGTTCCGCACGGCAAAGTTGATTTTCCTGGCCTCATGTGCCTATTTAATAGGACTGGCAAGCAAGCAGTGTAACTTGGCTGAATAAAAGTATCAAACTTTACAGGGGTTCCTTGAATACAGGAATTGGAAACAGCAACCCCAGCATCAGCTGGTGTGTGCTTCCCATGTGCAAAGGACAGAATTAGTAAGGCATAAGGAAACTGCAAATTACCAACATGCCTTGCTTCCTTGCGGGCCATGCAGCCCTGGCTCCCCTTGCACTCCTGGGACTCCCTGAGGAGGGGTGATGATGGATGTGGGAGGACATTATTATTACTTGAAGGCCTCAAGGACCTCCATAACAAGACACACACACACACACACACACACACACACACACACACATATATATATATAGATATATATAAACACACACACACACATATATATATATATATATATATATAGATAGATAGATAGATAGATATATAGATAGATAGATAGATATATAGATATAGATATAAATAAAATGAGAAAAGGGTTCATGGTCAGGAATCAAAACTATTCTGTTATTTAGTGCAGAGAAAAACACTCAAAGAACAAAATGAAACACTGACTGCCCACTAGTTCAATAATGATGTCTTCAGGGTTCTGATCATGCAATTGACCCCAGTACCCAACAAAGTCAGTCCGCAGTACAAATATTTGAACGGAGTATGACAATATTGCAGAAAATAGTCTAACAAAGTTATAACCATGTTATGACCATTGTCATCGAGCAATAGGCCCAACCCAATAAACAATGGGAATACGTATGTCGCTGAGTATTTGTGACATCACAACCAAATGCAATCTGGGATAGAAACCTCATTTCCAAATGGCAAATGGCATTTTGGGTTTTATGGCAGGACAGGTTTATTGATTACAGTACTTTATAAATATAAGTCATACCAGGAATGATTTGGGTATCCTGTACAAACACATTTTTTCCCATTCCATGGCTCTTTTTAATTGAGAAAAACCACAATAAAAATTGGAGGTGCTTTGAAACGATCAGTCAGGTTCATCTTTCTTCTGCATGTACTGGAGTCTTTGACCTAAAAGTTATAGATAATTTATGGTTTCAACATCCTCCTCTGGTCGAGTACTAGAACATCTGAAAAGAAGAGTCTTACCAAAGTGAAAAACTAGACACAACTGATGTAGTTACCTCCGACACCGAAGGTGGACAGAGGTTATGCTTTCACCCCTGTCTGTCTGTCTGTCTGTGAGCAGGATATCCCAAAAAGTCATGGAGGAATTTGGATGAAACTTGATGGACAAGTTGGGTATGTGACAAGGACGAATTGATTTGATCTTGGAGAAGATCCAGATCTGAATCTGAGAATTATTTCATTTTTTAAAGTGATTCTTCACCATTGAGATATATAATAAATAATAACCACCTTTAGAGGCCATGTTTCCCCGCAAAGCGGGGGTTGGCCTTTTTCGGGAACCATGGTTGTTGTTGTTTTTCGGTCCCCTTTTTGAAGCAATGTTTTACGGCCGGATGCCCTTCCTGACGCCAACCCTTCTTGCCGCCTTTGTCGACAAACAGGGAATTACCAGTGAACTGGTACTCAATTAGCCGACCTCGGAAGGATGACAGGCTGAGTCAACCCCCCTGGCGTTAATTCAGCAATCGACCGGGATTCGAACCCAGGACCCTAGGATCCTAAGCCGGCACCCTAGCCGCTAGCCCAACACCAGGGTCTTCACCATTGAGAGCCAGGGCCAAAAACTATATATAGCAGGATGTTTCAAAAAGTTATGGACAGAATCCGACGAAATTTGGTGGATGAGTTTGGTAGGTGACAAGAACAAGATGATTCGATTCGATTTTGGTTCAGGTCCGGATGCAGATCCGGCCTATCAGTGGAATACAAAACGTAATCTGTTCAGCCTAGCAGAGGTACTTAAAGCGCTGGTCTAGTTATATCTGATTTCAACTTTACATATAACAAGGCCTTGGCCACGTATGGGAAAAACATGAAGTCTTTAAAAACTTTATCATATAATTTGCTTTTCAGTGACATCAGAGGTGAGTAATTTTTAAGAAAAAGGAATACAAATATTTATATTATAAAATGCAGAAGGATAAACATGTTCTATGTTTCAACAACGTTCCCACATTCATGTCTCATTAATTAATTGGTTTCACTCATTAATCACGTGGTTACCCCCTTCAGATTGTACACTGACACATGCAAGTATAGAATTTAATGTAAAGTTGAATGCATAGCAGCC
Source organism: Myxine glutinosa (assembly GCF_964187855.1). Lineage (NCBI taxonomy): Eukaryota > Metazoa > Chordata > Myxini > Myxiniformes > Myxinidae > Myxine > Myxine glutinosa. The sequence continues at coordinate 29,929,275 of NC_136268.1, forward strand.
TGACTTTTATTATGAGCGCTTATGGAGTTTTTGTGTATCCATGGAATCCATCATTGCTGCTGACATCGTCTTCCTTTTTTTTGCAAACATCACTGACAGTTGTATTCTGTTCTCCTTACTCAACTCTGGAAGCGCACACTGCTGCTTCGCTCTCAGCCGTGGTCAGACAAGAGGTCAAGACCGTCTCCCTGGACTAGGTATTCAACACCATCTGGCATCCTGCTCTACTTGATAAGATTGCCACCCGTGGCACACAATGCCTTGGGCTTTCTGAAGCTTAACAATACAAACCTGACTTTCTGATTTCCGACAATTGCACAGTCAATGTGTTGCTATCAATGGAATCCTTTCCTTTCTCTCCCACCCCAACCACCCACCCCCATCCATTGGAGGCTGGAAAGGCCCGAGGCAGTGTGTTGGGCCCAGTCTTGTTCCTCATCTACAAAAATAACTTCTCCAATGCTCTGAAAACCCTCTCTTCCTTTTATCAGATGTTTACACATTTTATCATGCAGTACTCATCCCACTGACTCACACTCACACGCTGCTTCACTGCCGATCTGAAATTGATTCACTGTTGATCTGACAAATATAAGATGTCTTTCATTCCTGACAAATCTTGCACTCACACTGCCACTCCCGAAGGATCATCAAATAAACCAAGAGAATTCCATGGTCAACCATTTCAAGACATTCCATCTCTTGAACATCTGGACCTCGCCATCACCACAACCTCTTCTGGGTGACCATATAGCCAAGCTGGCAACCAAAGTCAACCCCAGATTGTGCATCCTCTGTCGTAACTCTTTCCTTGAAATATCAGAACTGCTCACAGTCTACAAGGCCTTTGTCTGTGGCTCAATTCAGTTCTGCTCTCCCCTACAGGTTGGCAAACCAGCATCATATCTGTCTCACCTGTATCCTATAAACCTCTCAACATTAGAACCACAAGACCTGCTTCGCTCTCAGCCGTGGTTTTGGGGGGTTTTTTTCACCACCTCTCCTCCGTCCTCGAATCCCTCCGGCCACCCACAGCTCCACCAGTATGTACATGTTTTTTCACTGACCCCCTCCTAATTATTAAACTCCTAGAAACGAGGATTAATGTTCAACTCCACCCTTTTGTTCCTCTCTTCTCCTGTTTGTGGAACCGCTTTCCAGAGGCAGTGTGAATGCACTCTTCCCTCCAGGGCTTCAAACGGGTGTTGTACCGACATCTCCTGTTCGCCCTTATCCCTACCCACAATTTTTTCTACCCCATTGACCTTGCCTAAACCATCCCTCTTACCTGCAGGTAGGTTACTATGTTTCCTCAACCTTTCCTGTTCACTCATTTCCCTTGCTTGTTTCGTCCAATTGTTGCCCAGATGCTCCATTGTCAGTACATTGCCATTTTACCCTTTCTCACTTCCTATTTCCATGATCCTACATCATGTATCACAATAAAATGTATTAAAAGCCCAAGGATTTATACATCCTTTTAAGAACCATTGTTGTTACTGCTTGGTAAAGATAAATGACAGAGTGGTACAGAAGAGGGTTAAAATACTGGAAAGTTTTGGGCCAGTGGTCATTACAGTTCAGTCTCCTGAGCTGCAAGTGTTTTTGGCAAGGGATGTTAATGAAGTACATCTCCTCCTCTAAGTAAACCAAAGGATGAAGAATCAAATTTGTTGGTTAAAAAATAAATACATAAAAAGCATTGTTAGCATTAGCCCGATAACTCTTTCAAAAAAGATGAGCATGTGGTTAATTTGTCAATCTCTCAAACAAGCAATGTTACAAAAAGAGTGACACACACCTTGAAACCAGGAGGTCCCACATGCCCTGGATTGCCAGGATGTCCTCGTTCACCCTATGGCAAGAATAATCAAATGATACAGGAATGATCAAGTATATATACATAGGCTGGAGAGGCCCGGGTCTTTTACAACCCCATTTACAACCCGAGCCAACCCCATTGCTTCAACTATTTTACATCGTACTGTATATATACACAAAGAATTAAGTTAAGCACCCCCCCCGTTTTTTTACAACCTTGCACATTACAAGTTTGTTGTCGTCAAAACAGTGTAATATACCCATGATATTGCTATATTTTCTGGAGAAGTGATATTATGGTCACATAAAAACATAACAATCATGCCGTTTTCAATATTTTATTCTGAATAATTTAAGGTGAAATTTTTTGGGAATTTTAGGCATATTTTCACCTCAATTTAAGTATGGAGCTATAGGTCCATCACGGACAGTGTGGATGACGTTTATGTTTTCTAACGTACAGTCATTGTTCTGAGAAGACCTCTAGCGATCTTTGCGTCAATAACGTGTGTAGGACCCACGTGATCGGATCACTGACTCAACCCTACGTCTCATAGACCCTGTAAGCCGTCGTATGCGTTGCTGTGGCAGGTTGTTCCATTCCCGATGTAATGCACGTTCCAATTCATCCAGATTGGCTATTGGAGGGACCATCTTCGCAATTTGTCGTCCCAACATGTCCCAAACGTGCTCGAGGGGGTTCAACCTGCCACAGCAACGCATACGACGGCTTACAGGGTCTATGAGACGTAGGGTTGAGTCAGTGATCCGATCACGTGGGTCCTACACACGTTATTGACGCAAAGATCGCTAGAGGTCTTCTCAGAACAATGACTGTACGTTAGAAAACATAAACGTCATCCACACTGTCCGTGATGGACCTATAGCTCCATACTTAAATTGAGGTGAAAATATGCCTAAAATTCCCAAAAAATTTCACCTTAAATTATTCAGAATAAAATATTGAAAACGGCATGATTGTTATGTTTTTATGTGACCATAATATCACTTCTCCAGAAAATATAGCAATATCATGGGTATATTACACTGTTTTGACGACAACAAACTTGTAATGTGCGAGGTTGTAAAAAAACGGGGGGGTGCTTAACTTAATTCTTTGTGTATATATATATATGAAATAACATATTAAATCCAATAATCGACATGTGACAACACTGACAGTATGAAATGCAAGTGATCAGGTATTTGCAACTTTTAACTGCAAGTTTCTCAACCTCGATGACTAAAAGGAGAAGTGTGTGTGTGTGTGTGTGTGTGTGTGTGTGTGTGTGTGTGTGTGTGTGTGTGTGTGTGTGTGTGTGTGTGTGTGTGTGTCATTGATTGTTATATCCATAGTCAGGTTTCACAAGATGGAACGGAGCCCTCCTAGAGTTCTGAGTAGCCACCTCCATTTGGACGAGGGATCTCGATTGATGGACTAAGTTGTGTTGTTCTCAGAGTTTTGTTCCGAGGGCTCTTTTCAGGATTGTCACTGAGTACAGGTTCCAACTGTAGTTAGTTTGTGGTAAAACCCACTGGGGATATTTTCTAAGATCTCTGTAAGGTTCTTCTTCATCAATCCCATTGCTCTAATTATCACTGGTACAATTTTGGTGCTTTTCAGCTTCCAGGATCTTTTCACTTCATTCTTGAGATCTTGATATTTGATCATTCTCTTATTATTATTATTATTATTTATATGTTACCTTATTTTCCTTTTTGTTCCTGAGTACTCTGTCCAGGTGCAATGCTTTGTTTTCTATGTTCACGCTGGATGGGATAATTCGGTCCTGCATGAGCATTATGTCCTTGTTTTCAATGATGGTTTTGGTTCATGTTTCTGTGAGTTTTGTGCAACTGGGACATTGAAATTTCGGCAGATGTGCCAGTGGATTACTCTACAAACCTTGTTGTGCCTTTGGGTGTACAGCTGTTCTGATATGAGCTTTTTACATCCCGATATGAGGTGATCTCCTTCACCGCCCATCTTCCACACATCATATTCAGAGCACGACCTGCATGGGAGCACATCCTCTCTCCCCTCAGCATTCCAGCTCTCTTTGTTTATTTATTTTCTGTCTTTCCTTATTTGAGGCAGGGAGTCTCATCTTTTTTGCCTTGATGCTTTGCCTCTCCTGGGGGAAGGTGTAGCCATTAATATTAGCATGACCCAACCTGGCTGCCTAGTGTGTCCACACAGACTTCACAGAGCTTTCTCTGTCGGAAGCCTATGACCCTTTGTTTGGAGTTTTTTTATTGTTATTCTCCAACACACACACCCCACTGTGCATCTCATACAGGGAATCTGTTGATTAACAGGCAGGAAAGGTCATGTTATTAACCCAACCATTGTGGGGTATAGAGAGTACGGGAGATCTTTGCTCAGTTCTGTAAGTAAAACCTACCTCAAGGATGTCGGGATTCCTCCAAATTTCTTCATTTAGTGTTATAAACAGCAATAGCGACTGTTTAAAAAGCTAATCATACGTGTTTGTGGTTTATAATATTTTTACTTCTGGTAGAGGCCATTGGGCTGTTGCTCCCACAAAATTCCATGAAAGGCTATTTATAAACATTGACTCGACGTTTGTTAAAGGAGGGAAAACTCCTTGGGGAGGTGGGACATTATTAGTGTTAATATTGTTTTGTAATAACATTAATATTATGCTATTATCATTCGTTTTGTTATTAGAAGCAGCCTTGGAAAAATGCCATGATAAAGCTAATTTAACATGGATATACACCTCAATATGCAACCCCATTGACGGCAATGGTGGGGAAAACCCGCTCGAGGGAGAAAACCCCCTTGGGGAGGGGGGGAAATGATTGCGCCACAACCTTAATTATGTCGAAGAGTCGAAGGGAGTCGAAGTCGAAGGGAGACTCTGGGGGAGTCGAAGAAGGATAAATTTCACTGCACAAGACACTTTATCACTGGGAACAGACAAATTATGAAGTGATGCTGAAGATTCTAATGGGACGACAGATGTTACTGCTGCAATTGTGACTGAGGCCATTGTTCAATCCTTTGTTATTTGAATCTTGATTTTCTGTGGAACCTGAGTTTTAAATTGTGTCTCAGGTTAATACATTGTAATAACAATCACAAAAAATATGTCATTCGGAGTTGTGGCCACAATGTTCATGCTGTGCGACTAACCTTTTCCCCTTTCCTGCCATCTAACCCGGGACGTCCCATCGGGCCACGAGTTCCCTGAAACAGAGACACACCTAGATGTAAAGTTCTGCAGCAAATCATTTTTGCAACATGGATCATCCAATTTCACAGCACGTTTTTTGGTATATATGTGATTGAGGCTCATGGAAGAGCTAGAGCAGGATGGAAGGGAACAAAATGGAAAAGGGGAAAACACCAACAGCACAGTACAAGTGAGTGAGAGTGATGGCAAGGGGAAGGACAGATGGGGGTGCAGAAGCTGAAACACAAGGTGAATAACTAATTCCTCTTCTTCCTCCATCTCAGATGAGATAGCTAAAGATGTGCTCAAATCTAAGACAACGAACTAGAATATCATTCAACTTTTTTGTATACAGTGTCAAGGCTCGTTGAATAGCTAGATCACAACGGATCAGGAAGCAACAGAACAAAAGGAATAGTAGAGAGAGAGGGGAGAGAGAGTGAGAGGGTGAGAGAGGGGAGGGGGATTTGAAGGACAACATTGAGGGAGACTTGAATAAACAATGGGTGTGGGGAGACATTGGAGGTAAGAAAGAATGCATGGGATCGCCAAGATGGTTACAGAAGGAAACTCTCAAGAATGATACATTTAATTTGGAAGGAGGTGGGCTTGGGGTGAGGGATGAGTGGTTAACAAGGGTAGAAAATATCATGGTATTGGATGGGGGATGATCTGACATGTTGGTGAACAGTTGTCTTGTAGACCTGAATAGAACAATGAGCTTGAAAAGAATGTGGAAGTTGGTTCCACAGGCAGGAAGAAAGTGGAGGTGAGAAGTGCATCTTGATTTTGGTAGTTACACCAGAAGAAGGTTGATGGTGGTCTGCGTACACCCTGCAGAAACCAGGAGGGTGGGAGGGGGAGGGCAAAGCACAAAAAGAGCAGAGGGTGAAGACCATAAAGGAGGCGGTAGAAGACAAAGAGACGAACTATCTGCAATGGGAAAGTAATAGACTCAGCTTCAATGTGGGATAGTCCGATGATCTTGAAGGCCTTGGTTTTCACGGTGTCAAGCTAGGGAAATGGCCCTGATCTCATGTGTAATATTGAGGGCCTCCATCCATTATTGGGTAAGGAGAAGCAGCATGTCCAAGGTAGTCTAAATCGGAATTGATGATCTGAGATGAGTTTGTTGGAGAAATGGAAGGAATTCATATTGACTGCGATGACCGGATGTACGCCAATAGGTCTGTGATTCAAGGGAGCTGCTTTTGCACCTTTATATGTAATGCAATTATGTTCACAGATTCCAAGCAAATGGAAGATGACCTAGAGTGGTGAAATATATCAGGTGAAAAGGGCAAAAAGAGGACGCAGGCTTTTAGGATACATGAGCTGATGAGTCTGGTCCAGTTGCAGAATCAGAGTCGAGGGTTGACCTAAACCTTTCCACCTTCACATGTGCAAAAGACACAGAGCCCATGAGCAGTTGAGTCCGACTGGATAGGGTGGATACAGAGAGCAAGGAGTTGGGGACACAATATTTGGAAGCAAACACAGAATTGAGGCATTTGGCCTTCTCACAAGCGGAGTCGACTGTATTGCTCTTTGAAGTCAGGGAAGGGATGAAAGGGAGCATACACCAGAGACAGACTTAACAAGATGCCACCAGGTTTTAGAGGAGGGGGAGAAGTTTGAAACTTCATTCTTAAGGTTGGACAGATGTTGTTTCTGGCTCTCCTGAGAGTGGACACCCACTTATTGTGGGCTTTTTGGAATGATCTGAGATTGTCTTTGGTCATGTTTGCTTTCCAGGAAGAGAAGGCAAGTTGCTTCAGAGCAACTGCCATACCAGAGGATTTTGTGTACGGGTGGGAAGAAGCGTAGGATAATTAAAGACGAAATGGGATGAATCTAAATAGCAGAAGAGAGAATTCCCAGGCTGAGTTAATATCAGGGGCAGTAGATATGGGAGACCAGACCTGAAGTGAGATAGCCGTTTACAGTCCTTGGCAATCTGTCTGAGTGAATTGCCAGAATCGCCTTTGCTGAAAATAACGAGAGAGATGTTGACCTTCATAAGTATATGATCATTTGAACCAATTGGGGGCATATGAAAAGCAGGAGATATTTGCAGGAAAATTTGTCATCACCAAGAGCAGAATGGAGGATTTGCCATGAGGATTTTAGAAAGTTCTCAGATGGAGTCAGTCCCATGGACTCACAGAAGTCCTTTGCTGAAGTGCGATATCTGGTGAGAGAGGTACCCACATCCAGCCAATTATCATGGTGACAATTGAAATATGAGGAAGAGAGAGTTTGGAATAGTGGTTAAAGGTTGGTCCATGTTGTCTGAGAGGATGGGGGTGAGGGAAAACTTGGAGAGGATGGGGGGGGGGGTGAGAGGGGAGCTTGGAGAGGGTAGGGAGAGGGGAAGCTTGGAGACGAAACGACATGACGTGGAGGGATGCTGAAGTAGGGGCACTTATAAGGGGTGGGGTTGGCAGGCCGTAGGCTTGTTGAAGATGTAGAAGAGGGTACTGACACGATGGGGTTTGACTCTGGAATATAACGTGAAGCGGATTTGATTGTTGTGCGCAGACAACCTCTGCAAACTGGACTTCCCAAGATTCCCATATTTAACATTCTGAGATAAAGATCATGGGATGGGCGGAAGGAATTTTTGTTGAGAGCACAGAGGAAGGCTGTTCTGTAGGAACCGGATGGAGGTTGATGGACCAAGTGCTTCGATGAGACAAGTTTGAAAATATGCCATGTGAAGAAGAAGAAGAAGAAGAAGAGGTATAGATAATGATGAATAGGAACACGTAGGTACTTGTGACAGAGAAAGCAGTAAATTGAAGCATTTTAATATGTTTTTGAAAGCTTTTAAAGGAAGAAGGAAGAAGCATTTACTTCAATTAAGATATTGAGAAAATGGAGAGGTAAAGAAAAAGGTACAGGAAGTACAAGTAGTTGGTAGAATGACATCATGTTTTGGTGAAGCAAGGTGGGGGCTTATGATAGCGTTGAAGAGACCGAAAGGTTTTTTTGTTATTCGGGGGAGGTGGGAGGGAGTGGGAAGAAAGAGAAGGATAAAGAAAACCAAGACAATTTTGCTCCTGGCTATCCAAGGAGTAGGCCTGGCCTTCACAAAAACTAATTTGACAATATTGACAACAAGGTACGACTTAACACGAAAATATTTCGATGAAAACACAAACAGCAACACATGGACGAAAACATAACAACAAGACTGACCGCATTGTGATCACAACCTGAGACACAAAATAAATATATATTGTTGTGGATATGAGGACTGCATATATTTTTTTTATTGTGTGCTGTATGATTATTATTATTGTTGTTGTGCTGTGCCTCCTGCCTCCGGAGCTGAGTAAGATCAAAAGGGCGTCCCATAGTCCACAAGCATACACGTCAGCCAATCATAGGATATTCATGTTCGATAGTTATATCTTATTCTGTGTTTTAAGATAAGGCTGTGTCTCCCATTAATTGAAATACTCCATTGCACCAGTGAAAGAGAATAGATCCCCTTCCATTCCCATCCCCAGAAATCCCCATTTCCTTCACATCCCCCCTTTCGTGATTGCCGACCCTCGATTGCCATATTACATCCCCTCTCGTCATTGCTGAGCCTCGATTCCCAATCACCTCCCCTCCAATAACCGCCATTGACCACGAGGCTCGAGTCAGGGAAGAAAGGCGTGTCTCCACCTCGTCATAGAGGGGGAGGAGTGAACCAGCCCCGCTCGACCAACCATGAGCCAGGGGTTTGGCTACAGAGGGCGGAGGAAGAGCGGTCGGGGAGGTTCGCAAAGGTTGAGGGGCGGGGGCCTATATAACCCAAGGCAGGGGTGTGGCCAAAAAGGAGAAGAGTTTTTACCGGCAGACACAAGGGAGCCCAAGCCGTGGAGAGGAGTCAGAGAGATTCGCTTTTGCAAGAGACTGGAAGAGTTGAGCTTTTACCAGAGACAAGACGGTTGAGCTTTTACAGAGAAGAGAGAACCCGTCACACCAAGGCTCCACCAAGCTCCGTGTTGGCTCCACCGAGCGTTCCCCTCCACCAAGCTCCGTGTTGGCTCCACCAAGCTCCGTGTTGGCTCCACCGAGCGTTCCCCTCCACCAAGCTCCGTGTTGGCTCCACCAAGCTCCGTGTTGGCTCCACCAAGCGTGCACCTCCAGCCGTCCACCTTCTGCCATTCCTGGCATTCCCCGAGTGAGTCAGTGTCTTTGTTTGTGCTGTCCTGGGTAGTTAAGTCAAGTCTGCATAAGCTAATCATTTTCACTGTGTCACCTGCGTCTCATGTGCCTGTAAATAAACGTGCCTGCTTTCTTCTTGCTTATGTGTGTACATAGTAAATAAATTTAGTAGTATTTCCAACTTCTTTGCCTTCGTTTTCCTCTTTGCATTCGTCGTTTTTGTCTTTTCCCCTCATTGGGCAGCTACGGTGCGATACGGCCAAAGTCTGGGTGAATCGGGTGAGTTTTGTTAGGTCGCGGTCTTACACCACCGCTCGGTCTATAACATCTAACCGCGATCTATAACAATTGGTTGTCAGGAGTTGGATTCGAACCTGGGACTAAATTTATTTAGCCCAAATTTTGGACACCAATTGTGTTAGTACTATAACAATTGGTGTCGAGGAGTGAGATCGGACCCGGAGCGCGTTTACGCGCTCGAAATTATAAAGCCGAAATTTGTTTGTTGTATAAAAACCCGAATTTTGAAATCGCGCCATGGCTGTTCAAGGCGACGGGATGCCGGTGGGAGAGATAGACGGGGTAGAATCGACCCAGGACCTCGGGGAAATGTATGTGGAGGAAAGGGTGGAGGAGAGTAAAGAAGGTGTGGTTGAGGGTGTATCAGGTGCACAAAATGGCGTCCTCGCGCACATGGTTGTTGCGGCACCAAATTTAGCCACGCCCATGGTCGCGGTAGCCGAACCCGAGATGCCAATGAATTGGAACCTGTTTATGAAACAGATGATGGCCTTTATGGTAAAAACAGACGATAATTTCAAAGGGATGGAAAACAGGATGGGAAACCAAATGGGGGTAATGGGGAACCGGATGGATGCTCAGAGTGAGCAATTGGGGGTAATGAGGGACGAAGCGAGGGGTACCGGTGAGAAGTTAGACAATAATTTTGAGGGGTTAGACAACGGGATAAAAGAGGTGAAAAATGGGTTAATGGGGGTGGAAAATAGAATGGCTGCCCAGGAGAATCAGTTAGAGGGGGTGAAAAATGGGTTAATGGGGTTAGAAAATAGGATGGAGGACAAATTGCGGGAAATAGGGGAACAATCCGCCCGGGAAATCGAACAGATGGGGAACCAGATGGAGGAAATACGACGAGGGGTGAGTGAGGAGGTCTCGGGGCTGCGCGAGGAGGTAAAGCGAGGCGAAAAGCGTATAGAGAAAGAAGTGAGGAATAATACGGTTAAGTTACAAGGGGGAATAGAAGATCTGACGGAGGAGGTGGAACAGCTGACGGAGGGACAAACGAAGTTAGTGGAGCAGGTTCAAAAGAACACTGCGGTACTAGGAGGGTTGAAGGCGACACAAAAAGAAATTAAAAACGAATTAATAGCGACGCAGAGGCAATGTCAGATGGTAAGGGAGGAACTGACAATGAGGGTGGAAGAGGTGACAGAGATAATGGAGACAAAGGACCGGCAGGTAAGGATGCACATAGAGACGGTCACGGTAGCCTTAGAGGACGAACTTGAGGGGACGCACCGAGAAATAAAAGAGGTTAAACAAAAATTAGAGGAAGTGGGAGAAGAGGTGAGTGAAATTAAGAAGGGACGGACAGAAACTAAGAGGGAGATAAAGGAGGAAGTCATGGAATATGTACAAGGTCTGTGTTCAAATCATGATGTGATGCTCACTAACCAAATAAAGAGTTTGCAGGTGGCAAAGGAGGTGCGGGGACGAGGTGCCAAGGTGAGTGGCAATGTACATGATGTGAGGAAAGCTTCAGTCGGCTTGGGGATTGGTTTGGATCCGGGTGTTCGTGAAAGGCCGTTGGTGAGGTGTGCGACAGGTCTGGTGTGCGAAAAAAGAGGTGTGCGAGAATGTCCGACCATGGGGTGTGTGAGGAAAAAGTGCACGCCGAGGAGTGAGTGTGCCGTCAGGAGTGAGCCGGTCGTAGCGCGTGTGCGAGGGAGCACAGGGAAGCGCGGTGTGGTGAGTGTTACGGAGGAAGTAACGAAAAAGTGTGCGCGAGAGGATGCGCGAGAAAGGTGTGTAACGGACGGGTGCATGGGGAAAGCGCATGCTGTCAAGAGTAAGGGTGAGTGCGCGACCGAGAGTGGAGGTGAGAGTAGTGAGAGTGAAACGGAGCGTGAGTTGGTTGTGGCAGGTGAGCGAGGATGTACACCTGGAATAGAAGGATGCACACCTGGAATGGTAGAGCGTGAGTGGGAATGCACGCTGGAATTGGTAGTGAGACACGTGGTTGGGTGTGCGGGTGAGAGCACACCTGTGATTGTCACAAAGGAGGTGACCGAGAAAGGGGCGCGAAGAGGTGTATTGGTGAGGTGTGCCAAGGTGTTCGGTGGTCAGGTGTGTGACCAAGTCGATGGGCGGAGTGAGTGTACCGGGGTGTGTAAGGAAAGGTACGAGGAGAATGGGAACGGCTGCATGTATGAGCACGAAAGGGGTAGCGTATGCATGTAAGCCTGCAGGTGAGGCGTCGACGATAACCGGGTTAAAGGTTAGGTCGACTTTTAGCCGGATCGGGCCCTCGGTGCGTGCCGGGCTTCGCGTGCCGCGAGAACCGGCGGGGATCCGAACCACGGCGGTTTCGAAAGAACCGCCGTGCGCGATCCACGCTGGGCCTCGCGTGGAACGGCCGCGTCCGGGCTCCACTAGGCGGAGCGGGCAGCCCGATAGGAAGGGTCGTCATGGCGACCACTTTCTATTGAGACGTGCCGGCAGGTCGAGATCGGGACATTGGATGACTCCACGCCGAGGTGGTGCATGGGATGTCGGCCCGGGTAAGCCTCCGTCCCTGCCCCGAATGCGGGACGTATCCAGCCGCTGGCACAAAACGACCCGCGTTCATTGCTCGGCTGTACGAAGCCGGGCTGTAGATGTGAATTGGCGCACCGAGAGGATGTAATAAGTAGACGGGTGATGGTGGTAGTGATAGTGATTTAAAACGAAATTTAGAAAAGTGAATAGAATTGGCAGTAAATGGAAAATTTTTGAATTGTTGGATTTGGACGAGCGAAATTGGTAGTGAGAGACCCCCGATGTGGTGGGATGGCAAATCCGCCATCCCTCACAAGGTGGGGGCAAAGGAGCACTAGCTTAGGGGGTGTATGGCAGTGGAAAACTAGCCCGGGTGGGTTAGGATATGGTGTGTAGGGATCTAGCGAAGATTGACATTAGGTGACGTTAAGTTTAGTTAGTGACTGATACCTGTAGTGGGGACGCAGGTAGATTAGTATGGATGATAATGACGTGGGAGCGCAATAGTTTAAAGGGACGACTGGGAAGCGCAAGTTTCAGAGGGGAGAAGTTAGCTGAGATGATGCCGTGTGTGTGAGGATTGAACAGGTGAGAATGGAACAGGTGTGATTGCACAGGTGTGCAACTGAACAGGTGTGTGGAGCAGTGTATGAGTGAGTGATGGTGATGTGTGTTGCGTTGACCAACTGGTCCAGAAAGAGGAGGAGGGTGCAGGTGGCACCAGGTAGGATTGCACAGGTGTGCAACAACAGGTGAATGAAAGACAGGTGTATGGAATAAATGGTCTGGAGTATTGGAATGGATGGTCGTGGAGTGAGTATGGTGGAAATTGTGGAGTGGAGTGGATGGTGCGAAGGTGTGAATGGGGGAAGAGTGGACCCCCATCACGAGTACCCGGGGCGGGTAGTGTAAGTGTTAGGTAGAGGGTACAGGTAAATTGTGGTTGGATATTGGCATCTGTGGTGCGGTTGCAGAATGGTGTTGTGGATGGGTGCATTAGTGTTGTGGAAATGGCTGGGCGTGTAGCCTGTTAGTGTGTGTAGTTGGTTGGGCACTCCACCACTGTGAGGATGTCGGCCAGGTGAGGCCGCAGGTGGGCTCTGGGAGCCGGTAGTAGTTGTTGTGGATGGGGCCCGAGGATCCGGAGGACGGACCCGGGTAGCCCAGTGCCAGAGGGCACCATGGGGTGACAGAGCCAGGAGAGGGGCTGCCCCCAGTTAGATAGGTTAGGGTGAGGAGCTAGGTAAGCTCGGGTGGCAACTACAGTGGTGGAGGTGTGCAGGTGGGTAGACCTGTTGGGAGAGCTACACGTCGCGGCCCAGAAATTGTGCGAGGGCACCGGGAGATGAATCGGGGGAGTGAGACCCCAAATTGAGAAGCACCACAGTTTGGTCAATGGGGATTGGTTGTTAGAACCCATAGTGTAAGAGGGCCAATGGTTTGGCCGGAGAAAGACCCCGGGTAGTGTAAAGTGTGTTAAAGTCATTTTAGAAAGTAGTTAGGATGAAGTCTCCTCGCACCATCTGCATCCACTCACCTGAGGTGACAGGTACTCCACACCATGCCATGGTTTAATTATTTTTATGATGCAAATGTTTTGGATTGTGAGACGCATCATGACGTGGGTGTGACATTGTGCGTAATTCCATCTCTCCCTCCTTATGAGGATTGATGATGAATTGGTGATGGCAAATTTTGAAGTAGAGGGATTGTGGTGACGAATTTGATATAGGGGAAATATGGGGAAGACGTGACAGTAGTGACGAATTGGTAATGTGTAGGTTTTGTACATATGGGGTAAGGGCAAGGGTAGGCTAGGTAACAGGGGGGTGACGTACGGTAGGGACGAGCTTTCTCACTTCGCCCTCCGTACGCATTTCGCCTTGCATTGCCTTTTTGATGTGTACCCTTGAGACCTTACCCCTCGCTCATCTGTCTTGTCCCCCCTTTTTGTCTCCCACATGAGGACCTGAGCGCCGTTGGGCGCCGAGGGGAGCGTGTGTGGGTCGGCCATTGTGCGCCCGAAATTCCCAGAACCAGCTGTCTGCATCGATGCACCACATTATGGACCACATGTCAGTGGCCGAGCACCACTTATGGACCCCATGGGTTGGGGCAAGGCCCCTCTGCTGGAACCGGCCATGAGGGCCCGAAATCTTGCTGGCGGACCTTGGCCACAGGGCACCGATGCCCCACAGGTGAACCACACGTAGTCGGCCCTGTGGGCCATAAATAAAGATAAATAAAATGGACACGTTTGGGCAAGCTTTATTGCAAATAGGCCGCCAGTAAGCAAAGCAAATGAAAATGACAACAACTGGAAGAAATAATAATAACCAGCAGAGGGAGCCGAAGAGCAAGAGACACCTGCAGGGTTGGGGTTGTTGGTTTTATTTTATTCATTGAACAATGGGGACTGCACCGATTGGTGCTTGGGTGTGTATTGGTGCGTTATTGGGTGCGTTCATGGTGCATTGATGCAGAGCAGACTGTCCTCCCCCCAGAAAGAACAATTACAGGTCCTGGGTTAGTTTTGTAAATAAAAGCAGAGTCATTGTAAATAATGCTCCCCACCGTCAGTGTATAGTTTGAAGACCATTCCGCAATTCGGTTAACTGTGGGCGAAAGTCTGTTAGGCAGGGTGCAATGGAGCAGCGGGACACATTTATTTATGTTTAAACTGTCGCACTCAGGGTCAGGTTAAAAATAGAGGGAACTACACCTACGTGTCACGCTAAAGCTAAAAGTTGTAGGCCCGGGACGTGCCTAAGAGGAGGAGAGTGCAGTGTTGTGGATATGAGGACTGCATATATTTTTTTTATTGTGTGCTGTATGATTATTATTATTGTTGTTGTGCTGTGCCTCCTGCCTCCGGAGCTGAGTAAGATCAAAAGGGCGTCCCATAGTCCACAAGCATACACGTCAGCCAATCATAGGATATTCATGTTCGATAGTTATATCTTATTCTGTGTTTTAAGATAAGGCTGTGTCTCCCATTAATTGAAATACTCCATTGCACCAGTGAAAGAGAATAGATCCCCTTCCATTCCCATCCCCAGAAATCCCCATTTCCTTCACATCCCCCCTTTCGTGATTGCCGACCCTCGATTGCCATATTACATCCCCTCTCGTCATTGCTGAGCCTCGATTCCCAATCACCTCCCCTCCAATAACCGCCATTGACCACGAGGCTCGAGTCATGGAAGAAAGGCGTGTCTCCACCTCGTCATAGAGGGGGAGGAGTGAACCAGCCCCGCTCGACCAACCATGAGCCAGGGGTTTGGCTACAGAGGGCGGAGGAAGAGCGGTCGGGGAGGTTCGCAAAGGTTGAGGGGCGGGGGCCTATATAACCCAAGGCAGGGGTGTGGCCAAAAAGGAGAAGAGTTTTTACCGGCAGACACAAGGGAGCCCAAGCCGTGGAGAGGAGTCAGAGAGATTCGCTTTTGCAAGAGACTGGAAGAGTTGAGCTTTTACCAGAGACAAGACGGTTGAGCTTTTACAGAGAAGAGAGAACCCGTCACACCAAGGCTCCACCAAGCTCCGTGTTGGCTCCACCGAGCGTTCCCCTCCACCAAGCTCCGTGTTGGCTCCACCAAGCTCCGTGTTGGCTCCACCGAGCGTTCCCCTCCACCAAGCTCCGTGTTGGCTCCACCAAGCTCCGTGTTGGCTCCACCAAGCGTGCACCTCCAGCCGTCCACCTTCTGCCATTCCTGGCATTCCCCGAGTGAGTCAGTGTCTTTGTTTGTGCTGTCCTGGGTAGTTAAGTCAAGTCTGCATAAGCTAATCATTTTCACTGTGTCACCTGCGTCTCATGTGCCTGTAAATAAACGTGCCTGCTTTCTTCTTGCTTATGTGTGTACATAGTAAATAAATTTAGTAGTATTTCCAACTTCTTTGCCTTCGTTTTCCTCTTTGCATTCGTCGTTTTTGTCTTTTCCCCTCATTGGGCAGCTACGGTGCGATACGGCCAAAGTCTGGGTGAATCGGGTGAGTTTTGTTAGGTCGCGGTCTTACACCACCGCTCGGTCTATAACATCTAACCGCGATCTATAACAATATATATACGCCTCCCCTGTCCATTCAACTCCCTCATAATTGCTGTTGAAGTTATTATACAATTCATCTCTGAGGGTTTTCACGGTTTGGTTCAATATCAATTACGAGTCTGTCCCGTGTTCCTAGGTGAATGAATAAGATTAGATAGAGCCGTCTGTCCTGTGTTCCCACGTGAATGAATAAGACTAGATAGAGCCATGTCTGTCCTGTGTGCCTATTTGAATGAATAACATTAGATAGAGCCGTGTCTGTCCTGTGTGCCTATTTGAATGAATAAGATTAGATAGAGCCGTGTCTGTCCTGTGTGCCTATTTGAATGAATAAGATTAGATAGAGCCGTCTGTCCTGTGTTCCCACGTGAATGAATAACATTAGATAGAGCCGTGTCTGTCCCGTGTTCCCATGTGAATGAATAAGAGTAGATAGAGCCGTGTCTGTCCTGTGTGCCTATTTGAATGAATAAGATTAGATAGAGCCGTGTCTGTCCCGTGTTCCCATGTGAATGAATAACATTAGATAGAGCTGTATCTGTCCCGTGTTCCCATGTGAATGAATAAGAGTAGATAGAGCCGTGTCTGGCCTGTGTGCCTATTTGAATGAATAAGATTAGATAGAGCCTTGTCTGTCCCGTGTTCCCATGTGAATGAATAAGATTAGATAGAGCTGTGTCTGTCCCGTGTTCCCATGTGAATGAATACGGTTAGATAGAGCCGTGTCTGTCCCGTGTTCCCATGTGAATGAGTAAGGTTAGATAGAGCCGTGTCTGTCCCGTGTTCCCATGTGAATGAATAACATTAGATAGAGCTGTGTCTGTCCCGTGTTCCCATGTGAATGAATAAGAGTAGATAGAGCCGTGTCTGTCCTGTGTGCCTATTTGAATGAATAAGATTAGATAGAGCCTTGTCTGTCCCGTGTTCCCATGTGAATGAATAAGATTAGATAGAGCTGTGTCTGTCCCGTGTTCCCATGTGAATGAATACGGTTAGATAGAGCCGTGTCTGTCCCGTGTTCCCATGTGAATGAGTAAGGTTAGATAGAGCTGTGTCTGTCCCGTGTTCCCATGTGAATGAATAAGATTAGATAGAGCTGTGTCTGTCCCGTGTTCCCATGTGAATGAATAAGGTTAGATAGAGCCGTGTCTGTCCCGTGTTCCCATGTGAATGAGTAAGGTTAGATAGAGCTGTGTCTGTCCCGTGTTCCCATGTGAATGAATAAGGTTAGATAGAGCCGTGTCTGTCCCGTGTTCCCATGTGAATGAGTAAGGTTAGATAGAGCCGTGTCTGTCCCGTGTTCCCATGTGAATGAATAACATTAGATAGAGCCTTGTCTGTCCCGTGTTCCCATGTGAATGAATAGGATTAGATAGAGCTGTGTCTGTCCCGTGTTCCCATGTGAATGAATAAGGTTAGATAGAGCCGTGTCTGTCCCGTGTTCCCATGTGAATAAATAAGGTTAGATAGAGCTGTGTCTGTCCCATGTTCCCATGTGAATGAGTAAGATTAGACAAATGCGATTCATTGTGATTCGGAACAGGAGATTTGTTTTATATGTTACCTCAGTTTTGTCGTGTGTGTGTGTCTCTCTCTCTTCCACTTTTCCACTCTCCCCCTCTCTCTGTGGTAATTAACCTTTTGTTCATAATAACCTGTACGTGGTCATTTGAGGTATGGGTCTTTGCCAGCGCGAGTGAATTGGCCTTAAAAATCCGGTAACGGGCCGATTGGGAAACACACATTTAACATGCACATTGGACCGTTCAAAAGGCAAGTAACGCTATTTTTTTTTAGGGAGGCGAGGGCTTGATTAAACCTTACTAATAATTTAACACTCGACTCAAACAAAGGCAATGGAAATCTGACACAACAAAACCAGGCAGTGTATATAATCAGCAAGGCCTACAGGCCTGTGTTAGGCCCACCAGGAAACAAAATGGCAGCCATATAATTTCGTCTCGGTAACAGATGTGGGTGGGTGGAGTCAGGCAATGGATGTGGGTGTTGTCCGGCAGCTGTCCGACCAATGGGTGCACATTTTAAACATCGACCCCCCATCAAGAACCCCAACAACAACAACAGCAACACAAAGCTCTTGTAGACTTATGACGTGTCCCAGGTAAAAACACCACAGATCCGGTTCGGAAAACTTTGCTTTAATTGAGGTGGAAGGATCAGGCAGCAGATCCGACTTACACATGGAGAAACCCTGAACCAGAAGCCAAAATATCCGGTTCGGGTTTGCTCCATTTTGAAGATCATCACTGTTGTTTCTAAGATATAACGAAAATATGCTTGGGTTCAGGAAACGCTTTGTTCTGAAATATCTTCGATATGCTCCAGATGTTGATGGGTGCCAAGTTATATATTACATAGTTTATCACAACAACAACAACAACAACAATAATAACAGGTGGGATTTATTATTATTTAAGTGTTATGAGAACAGAGACATGCTTAAAAACAACCTTGCAGTTGAGTTGCATTGTTGTATTTATACGACATCATTCCAAAGGGTGTTATTCACAAGAAATGTTCAAAGGGAACAAGCTGTATAACAAAGCTTCCTGCTATGGTTTGCATCACCTTGTCGAGAGCTTTGGGTGTGCTTTATCCCTAAAGGCCTGCTTCAAGTCTTACTTCTACACCCACAGAACTTTAAATGCTGCTTTCCCTACCTTTTCACCTGGAAATCCAGCCATGCCACGTTTTCCCTGCTCTCCCAGAGGACCCTGGATCATTGGGAGAGGCATATAATGTCGGTGTTAAATAAAACACTTGGAGGTTAAACAACAATGAGAAAGTGCAAGGAAAGTTACCATTTTCATGACATTATGTTCAGGAAACATTGATGCACTACAAAAATAAAATAATCATTTGCAGAATGCAGACAGACCGAGACATGCATTCCATGTTGCCAGATGAAAATCATAATAGGATTTATTGGGTAATTGTTTTTTTTTTTTTTTCTTTATTTCAACCCTAATATTTTTCATACTTGGTAACCCTAAATCTCAAAAAAAAAATGTTTTGAGAAATTTTATGAAAACTCCCAACCACTTTAGGCCAGGTGCAGGGACCCCAAAAGCTGCACAGGAAATTTGGAGGGGCTGCCCCAAAACTGTGGTGGTAGTACTGTGTAAAATCATTGTACCTTTAATGATGGTGATGAGGCTGATAACAGTGATGATGGTGATGGTGTTGGCTGGGGATGGGGGATTGGCTCTTGTGTGCCATGATGAAGGAAATGGGTTATTACCAAAAAAATTGCAAAATGTCTCATGCGAACGTGGTGTGATGTTGATGGAAAAATCCACACAAGGATACAGACACGGCGAATACCGGAACGGCGAATGCCGAATCCCCTAATGTGTCTACATGCGACAATTTAATTAATTGCAAAACTTCTTGACAGACAGGATTCCTCATCTTCTCCCACCTATGGGAGAAAGATCGGTGTCGTTCGGATGGAAACTCAAAAATCACTGTTGTATTGAGGCGTTACCGAACCAGCAAATGTTTCCACATGCAGTAAATGGCGAAACTGCGAATGCCGAACCCATGAATACTGTTATGAATTTGGGTAGAGTGGTATCTAGAGCCAGGTAGATCTGTATAGGTAACATGCTTCGACTGTCGCGATAGGGAATCTACCCTGTAATAAGTTCTATGTTAGTCCGGTTTGTCGGGATTAGCTGTATTGATGTCCCTGCTACGAGGGAGCAGGGCATGCTAAATAGTGCAGGGATTATGGATAAGATTCCTTTGTTCGTCGTCCCCCCTGTCGCCAAACCTTTGTCCCTTATGACAATGCATACCCATATAAACACCTAGATAGGCCCTTAGTGCAATATTCAATAATTCCCCTTCCCTTACAATGACCTTGGAAGAGGACGGGCAGGAAGCCAGATCAAGGCACCACCAGCTGGCCTGGCAACATCGCGTGAGACGAGCTGTAACCACGCCACAGGGAACGTGTGATTGGTTGGCGCGGAAGGCGCGAACCTTGAACTAATCAGCGCGGAAGGCGCGAGACGGTGGGAAGCTACGAGGCTCTGTTGGTGGCGTGCCAAAACTGACGTCACATGTGTTACGGACTCGGCCTTAATGATTGTTGTTATGAGTATTGTTGCTGGTTCGAAGTATTCTAGATATTATGCTTATTGTGACTTAAGGGAAAGGGTTGTTGTGAGTAAAAGATTTTAAAGCGCTCCTGGTAAAATGTGGCCGGAAATCCGGATCGAGACTGGAAGAGGTGGAGCGAAGAAAAGGAGGTGGGAGGAGACCGGAAAGGGAGGTGGTGGTGAAGGATCCGGGCCGAGCATTCGACGTACAGTGCGAGGGAACCTTGCGTCCTTGAAAGGAAGTTCGGTCGATAAGAAATATCGCCGGAGTGCAGGGAGCCTTTGTCGCCGGGTATTCTCAGTGAGGTCCCGGAGGATCCAGGCCTTGAGAACCCGGGTTGGAGCGAAAGCCGTCCGCCATTTTGGCCACGCGAGCACCCTGCAGGGAACAGGCTTTCGTCATGTCGGCTGGGCATTATTCCCTGGTGGATTGCCGGGAACGGCTGTGCCAGAAAGGGACACGTGAGAATTATACGGAGGCTCGCGGGTTGAACCGCAACGTGTACATCGGAGTGCACCTTTGTGAGGTTCCTCGCCACCGCTGTGTTGCTGGGGGCTGAGCACGTGACCTCGGGGTCGTCTCGCTCGTCTACGCCTCAATTGACCACCGGGCCTTGACTCCCCGATCGCGGGAGGGAGCGCAGCTTTGTGAGGTTCCTCGCCACCGTTGTGCTGCTGGGGGCTGAGCCCGTGACTTTGGGGTCGTCTCGCTCGTCCACACCTCAATTGACCACCGGGCCTCGACTCCCCGATCGTGGGAGCGCACAGAGACATTGGGACTTCACCTTGGAGGGGAGCAGAGACATTGGGGGAGGTGCCGTGAGTGGGGTTAAGGGGTTTGACAAGGATATTATCGTAAGATTTGAAAGCAGGGGTGATTGCCCCATTGCTGTATGGCTCTTTGTGTGTGATTTATAATATAGTATGGTTTGTTTATAACTTGGTGTGGTTGCATCATTGGTTCGGCTGTTTAATTTGCTGGTTCCATTGAAGGACGTTATTTGCTGGGTTTCAACCAGGAATAACACATCTTTCTGCCAGGGACCCTCTCGGGGTTCGGAGGTCCACCGAGACCAGGGGTAAGGGCGGGGGGACCCCGAAACACATGCCAAGTAACAAAAGGACTCGCTGGCAGGATTCTGGAAGCTTCACTCTGGGGGATTGTGTCGTGCTGACGGTTCGTGCTTGGATTGAGGCATGCTGGTCCTTTGCTTGTCGTTATTCATCCTTGGCTCTTGGCTCTTCGTCTTGAGAGGTCCTGGTGGTCGTTGGTTCCCCATCTTCGTGGTGCTTGGAGCAGTGCTCGGTGCTTTTGGTGCTGTGAGCAAACGGACCTCGTGGGCGGTCGACGAGGAGCCTGGAGTGGGGCATTGGCTCGGGCCTGGCGGAGCGCGTGGGTGAAGCGGACGGAGGGTTTCCTCGTGCCGGAGCTTGGAGCCGCGTTGGACGGTGGACAAGACTGCAGACAGTTAAGAAGCACCACATTTCACACGTACACGACGGACAGTTATTTTTGCAATTCATTCCCTCGTCTCGTATCCGAAATCTGTGTGTGGGGACGTCCCGATCTAGGACATTTTATTACCGGCGCGTATTTTCCTGTCCCGCGATTCCTTGTAAATAAACCCTTGTATTATTTTCCATTTCCTTCTAAAACCGGATTCCCGTTTGAGTTTGTTCCCTCTCCAGATAAGCGCTTCCGCTTCTTCTTCTTCATTCTTTCTCCCGTGCTGTGATAGCAAAATCCGTATTTGGTCGTTGCCTCAATTAAAGCCGTTTGGTCATTCGCGAGCCCTGGTATTAACCAGAAGGGTTCACGTGACAATATGTTTACATGCGGAGAGAGAGCAGACTCGTACAGGCGGAAACTCAAAATCATAATTGTATTGAGAAATGTATGTAACCTCCCACCCACCTTAGAACACCCGCTGGGACCCCAAAAGGTTCCACAGAAAGTTTGGCGAGGCTAGCCCCAAAATTGAGGGAGTGGTTCGGCGGCGGACAAACAGGCACACAGACAGATAGACAGACACTCATACTTTATCATATAGAGGAACACAACTTGCCACTTGTCACACTAGGCCTAAACATTGTCAAGGTCTTTCTTCAAATGGGCAGCTATTTGTTCATTAATCAGAGCAGCAAAGGATGTAACTGAACTCTGAAATCATGATTGAAGAGTCCCATACACAACCCAATGAAGAGTCCCAATGATGGAGGGAAGGTCATTGATAAGGTAACTGAAGACAGCTGGGCCAAGGAGGATGCCTCTGAGGAACTCCTGCGGCTATGTTCTGGTGTTGTGAGACTGTCCACCAACAATCACAACCATTTCCCATGTGTCAGGTATAATTCCAGCCACTGGAGAATTGGCTCTGGTCTACATTCACTTTACCTTTACCAGGATGAAGAACTAGTCTCAGGTGAGGGCTAGTGCTGATCCCCATCGCAGAGCAATGGATAAAATCAACACGACGCTGATTCAGGTATGCTAAGGTATGCTAACCACCGTGAGAAACAAAGAGAAGCCGACGTTTCGGGATTCTGCGTTCATGTTGAGTTTCCAGCACAACCACTTTTGCTTATAAACAACTTTGACTTTCAGAGAAGAGTTTGACTTGACAAACAATAGAGAGGATTGCAATAATCTTAATCTCATTTGACAAGGTTTGTTTTGTCAAATCCTTCTGTTCTACAACTGAAGGAGAACATTTCTATTTTCTCTTGTAAAGCAGTTTATTTCCTCTTGTTGACAGATTTTATGTTCTTTGTGAAGGCTTTGGTTCAGTGAACTTTGGAGTAAAGCTTACACAGCTGAAGTTTCCTTTTTCTTCTTGGAAAACGAATCCAACATTTTCCAATCATCAATACTAAACGGGTTGACGGGTGGGAGAACATACTTGTCTTTGAATACTTCCTGTACAGACTATAAAACTATCATCCTGGTGCTTCGCAGGCAGGGAATTCCATCATTGATTGTGCTGTTTGGTCAAGTAATAAACCAGGGCCTGTCTGCTTCAATTTGTTGGTGAGTGTAACATTACATATCCGAGAGACTTTTGCAAGAATAGGCCTTTTCTTTGTCCAGATAGTCCGATACAGCTTCAACGATATTGAGATCCGGTCCAACACTTTAAAAAAGACTTTCAACCCTGACAAATCCAACCACACACAACCAACCTGTCTCTCTGAAAAGACTGTCTGGCAAACCCTCCCATCTACCTCCTAAACAAACCACTAGCAGGTTAAGTCCTCAAACTTTTGGGCCTCACCATCAGCCATGATTTTTCTTGGTCATACCATAGTCCCAAGATGGCCACCAAAGCTGGCCGCTGACTGGGCATCATTTGTCATGCAATGTCTTTCCTTGGCCAGTCTGAACGTTTGACAACCTACAAAGCCTTCAATCCTAGTTTGGTGTATTGCTCTCCCCTTTGGGCTGGTGCCCCTGCCTCACATCTTGCCCTTCTTGATGCGGTGGAAAGCAAGGCCCTCAAAATCATTGGGCTCTCCTGCAATGAACCTGAGTGTCTAGGCCTGTTATTTTTCATCACAGACAGGTTGATGGCCTCCGTATTCTACCACCTCATTTTTGGTCTAGCACTCTCTGCCCTCTCTTAGCTCTGTCCCTCCCAGGTTTCTGCAGGGCACACATGGTCTGCCAGTAACTCCCTTCTGGTGAAATTTCCAAAATCCAGAATCATTGCTCACCTCTACTCATTCGTTCTTCTTTTCTCCCGCTGGTCGAACCAACTTCCATATTCATTCTCTTCAATATCATTCTTCCCTCAACGTCTTCAAGACAGGTGTTCACCACCATCTCAGGTCACCCCAAAGCCATGATCTTTCTAACACTGTTAACCCCCCACCTCCTGCCCACTCTCACCCGCAAGCCCATTTCTTTCCAAATTTCCAGTTTTTCCTTCCTGAGAATTTGCTTCTGTATCCTCTTTGTCCATTCCATGTGTCCTCCCATAGCCCTCACTCCTCCCCACACCCATTATTTGTCCAAGTCTTCCTCTATTTTGTCCTTCAACCCTGCTGTTGGTGTTTTACCCCTCTCGTTACTGTTGCTTTTGCTCTGTTGCGTCCTGATCCGTTCAGTATACTAGCTCTTCCACAAGCCTTGACCTTGTATGCAAAAATACTCCAATTGGCCCTATAATTACCCTATTCCCATCTCCATAAGGTGGAAGAAACGTAATCCATAAAAAATGTTCAAGTTACATGCAGGAATAAGGATGTGGTTCAGAAAGAAAAAACAAATGCAAGATTTGGATCACATGGAGTGGAAACTTCGATCAGCAGATACTCAGTTCATTTTTTCCAAAAAGTTAGATGTTTGAGTAAAAAAAAATGGTAACCACATACAAAGGTCCGCAGTTGTCTCCTGGGTTTCTCCAAACCCTAAGACCATTCGTGAGCTTGGCAAGCACAGGTGTTGTAACAGTTAGTATGGAAGACATTGAAGATTCTTCTGGATTGTTTTTCGAGTTTAAAATGCTACATGGCAATGGATACCTTGGAACATGGCAATGGATACCTTGGAACATGGCAATAACTCTCGTTGCTGTTAGTTTCACGAAAAAACTTTGAAACAAGCCAAAAATTTTGGCATAGAAGGAAGTCTTTCAACTTGTGCAAAATAAAATTACTCTCCATTGACAAATGAAAGAAAAAAGGTAAATATTTCAGCAAAGGGAGGATTCATTACTCGTAACATTTATTATTACATTAAATTCATGAGAAGAAGTGTTTGCATGCAGAATTAATAAATGTTACTAGCAGCGACCCGTGGAAATTCCACGTAATGTAAAATATGACTTCAAATCCTCAATTTTCCCAACCCCTCCCACCACCCCCTCAGAAACCTCGAGTCCTTACCCTCCCACTCCCAACCTTAAGGCATCAATTCTCTCCCTACTCCAAGCCTTCAAACCTCTGTCCCACCCGGTTAAAAGTAAATAATGGCCTTGGAAAAAGACCTTTTATAATGACTTGGGTTTAAGCCCTGTTTGAGAGAATGCCAATCCTTTCCCCACTTCAAGTGTTCAAAACCCCTTCCCACCCATCACAGCCGCTTGTCTAACTCACCATCTCACGAGATATGCGTAAAAGATATGTGACCATGATCAGGTCATGGCCCATAATGCTCACCTGTACAACTCACAATCCTGAGAGATATGCGGAAAAGATATGTGACCATGAAAAGGTCATGACCCATAATGTTCACCTGTCCAACTCATAATCCCACAAGATACGCGGAAAAGGAAAAGATATGTGACCATGAACAGGTCATGGCCCATAATGTTCACCTGTCCAACTCATAATCCCACAAGATACACAGAAAAGGAAAAGATATGTGACAATAAACGACCCGAAACCAATTATCTTCCTGATGAATATATATTGTTACGGATTCGTCACTTCCGTTGTTGTGGGTTTCATCTACTGTAAATATTTTTGATTCCATGTACTATTATTGTTTTCAAAAGGTTTATTATTTAGGAACTGTTTTCACAAGGTGAAAAAGTTAGAGTTAAAAGAAACAGGAAACCGGATCGGGAACCGGACGATGAAGAAGAAGAGAAAAAAGAAGGCGGAGTGAGTGAGTCGGAGAGGAAGCATAGGTTTTGCAGTCTGGAGCGAACATTGGCGAACGACAGTCACGAGTGAACGTTGGGTTTCTCAGGAAAGGGATTCCTGCGACAGAGTTGTTATCGCTGTGACAGATCAACCTGCATGTCAGGTTGTGCGATTGATTCCGAAGAGAATCATCGAAGGGCCGTTACGTCTCGAGTACGGGCCGTTGGCCATTTTGACTCATGCGCTTTGCGCTTCGAGCAAGGTTTCTTTGCTTCGCTTCAGCCTTTGAGCATCGCACAAGGTTTTTCTTTGCTTCGCTTCAGTCGTTCTCACCGCATTCAGACGTTTATCTGGTGTGTGCATGTGCAACGTGGATTTTGAAGGTAAATCTGAGGTTCGCCGACTGTGAGCCGTGAAACATCCATACACGAGGGTGTGATTTCCCAGTCGCCTGGAGGGCGCCTTTGGATTTCCCAGTCACCTTGAGGGCGCCTTTGTGCAGCTTTGGCCGCGTGACTGTGACTGTCATTCAAACGGGATTCTGACCTCGATTGGACATCGTTCTGACGATCGCTGGAGCGGATCGACTTTGGCTTGAAACCGGAATCAACTTGGGTTTGAAGCCGGGAAAGAGACATTGGGAATGTTTTGTTTCACTCACTTGGAGCACAGTGAGTTATATATTACGAAACTGATGGTACCATCATAGGATATATTGATTGTACTTTTGATTACCATTATTGTTGTACTATTGTTCTTGTGTGATCTTAGTACAATATTTGTTTGTTGGTAACAATTGGTGTGGCTTCACCATTTATCTTTGACATACAGAATAACACATTTTTTTCTGCCGTGACTCCCCTCGGGGCTCGGAGGTACACCATGACCAGGGGGTTTGGGGAGGAGCATGTAACAATATATATATATATATATATACATATATATATATATATATAGATAGATAGATAGATAGATACAACAAACAACAAGAACATGCATTTTAAGGCCATTTTCCCTGCTTGAGCGGGGGTTAGCCTTGCAGTCCCCATGACAATCTTCTCCATTTTGCCCTATTTTCTGCATCTCTCCTTTTTTTTTTTC
Source organism: Myxine glutinosa (assembly GCF_964187855.1). Classification (NCBI taxonomy): domain Eukaryota; kingdom Metazoa; phylum Chordata; class Myxini; order Myxiniformes; family Myxinidae; genus Myxine; species Myxine glutinosa. The sequence continues at coordinate 29,956,098 of NC_136268.1, forward strand.
TTTTTTTTTTTGTATACAAGATCGAGGCTCGTGAAAGAGCTAACATTAATCACACAAAGAGACAAACCGACACACAAAACACAAAAAACAAGGGGAGCGGCAGACAAGATGGGGAGAGAGGGCGAAGGACACAAACACAACATTTGAGAGGAGGGACATCGGGAGGACTTTGGGGGAGGTGGGAGAGGAATAAAACATATGAACACTGCAAGGACTCTGGGGTGAATTACCGGGGGTAGAAAAGATCAAGGTTTTCGATGGGGGAAGATAAGAGATGGTGGTGAACAGCTGTTTTAAAGACCTGGAGGGAGGAATGGGATTGAAGGGAGTGGGGGAGTTTGTTCCAGAGGCGGGAGAAAAGGGGAATGAAAGAGTGAAGGTGAGCAGAGAGCCTAGACTTTGGCAGTTTAACCATAAGAGGGTTGCAGGCAGATCTTGTGCGACCTGAAGGAATATTGAGGGGACAGAGCACAGAGAGAGCTGGGGGAGCAAGGCTGGAGAGGAGTCGGTAGAAGACACAAAGACCACCAACCTGCCTGCGGTGAGTGAGTGAAAGGCCCTCGGAGTTGACTACATCGCAGGAGATTCCAATGATTCTGAAAGCTTTGGCCTCAACAGCGTGAAGCCGAGCAAGGTGTGAGGCAGGAGCACCAGCCCAGAGGGGGGAACAGTATTCCATTGAGCTGCGGATGAAAGCCTTGTATGTGGTGAGGAGCTCAGGTGTGCCAAGGAAGGACTTCGCATGACGGAGGATGCCCAGTCGGCGACTGGCTTTGGAGGCCAGCTTGGAAATGTGGTTTTCCCAAGAAAGATCATGGCAGATAGTGAGACCCAAAAGCTTGAGCGACAGAACTTCTTGGAGAGGATTGTTGAGAAAGTAGATGGGAGGGTTTTCCAGTCGGTCCTTTCGGAGAGACATCGTAAGAGTGTGAGATTTGTCAGGATTGAAAGACATGTTCCACTTGTTTGACCAGTCTGTGATTTTGTCCAGGTCTGCAGAGAGTGAGGAGGCTGCAGACTGCCGATCTGAGGGATGAGGAATGGAGCGGCAGATAGTGGAGTCATCAGCAAAGAGATAGAGAAGATTTTCCAGAGAGTCGGAGAGATCATTGATGAAGACCAGAAATAGCACAGGGCCCAGAACACTACCTTGGGGAACTCCAGCTAGAAGAGGAAGGGAAGATGAGAGAAATCCATTCAGGGCCACACGTTGCCTACGACCAGAGAGGAAATCCGCAAGCCATGAGTGGAGATTTCCCTGAATACCATAGGAGGTGAGTTTGGTGAGCAGAGCTGGGTGCCAGACCGTATCGAAGGCACGTGATATGTCAAGTGAGACAGCTCTGATTTCCTGTTTGGAAATTGGTAACAATTCCTGTTCCTTGTTAACCCCCTTGCCCGCATTTCTTCTTCCACCATCTTTAGCCAAGTCTTTCTCGGTCTTCCCCGTCCTCTACTTCCTTCTACATTCATTTCCATCACTCTTCTCAACCAGTCACTTTCATCCTTCCTCAACACATGACCAAACCATCTCAACCTGTTCCTCTTCACAGCATCAATCACAGGCTCTATTCCCATCATCTTTCGCAATTCATCATTCGTCTTCCTCTCTCTCAACGATACTCCGCACATCCACCGAACCATTCGCATTTCCACCCTTTCCAGCCTTCGTTGCTGCTCTACATTCATGACCCATGTCTCGCTCCCATAAATCATAACACTTCTCACACATGCAGCATACACCTTTCCCTTCAGCTTCAACGACACTCCCCTCCTCATCAGCACGCCACTCAGTTCCCGAAACTTCTTCCATGCACATCTCACTCCAGCAACCGTTGCCGTGTCTGATCCACCTTTTCCATTCAGCATGTCTCCGAGGTAGCAAAATGTTTTCACACCTTTCAGCTTCACGCCGTGCAGTGGCGCTGATGAAAGGAGGACCTTATCAAAGGAGTGCATTGGAGAGGGGGCGTTTGGCGCCTTTGTGTAGTACGCATATATTACGTACGCAGGACACCAGCCTTCCCCCCGTTATATACAGACTTGGCATTTAATATGGAATCTTTTTTTTGTGGGGGTGAACTTACTTTTCAAGATGACTTAGAACCAAAGGTTCATTGGAATTATGTTGAAATTATTCCAGATTTTGTTAATGTGACCTTTCAAAGAAACAAAAACCACATTTGACATTTCAAAGCAAATAAATTGTTCCTTGAAAGTGATGTAAACTGATATCGAACTCAATTCATGGACAGTAATGTGTTAAACTTCTGTGCGTTTTCCAGAAGTATGTCTTTATTTTGCACATTAGCCAAAAAATGTTTTAGCAAAAACAAAAGTTAAATTACGACTGGGATTACGGACAGTATAATTACAGTTCAGTACTTCGTGTAACCCCCACGAGCATTCAGGAGGGCACGTACACGTTGAGGCATGCTGTTCACGAGATTTGCCAAGGTTTGGACAGTAATCGCTTGCCATGCAGTTACAATAGCCTGCTGCAATTCACGCACAGAGGCAGGCTGCTGGTCCAAGTTGTCGATTTGACGCGTTAATTCTGCCCACAGGTTCTCTATCGGATTCATATCCGGGGACATGGCAGGCCACTCCATATGCTCTACACCATGGTCAGCAAGAAAGTGTTGGATCATGCGAGCACGATGAGGCCGTGCATTGTCATCTTGGAAGACAAAGCTTCCTCGAAAGGCTGCACGAGCAAATGGAAGCAATGTTTCTTCCAGAATGGCCCTGTGCTTGAACTTGTTCAGGTTTCCATTCAGAACAACCATGTCAGTTTTGCCCCCTGCATGAAAAGCAGCCCAAACGGTCACCCCACCACCTCCAGCTTGGACTCTTGGCACTACACAATCTTCGTTGTAGGCTTCATGCACTTGTCTGCGCACTCGGACGCGGCCATCTTGACGATAGACCAGAAATATAGACTCGTCACTGAAGATCACGTGATTCCAGTGTCCTGGCTGCCATTGACGGTGCTCTCTGGCCCACTGCAATCGGCGCTGGCAGTGTTGTCTGGTCAGACGTGGCTTTCTCAGGGGACGCCTGGCACGATAGCCTGCTTGAACCAGTCGTTAGTTGACTAGCCTTCTGGATAAAGGCACATTTGTCAGTTGCTGCCACTCAGCCCTAAGCCGATTAGCTGACTTGGTACGGCCATTGCGGACTAACCGGTGCAGCTGGCGATCATCCCTTCTTGTGGTTCTGCGGGGACGTCCTGGCCTCGGTATTGGAGTAGGGACACCCCTCTGAGCATTTCGTTTCAGGATCTTTGACACCTGACCTTGAGTGATGCCATACTGCCGAGCAATAGCACGCTGTTTCATGCCGGAATTTCGTAAAGCCACCACTAAATGACAAACAGCATTGTCGAGTTGACGGACCATCTCCAGGGGAAGCGGCAATAACTTTTGTAGACGTGCAGCAGTTGTTTTCCACTAATACAGAACGCAACAACCCTTATATACCCGATTGTGAAGCCAATCGTCAAATGTACCTGTCCGTACATTTTGTCACGCCACCTGTGATATAATCCTGTTATTGACTTCTTGCTGCGAAAGACAATCAGTGACATGGTTCTTTTAACAAAGAAATCACCGAAGCGTAAAAGAAACTCACCAGATTGATATACCGAGTTCAGAAAGTAAACTCAAATCAATAAAAAAAAAAAATTCCATATTAAATGCCAAGTCTGTAACTGTCCGGTCGCGTTCCCTTATACGTGGAGCTGCCTGCCGGGTTTCGCCCGCTGGACCGGAGCCTGGACTGGAGCCGACCGGAGCCTGGACCCCATCGCCGGACCTTCCATCCACCATCTACAATCCCCGTGTGAGTGTGTACGTTTGTCCTGGGTATTAAGAATAAGACTGTTTAAGGCTGCCCTGTGTAACTGCTTCTTCCTCTTCCTATCCTGTACATTCTTTCGTTTCCTCTTCTCCTTCTTGTACAAATTGTAAATAAATTACTTGTTCTTCCTGGTTTTCCTTTTATCCGATCGCATTAGTCTTTTCTTCCATTGGGTAAACGTGGCACGATAGGAACCGCTTATAATCGGGTTTAGTCCTTGTTAACGGCTCGGATCGCGGATCGCTATCCGCTCGGCGTTTCCACCAATATCCGTGGTTCGAGCGGGAGTTATCTCCTTGCTCTACGGCCGGTGGTAGCACTTAGGTAATTGGACTAAGACTCGACCAACAACCCTATTTACCACCGACCGGAAGGAACGTTATAACCCCCAGGACTCGGGTCGGCCAGATAAAAAGACAAGGGGATTAACTCCCCCGCCCCCCCCCCCCCTTGATAAGGGGAGAGCCGACGTCCGAGATCCGTAACAATATATATATATATATATATATATATATATATATATATATATATATACAGTATATATATATATATATATATATATATATACATATACATACTGTTAAAAAAAACCTTTTCCGATAACATGGGTTTAATCGCTGCTTGAGATGACGCCAATCCCCTTCCCACGTCAAGCACCAAGAAGAACGGAGAATATCATCAAAATGACACCAAGGAGAACAATAGCACCAAAGCATTTCGGAGAACCTTTAAAAATTGAATGCGCAGAAATGCAGCGACTCCACGTATAAGTCCAATTTGTGTTGTTCTTTCATCATACTAATGTCTTAACAATGTCTAACTGCAGCACTAAAATTCCACTCTGTCGCTGCTTCTTGATACCAGGTGTGCTTGGTGAAGCACTCGCAGGTCTCTTTGCACTCATTATGCGTGAATCGGGGTTTAACAACTAATCCTCACAGCTTGGTTTATAAATAAATAGGCAAATCGCGTAAGTACCACTTTACACAATGGCCGTTCTAATCCAAGCGGTTGCGGTGGGATGCTGCACATGCGCAGTAGAATGAAAACACGTCTCTGTTACTCAGCCGCATCTTAAAAGCCAGAAGTAACTTGCGCATGCGGTGTCAATATTTTTCTTACGATAGCATGTTGCAAAAAATCCCCAGCCCTCTCCCTTCCACAGAACTCCCAAAGTCCCTGTTCTCTACAGTTGTTTCTTTCTTTCTTTCTTTCTTTCTCTTTCTCTTTCTCTTTCTCTTTCTCTTTCTCTCTCTCTCTCTCTCTTGCTCTCTCCTTTTATTATGTTTCATGTGTGTTTCTGTTTTTGTGTTTTATGTGTTAGCTCTTACACAAGCCTTGACTTTGTATACAAAAATACATATATATAAAAATAAAAATAAATCTCATATTTTGAATTGAAAATCTAAAAAAGAAATAATGGCCTCAGGCAAATTGTTAATGACACGGGTTTAATCTCTGCTTGAGAGAATGCCACATACTGTTGTGGGCAAAAATATTGGCACCCTTGCACTTTTTTCAAATAATGCGCCATTTCTTCCAGAAAATTGTTGAAATTTAAAAATCTTTTGGTATCCACTTATGTATTTATTTGGTTTGCAGTGGAACAAAAAAAAAGCTGAAAAATCACTAAATCTTTGCCTATTCCACACATAAATCCTAAAATGTCCCAGACAATATTCTTTTAGAAGTTGTTAGAAATAATTAGATTTCAAGCAGGTGATTCTCCTTTACTTTGGAATTGAACTCACCTGTGGTGAGTTGCAGGTGCCTGCAATATAAAAATCACTCATTCAACCAGTTTGAATGGAGAAAAGGAGCCATTCTGCTGTTTTGTGTCACTGTGTGTACCGTAATGAGCATGGAAAAAAGAAAGAAAACCAGATAATTGTCTGAGGAGGTCAGACACAAGATTTTAGACAATCGCATGGCTACAAGTCCATCTCCAGAGACCTTGATGTTCCTGTGTCCACCGTACGCAATGTTATCAGGAAGTTGAAGGTCCATGGCACTGCAGTCAACCTCCCTGGACATGGACGCAAGAGAGAACTTGATGGAAGATTGCAGCCAAGGATTGTTTGAATGGTGGAGACAGCACCTTGATCAACAGATTCAAGTTGACCTTCAGACACAATGTATGACAGTTTCAACTCGCACCATCCATCAACAACTCAATGAAAGGGGGTTCTATGGTAGGAGACCCAGGAGGACCCCACTGCTAAGAAAGCCCAATTGGAGTTTGCCAAAACACACCTGAACAAGCCAAAATCCTCTGGGAGATTTTCGTGTGGACAGATGAGACCAGATTAGAGCTTATTGGTAAAGCACATCATCTCTATGTTTTCAGAAAACAAAATGAAGGCTTCAAAGAAAAGAAAACTTTCCATATAGTGAAACATGGAGGAGGTTCAGTGATGTTTTGGGGTTGTTGTGCTGCCTCTGGCACTGGGTGCCTTGAATGTGTGCACAGCCTCATGAAATCAGGAGATTACCAAGACATTTTGGAGCGCAATGTTCAACCCAGTGTCAGAAAGCTGGGTCTCCGTCAAAGGTCATGGGTCTTGCAGCAGGACAATGACCCCAAACACACTTCAGGAATGGTTCAAGCCAAAATGCTGTGCTGTTCTGAAGTGGCCAGCAATGAGTCCAGATCTAAATCCCATTGAACACCTGTGGGGAGATCTGAAAACAGAAGTTGGGAGAAGGCACCCTTCAAATCTGGGAGAACTGGAGCAGTTTGCACAAGAAGAGTGGGCCAAACTGCCAGTAGAGAGGTGTAGGAAGTTCATTCATGGCTATAGGAAACGCTTGACTGCAGTTATTTTGCCCAAAGGCCGTGCTACCAAATATTAAGTCGAGGGTGTCAATAATTTTGTCAATGCCATTTATTTTTATTTCCTGATTTAAAAGGATATATTACGTTCTGAATCAAAAACAAAGGTTCTGTAATATTAACAGTGAAATAAAGAATTGTGGAGACCAAATACTTTTATCAATCTCAACTTATTTTTCGAGAAAATTGTGAGTTATTTGAAAAATGTGCAAGGGTGCCAATATTTTTGGCCACGATTGTAGTTATTTGGGCGGCGCAAAGTTAACAGACCGCTGTCTCGATTGCTGAGGCCGATCTTAACAAGGCCCGTAACACCTATCGGCTCAAAATCCGATTAACTGTCGCTTTGGTAGTTTTACAATGAAGGAAAAATATGTAGGGAGTGCATAGAGATTGTGAATATGACAGCTCCGAGGCATCTTTGCCTTTGCAAAGCGGTGAGCACTAAAATGACAACCATAATATTTTTCATCATGGTTGAAATTGTGGTTGGGTGGAGTCAGGCCAGCTGTCCAACCGATCAATGGGAAAGATTGTTACAGAAACACGCACGAACAAGTGTATTATTATATAACATTGTGTGTTGTTCCCATATGACCAATTCACTCATAACAGAGATCGTAGGTTCAAATGATCAGTACCCCGTGCACACAAAGCAAAAAGCGGGGTTCAGCAATTGGTTCACGTCTGTCTGTCTGTCTGTCTACAAACGTCAGTTTATGACCGAGGAACAACTCGATTTCAACGGAATGTTATATTTTGAACATGAATCGGAACATGAATGAACAGGAAGACAAGTTTGCCGTTTACCATACTTTGTCTCAGAATTTATCCCGATTGCATATGCGCAGAGAGGACTGACCTCTGACTGCCTGGCAGTCCAACAAAATTGAAAATCATTCCAAACAAGAAACTTACTCCAAACAGGGAACTTACTGTTTTTAAAGGAAACAAACAACAGTCAGCAGAACGAATGTAACGTGTTAGACAAGGTGGTGTAAAAGACACTGCATCAATGGCAGTAAACTTCTGAAATTCTTTTTTTCTACGACCTTTGAAGTCTTTATGTTATTACCTCCGCCACTGAAGGTGGATGGAGGTTATGTTTTCACCCCTGTCTGTTTGTCTGTCTGTCGGACTGTGAACAAGATATCTCAAAAGGTTGTGGACGGATTCGGACAAAATTTGGCAGTGATGTAGTGTATGTGACAAGGATGAATTGATTAGATTTTGATGAAAATCCGGATTCGGATCCGGCTACTAGAAATTTTAAAGTGATTCTTCACCATTAGGAGATCGGGCCAAAAACGATGCATTGCAGTATATCTCAAAAAGTTGTGGGCGGAATTGGACGAAACTTCGTGAAGAGATTGGGTGTGTGACACGGACTAATCGATTCGATTTTGGTGAAGATCTGAATATGGATTCAGTGACAATATTTATTTAATTTTTAAGTGATTCTTCACCTTTGAGAGATCGGGTGAAAAGCAATAAATAACATGATATTTAAAAAAGTTATGGCCGAGTTATGACTAAACTTGGCGGACGAGTTGGTTTGGCTACAAGAACAAGCTGATTAGATTTTAGTTCAGGTCCGAATATAGAATCAGGCCTATCAGTGGGATACAAAATGTCAACTGTTCAGCCTGGCAGAGGTATTCGCTCTACCGAGTGCTGTTCTAATTTAAATTCAATTATATATTTAAACCGTGTATAACACAAATCACCTTATTGGCATTTTCAGAAACCTTTAATTTAGCAGTACTTCGACAAAATATTACGGCATTTTACATTATCACAACCAAACAAATTTGCCGCTCGCAGACCCCGCCGATGTCGTTTTTTAGGACTGCACCGGGAAAGGTGTTCTATGAACTCTCTAGTATCTATTGTGTTGATTTGGCGATTGTATGCTAATTTTGTTATAATTCACCGAAAAATTCACTGATGTCTTGTTATGTTCTTACGCTGCATTCATATATATATATATATATATATATATATATATATATATATATATATATATATATATATATATATATATATATATATATATGTATACCCCACGAACCTTGTGAAAAAATGGACTTGTGTTTCATTTACTACGATTGCTTTTGTGATGTGCTTAGAAGAAAGAAGGTCAGTATGGACTGAATGGTACTCACAGGCTTACCATCTGTACCAGGGCTTCCTTTCACACCTGGCTTACCTTGCTGTCCCTGTAAGACAGAAAAAAAGATAAACGAGAAAACATCTGAAAATGCAAACCCCATCCGCGTCCATTTGTATTCAGAAGTCTTCTTCTTACATATGCTCAAAATAACGAAAACATTTTTGAAAAAATTACATAATGAAAATTTATGATATTATGCAGCCTTGACCTTTGAGCTTTAGAGCTAAAAAAAATAATCAGTTTCTAGGTTTTGATTGGTGAACCAATTATGTGACCCAATATGCAAATTCTTAAAATTTCAGGTCAAACGGACGAAAATTGACGATTTTATGCAACCTTGCTTGACCTTTGACCTTTTGATCTAAAACAAAACAAAACAATCGACTCCTACCTTTTGATTAGTGAACCAATACAGTGACCCGATATGCAAATTCTTTAAATTTCAGGTCAATGACCTGATATACAAAAATGCAAGAGTGGCCAAATATATTTTGTGCTCTGATTGAATATATGTGGCGCTTAAGTGTGGTAAAATATGTGTGGTAAAAAGGGGGCTTACGGGTGGTCAGAAAACGATGAAAACTTGGGTGTTTACCCAAGGAACACCCATAAGCCCCCTTTTCCCCTTTTTACGTGGCGCGCCAAATATACTGTAAATCAGAGTTCAGAACCCAACACGTATAAATAAAAAGGAACTGAGCACAAATTTATATTTATTTTAATTTATCAGTTCGAGCTGGAAAGGAAGGTCGATATAAATTTATCAAAAACTGGTTGGCAAAGTTGAACTTCCAGCCTCACAGAGCAGATGTGCCCCCAATACACCACACCTACCTTAGACTTCCCGGTGGGTTTTTACAACGTATCTTTTATTTTGCCCATATCACGATTTACATCTCGATTAATCAAGTCAAAGTAACAAAAAAAGTAGCGCTGATGAACACAGGTGAATCATGAATGTGTTTCTCAGGTTAGGTTAACATATACATGTGGGAGCTGTGCTCGCACGACAAAGCCAGCCAAAATGGACGACACAGGAACGAAGTTTCACCGAGCTATTTATTTAGCTCAAAACCAAAGAACTCAAAAGCACACTGAATCCGCCCCTCGAACGGGCGGCAATTTATCACGCAAACTGAACACCCAAAAGCCACGCCTCTCAGGCGGGGTGTGGTATGCAAAATAGGTAAGTCACGCCTCTCGACGGGGCGTGGTATGCAAGGCAAGCGTTCGCCCGAGAGGGCAAGTCTGGACATGCCTGGGCGTGTCCGGACACGTGACCGCTCGCCGGTTGCGTCATCAGCCGGTGCACGGTAATTGTGTCATGCTTCTGGTAACCGCTACATGCGCCCCCCCCCCCCCCCCCCCCCCCAGAATTAACCTGCACCGGGAGAGTCAGTTTGAGGGGGGTCCTGATGACCCGGCCGAAACGACCCCTGGCGATTCGTGTGGGGGTGGTCGGCGGCGTGGCGGTGGATGGTCGGGTGGGGGGCTTGGTTGACGGGGGACGGCCCCGTCGTGGAGGAAGGGCCAACCGTGGAGGTTGGTCGAGGTCCAAATGGGCCGGCTTGAGGCGGTCCATGGAGATGCGGTCCGGCTTGCCGCCGATGTCGACGATGAATGACTTGTCGTCCCTCTGCAGGACCCGAAAGGCCCATCGTACGGCGGCCGGAGCGGTCCCCGGTGTGCGTCGTGCCAGATAAAAACGTACTCCGCAGTGCGAAGTGCTGGGGGGACGTGGGGTTGGGGGCAGCCGTGGTGGGACGTGGGCACGGGGGCAAATCTCCTGGCGGCGTCCTGGAGGTCCAAGCGTTGGCGAGCCGCGGACCAGGGGCCGGTGGCGTCAGGGATGAATTCGCCCGGCATGCGCAGTGGCTGGCCGTAGACCAGCTTGGCGGTGGAAGCCTGGAGGTCCTCTTTAGGGGCCTTCGGAGGCCCAATAGGACCCACGGGAGCCTGTCGGCCCAACCGTCGTCCTGGAGGCTGGCTCTGAGAGCGGCCTTCATGGAGCGGTGGAACCGCTCGCACAAGCCGTTGGCTTAGGGGTGGTGGGCCGTGGTGCGGTGAAGCTTGACCCCCAAGGCCTGGGCGACCGTGCCCCAAAGCTCGGAGGTGAATTGCGGGCCTCTGTCGGAGGACATGTCTGAGGGGGCGCCGAAACGGGCAATCCAAGTGCCAATGAAGGCCTGCGCCACGTCGGCGGATGTTGTTGATGCCAGCGGGACGGCCTCCGGCCACCTGGTGGTCCTGTCCACCATCGTGAGGAGGTGGGTGAAGCCCCGCGAGGAGGGAAGGGGTCCCACCAGGTCCACATTGACGTGGTCGAAGCGCCGCGCGGGCACGTCGAATGGTGCCAACGGGGCCTGGGTGTGCCGGTGGACCTTCGCGCGCTGGCAGGTGACACAGGCATTGGCCCAGTCGCGGATGTCCTTACGGAGCCCGTGCCAGACGAACTTTGCTGCCACGAGCTTCTGTGATGCTTTCCGGCCCGGGTGGGAAAGGCTGTGGAGGGCGTCAAAAATGTGCCGCTGCCATCCGGTGGGCACGATGGGGCGAGGTTGGCCCAGGGAAACGTCGCACAGGAGAACCGTGCCTGTGTCCTCGAAGGGGATGTCGGCCAACCGCAGGCCTGTGTCCGCTGTCCGGAGGGCTTGCACCGTGGTGACGGCGGTCTGGTCGGCCGCCATGTGGGCGAAGTCCACACCCAGGTGGATGGCGTTCACGCCGGACCGGGAGAGGCAATCGGCCACAGCATTGTCCTTGCCCGCCATGTGCCGGATGTCCATCGTAAATTTAGACACGGCGGAGAAGTGGCGCTGCTGGTGGGCCGACCACGGCTCCGTAACCTTGGCCATGGCGAAGACCAGGGGTTTGTGGTCCACAAACGCCGTGAACGGGCGGCCCTCCAAAAGATGGCGGAAGTGGCGAACGGCCAGGTAAAGGCTGAGGAGCTCGCGGTCGAAAGCGCTATACTTGCGCTCGTTAGGTCGAAGCTGCCGGCTGAAGAAGGCCAGCGGTTGCCAAGCTCCGTTCACCCACTGTTCATGCATGGCGCCCACCGCATAGTCGGAAGCGTCCGTGGTGAGGGCGATGGGTGCGTCGAGCGCCGGGTGCGCCAGCATGGTCGCGTTGGCGAGGGCCAGCTTAGCGCCCATGAATGCCGCGTCCATCTCTGTGGTCCAGGCGACGTCGTGCTTGGCCGGCTTGCCCCGGAGGGCTTCCTACAGGGGACGCATGAGTTGGGCGGCGGGAGGCACGAACCGGTGGTAAAAATTTACCATCCCCAAAAATTCCTGTAGGGCTTTGATGGAGCAGGGGCGCGGGAAACTTGTGACTGCCTCCACCTTGGTAGGCAGCGGGACGGCCCCGCGCTTCGTGATGAGGTGCCCCAGGAAGTCGACGGCCGTTACGCCAAACTGGCATTTCGCCGGGTTGATGATGAGGCCGTGCTGGCCGAGGCGCTCGAAAAGCGTGCGCAGGTGGACGAGGTGCTCCGCCCGGGAAGTGCTGGCGATGAGAATGTCATCCAGGTAGACGAACAGAAAGGTGAGATCGTGCAGCACACTGTCCATCAGCCTCTGGAAGGCCTGGGCCGCGTTCTTAAGGCCGAACGGCATACGGAGGAACTCGAAGAGGCCAAAAGGTGTAATTACAGCCATCTCCGGAACGTCGGCCGGCCGGACAGGTACCTGGTGGTAGCCCCGAATAAGGTCGACCTTGGAGAAGATCACCCACCCCGCCAAACGGGCGGAAAAGTCCTGTATATGTGGTATTGGGTACCGGTCGGGGGTGGTGGCGTCGTTGAGGTGGCGGTAATCGCCGCATGGTCGCCATCCGCCACCCGGTTTGGGCACGATGTGCAGGGGCGAGGCCCACGCGCTCTTCGAGCGCCGCACAATGCCCAACCGCTCCAGCGCGTCGAATTCCGCCTTCGCCACGGCGAGTTTGGCTGGGTCGAGGTGGCGAGCCCTGGCGTAGACCGGTGGACCTGTGGTCGGGATGTGGTGTTCGACGCCGTGCTTGAGGGCGACGGCCGAAAACGTTGGCTGCGTGAGGGCGGGAAACTCGGCGAGTAGGCGGGTGAAATCGTCCACGGCCGGGAGCGCGCAGGCTAGCTTGGTCGGAGCGGAGCCGCTCAATGAGCAAGCGAGCGAGCTGAAAGTCTCTGCGTTGATGAGCCGACGCCGTTTGGCGTCGACCAAAAGCCCATGCGCACAAAGAAAATTGGCACCCAGCAAGGCCATGGGCACGTTCGCCGTGATGAAGTCCCACCTGAAGCGCTGGCCCCCGAAGCAGAATGTGACGCTGCGCGAACCAAAGGTGCGGATGGAGGAGCCGTTTGCGGCGACCAAGGCGGGGCCGCATAGCGCGGCCTGTTTGTCCTGCACCGAGGCGGGTATCACGCTCAGCTGAGCGCCGGTGTCACACAAAAAACGCCGCCCGGACTCCGTGTCCGTGATAAACAGAAGGCTGCCTGAATGGCCGACGCTCATGGCAGGCAGCGAGCGCCAGCCTGGTCGTTTCCCGACCCTCCAAAAGTGCACGGTGGGCAGCAAGTTCTGGCCTTCTGCCCGAACCTGGCATGGTAATAGCACATGGTCCGCTCTGGTGGAGGCTCCGGCGGTCGCGTCGGGTTCGGTCGACGGGGCATCGCGGCGGCCGCAGCCGTCAGTGGCGCAGACTCGGCCGGTGGAGGCGCCGGTCGTGGCGTGGGCGTTGCCTCAGTCGGCCCAGGGTCCCAGGCGGCCGCTCCGATGTGTCGCCTGGCCGCAAAAAATTTATCGGCCTCCTTGGCCAGGGCACGAGGGTCCGTGATGGGCGAGTTAGCCAAAGCTAATAGTACCTGCCTGGGTAGCCGCGGGAGGAACAGCTCGCGGAAGAGGAAGTCCGGGCTGTGGTCACCGAGAAGAGCAAGCATGTGGTCCATGCTTTTGGACGGACGGGCCTCGCCCAGCTCCGGGAGGTGTAGTAGTTGTCGTGCGCGTTCGGTCTCCGTGAGTCCAAACGCACCGAGGAGTAGGCCTTTGAGCGCGCCGTATTTGTCGGCGTCCGGCGGGTGCTGTAGGAAGCTCAGGACCCGGGCCGCGGCGGAGGCGTTGAGCACGGAGACCACATGGTGGTTGCGCGTCGTGTCCTCCGTAATGTTCCGCAGGGCGAATTGAGAAGCCGCTTGAGCAAACCAAACGGCCGCGTGAGATTCCCAAAAGCCCGGCAGCTTCAAAGCTACAGATGACTCCATCGCCGTATTCGTAGAAAGGGGTCACCAATTGTGGGAGCTGTGCTCGCACGTTAAAGCCAGACAAAATGGACGACACCAGGAACGAAGTTTCACCGAGCTATTTATTTAGCTCAAAACCAAAGAACTCAAAAGCACACTGAATCCGCCCCTCGAACAGGTGGCAATTTATAACGCAAACTGAACACCCAAAAGCCACGCCTCTCAGGCGGGGCGTGGTATGCAAAATAGGTAAGTCACGCCTCTCGACGGGGCGTGGTATGCAAGGCGAGTGTTCGCCCGAGAGGGCAAGTCTGGACACGCCCGGGCGTGTCCGGACACGTGACCGCTCGCCGGTTGCGTCATCGGCCGGTGCACGGTAATTGTGTCATGCTTCTGGTAACCGCTACATACATATGTATATAATATTATATATATATATATATATATATATATATATATATATATATATATATATATATATATATATATATATATATATATATATATATATATATATATATATATATATATATATATATATATATATATATACTAGTATAAGTAAGGACCCAAAATATTATACAGTCCGACTTGCAGATTAAGCCTTGGTAAGAACAAAATAAATAAAGTTTCCCATAAATTACTGCCCAAAATTATAGCTGGAGTTACTCCTTATTTTTACTTATCTTTCAGAAACGGTACTTTTTTCTTTAAAGGAACATGGCTCGTGGAACAGTAAAGTTGATCCCTTTCTTATGGAGCAAACCTTAAGGAAATGAACAAACATAATTAAAGGACGGGGAGGAGGGGAGGTTTCCCTAAAACTAGGAAGTTAGATATTTGCGTTAGGAAAGGTTAATGGGAGTAATAAAAAATAATGGGACAGAACTAGGGATGGCGGTAGATGGCAGTGCACTGCTTGATGAAGCCGTGGAGTGAGGAGTGAGATGGAACAGCCTCTGGATGGTGGTTCCGCAGACAGGAGAAGCGAGGGATAAAATCGTTGAGGTGCGCAGTCAGCCTGGATTTTGGAGGTTTAACAAGGAGGGGATGAATTTAAGAACTGAGAGAGCAGAGGGAGTAATATTGGGGTCGAGGTAATAACAGACCACTGTCCTGTCTGCGATGTGAAAGCAACAGACTTTGGCTTCGGTCCCCCATGGGAGATTGCAATAAATTTGAGAGCTTTAGATTCCACAGAATCCGTGAGACATGTGATGTCGGGGCGCTTGCTCGGAGTGGAAAGCAGTATCTCATTGAGCTACGGAAAAAGACTTTGTAGACTGAGTATCTCTGACTTGGATCGATGGAGGATGCCCAGTTTTATCTTTATCTCAGAAAATCCATGCTCTCGGAGGCTATTTTTCTCACAATAAGTATCATTGAAGGACTTCCTGCTTTTCAAATACATGAAGAAGTCTCAATGAATTGATGGATTCATGACTCATGATCAGAAATAAATAATTTACTGTCCAAAACTCTAACAAATTATTCATGACTGCAAACGTCTTTGGCACGCGGCTTGATAGTTTTGCCACAGATTGTCATTGTCATGGTTTAGTAGTGGACATTCTTATAGAAGGGTTAAAGTTTACTAACTCATCAATGCTTTTAGTATGTTCAACTATGCACTGTTTTGACATAATATATCATCCAACAGCATTAAGACAACTATCGGGGACGCCTCTTCATGGTGGTTGTACCCCCAACGCAAGTCGGGGACCAAACCTTCCCCATTCTTCCCTGCTGCCCGGATTCATCAGGGCAGCGCGGTCACGGTCAGAGTGCCAATCGGTCCCCGTGGACTGACCCTTTCCCTCTTGTCTCTCTGTCTCTAACTCTGTTTTGGCGCTGACTTCGTAAAGGCGGGGGTACACCATCCTGGACGTGGGGGATCTCTGGGTCGCTCCTGGGAGACTGATCGGCTGTCTCCGTGCCCCAGAGTTGGCCGAGGGAACTGTCCGGGATTATACGACAACAACAGCATTAAATGGCACAAGCTGCCCTGTTAATAGGATCCTGTAAGGTACTTTTGAAGCGATTCCAAAAGCTATGTCCTAATATGTACACGATGTACCTATAACATATTTAACTGCTTTGTGGCAAGTGGTGATAAAATGTAGAATCGAAAGCGGTTGGATATGTTGAGAACACTCTTTTTCAAATAGATCAGGTTTCTTTTCTGCATGGTTTTGTTTAAATAAAATACAATAGTGAACCGACAGTATAATATAGACAGAGACTAATGAGAAATAATGAGAAGCAAGATGTTTATTCTATTTGCCCTAATTGGGAAAACTCAAAGCATGTCTACATCTTTGAACTGATGAAACCCTAATAGTAACAAGGTGGAGTTTTAGGAGCCATAAGCACACCATAGGCATGGTTTGGATGTACTTCCTTCTTTTACAGCAGTTACTCCAAATCCCAAAGGAAATGCGTATTCAATAGTACCGGTACTACAAAATCATGATTTACAAACGACAACCTAATGACAATCAGGGAATGCAAAACTTATTGAAATATAAGCAAATGAAGAAAGATTATTGCAGATGACAACTAGCACGCCACTCAGTAGAGCGCATACTCCCGCCGTGGGTCAAGTTGGAATAGTACGATTTCACAAAAGTTTGAGGGAGTAGTTCAGTGACAACACAACACAAGACAAGACAAGACAGACACTGCACAGATATATATTAAGAATATATATAGAAGATAATGTTTAAAAAAAAACAAGGGAATTTCACCATTTTCGGATTCAGCGTCCAATTCTATATAAGTGAGTGTATTTTGAGGCATGTGTGACTTCAAATAAAATTGTAAGCCAGGAAAACGTTCGTTTCATTCCTTAGGGATACAACATGTAAAAGTGGCCCAAACGTCAAAACAAAACTCGCTCATTTTAAGTCGAACAAGCTAATGCGTAAAGGTGGGCGCGATTCGGAAAATTTTAAGTCCGCTTACCGCTTATCCGCTCCGCCAGCCCGTGTAGTCCGATTCGCTTATCCGCTTCAGCGGCCGAAAATCTTAGTCCGCTTACCGCTTATCCGCTTATCCGCTTCGATTCAATTTTTTAAAAGCGCTTCGACGTTTTTAAAGCGATTTTTAACGTTTCTAAAGGGAATTTAATGCTTTGTAAGCCTAAATAGCCATTTCTAACTACTACAAAGACAAACAAAGCTTTTAAGATCAAAAATATACATTTTTATTTAAATAAAATTTATTCAAAGTTTATTGAAATAAAGTTTTCCACTCGACTCTACTCTACTCTACAGTTAATTTAAATATAATTTTAATATATGCAAGTTACATTAAAGAAAAATCAATTTGCCCGTCCTTTCTTTGACAAGAGAGTCTACTAGTCAACAGACTAGCAGTCTGTCCACGACCTTGAACTTGAAGAAGGGGGCGATGTGCCTCCACTTCTGGCTGAGGCTGGAATTGTCTGTGTCCATTGTCACGTTGATCTTAGCCGACTCGATTGAGTCCAGCGACATCCTGCTCTCGCTGCGCGCGAGCTGAGGGGTCAGGGCTCAGATCTCCTGACTGTCCTCCACGTCCCCCATCATGTTGACCGCCGGGTTGTGGATGTCGCTGTGCTGGGACTGCTGGTTTGCGTCGCTCGTGTGCCTGTCCCTGGCACTGCCGCTGGGCTGGAGAGTCAGAAATCTCTCCATCTTGACGTTATTGCCGCTCTAGCGTCCAATAAAATATTCAGTTTTCACTTATTATTCACTTAAATAAATATTCACAATTCTAGAGTAACGGCTCAGGCTAACAGCTGATTTGGCGAATCGCGATGCGCTTTAATTTTTCGGTAGTCCGCTTACGCTTATCCGCTTCGGTTTCCGGGGGTTGTTCCGATTCGCTTATCCGCTTCGAAAACGTTAGTCCGCTGCAGCGGATAAGCGGCTAAGCGGACTTTCGAAGCGGACCGCCCACCTTTGCGTAATGCGGACACTCATTCTTCTGGGAGGAATCCCGTGCACATGCTGGTCAGACTTATAACTCACCTGTCTTTATAAGTTCATCAGATACTGTCACCGCGATTGACATTCGCTGAGGTAAATGTTGATATCTCTTCTGAGGTTAAAAAAAAAAACGTTTTAAAGCATTATACGTATCAAACGAGAAATTTTATGAAACGGGAAACCGAATACACACTTTGGTGGTTTTAAAATGACAGCATATGTCTTTATTAGAAAAAGAAGAACCTTGCAGACGAAGCTGCTAACAAAATACACCGCTCTAACGCATAACCACGAGTTTAAACTACATTTACAACAAATATGAAAACTATTTTCATATCACAATGTTAAATATAGAATATATAGAAGATAATGTTTTTAAAAAATGAGCCCTGTCTTCCAATGGTAAACAATCCTTCAAAAAATTCCTGGATCCGGAATAATATCCTGATCTTCACCAAAAACTAATCAATTCTTCCTTATCCCAAGGGCAATGATCCCACCAACTTTCATCCAAATCCGTTCAGAACTTTTCCAGATATCTTGTTCACAAACACACGAACACACACACACGCACACACACACACGGACACGATCGAATGCATTACTCCCTGGCGGGAGTAATAATTAAAGCATACAGTAACGATTACAGTTGAAAACTGGAACAGCATTCGGTCAGGAGCAACCCTCCGCCAGGCTGAACATTTTACGTTTTGTATCCCAATGTTAGGCCAGATCTGGATTCGGATCTGAACAAAAATCGAATCGGCTTGTTCTTGTCGCCCTAACCGACTCATCCACCAAGTTTTGTCATAACTCATCAACAACTTTTTGAAATATCATTTTAGAAATCGGTTTTGTCCCTATCACTCAATGGTGACAAATCACCTAATAAATTATTATATTATCTGGATATAATAATATAATTATCTGGATGATATTATCTGGATGTCATAACTCAATAATCACACGCGGCGTGTGACATCCAGATCTTCACCAAAATATAATAAGCCGTCCTTGTCACACACCGAACCTGTCCACCAAATTTCGTCCGAATCCATCCGTAACATTTTGAGATATCCTGTTCACAGACAGACAGACAGACAGACAAACAGGCTGAAGTGAAAACATAACCTCCTCCGTCCACCTTCTATGGCGGAGGTAATAAGGATATGGGATGGGAATGAAGCAGGAGTTATTTGATATTTATGAAAAAAAAATAGTACAAGCAAAACATGTACAATTTGAGATGTGTATGCATACCAAGTATAATACTTATAAAGCTTATAAAGAATATGGAACTTAAGAAATTTGTGGTGAAAGAAAACATTTTTAGGCTATATAGGGTTCTTTTAATATTTTACTTTGCATCTAGTGAATGGTAGATATGACCACATGGCATCATAAGATATTGACATATGTTGGCCATCTTCAGGGGTTATCCGAAAATGCAGTCAACACGCCCAGGGATATTAGTCCTTGAGCCAGACCAAAAGTAATGCTCCGGCGGGGGGAGTAATTCTCATTATGATTTTCCATTAGACCAATGTCTCAAGTGTCAGAAAAGGTGTGATGGACATCTGAGAACGGTAGCTTAGTGCCCGGATGGACGCCATCTTTGAAACCACCCAGCTCGAAAATGCCCATTTGGTGGGGTACATTGTTGCACGTGTATCTGGACTTCTATACTAGCTATCGATGTGCGGTTGACGACTAAATATACGTCCGATGTGTACCGTCTAAATAAAAAATAATATGAAGCATTTTGTTTTAGATTAATTATTATAAAAATCAATTATCGAAAAAAAATCATATCTTTTTCAATATTTTATTATTAGACTTGTACTTTTTTTAGTGAAACAACACTGGTATGATTTTCCAAATTATGCATTGTGCTACACCGTTTATCTGTCTATAAAAATAACTCAAAAACTAAAACATATCATCCACCACGAGTTTACAACAAATAAATGTAAAGAGGCATAAAATGACTTAGGCCGCCGCTGGCATTATCTATTCTGACGATAACGCAAGTTAGGAATGTCGTACGGAGAGGATTTTAACACCATACGATATCTAATAAGCAGGCGGAAATTGTTACATAGGAAATCTGCACTTTGGTGGCCATCTTGGATTTCAAAATGGCCGCCAATTATATTCATTATTCATTACTAGAGTTTGGAAAGACGTATGGAGCTGATTTTAACACCATACGATGTATATTCCTAATAAGCAAGCGGAGGTATCATTGAACATGTCATGTTTTAGTCAAATAACACCGGTATGATCTTCCAAATTATACATTTTGCTAAACCGTTTATCTGTCTATAAAGATTTTCAGGCAATTTGGCCTGCATTATAATAGAGAACAACATATGCTATACAATATACAGTGCACACAAAGTTAATCATCAGAGTCGCCATCAGAGTCATTGGCATCCTGAGCCACGATAGCATCATCCTGCACCATGTTGGAGCATCCCTGCAGCTTACACACAACAGTGCACTTCAACCCATTCAGTATGCAGGAGCAATCTGACGGTCGACACGTCCTTCTGCATGTGCATGAGATGAGATTCAAGACGACATCTGGAGCTGGTAGACCCGCCATCCATCGGATTGTGAGCGAACCGCCATCATCGAGTTCCCAACCATGTCCTGCTGATGGTGTTGGGACGTCTGGTAGGTTTTCAAGGCTGCGTCGCCAGATAGCCGCCTGATAGTTGGCCCTATCTTTGTTTACTGTTTCTTCTGTTGTCTGATCAACAGCGATTCTGGCAAATGGATTCCCTGGTCTAAGCTGTACGGAGAAGTAGCCTTGATTGAAATGCCTGTACAACTCGGGGCATGTTTCGTGGAGTTGCGTCATCTGTGCATAGTACACTGGTAGATATCTAGCATAGTTCACCTTGTTCATTGCGAAACACCAAGGGATCACTCTTCTGACACAAGCCAAGTGAAGCATCCAGTCGCCTTCTCTATCCGCACGAATCAACCCCAGCAGGGTCTCTACCATATCAATATACATCATCCAGAAGCGAGCCAGGTCTCCATGTTTGGTTCGCAGAAAATGTAGGTATTTCGCGAACATGTCAAAGCTCTGTACACATGAATCATCATCGAGAGCAGCAGCGAGAGTCTCGTGGCAAACATCCTCCTTGATGCTGCGAATTTTGAGGTCAGTGCTTCGAATCTGGGGTTCCTTGTCAGGATGATTGCTTTCTATCCACACCTGGAAGCCCTTCCAAATGATGCGCATTAGTGCCTCGTACATCAACTTGTGGAGTCGCACAGCACGGTTGTATTGCTTGCCTTCCAGAACCCTGTTGATGGAACCTTCAGCGATTACTCCTGACTCAACAGCTACATCCCGAAGGCCTGCATCTCCAAACATTTTCCCAATGCTCGACATGAAGTTACAGATGGTATGGAAGTTCCCCATCATGAGCACGATTCTTCCATATCGATCGACATCTTTCCATGCTATTTCGGTCGCCTTAGCAAATAGTGCCTGGTCTAGCACCACCGGTATACGCTCAAGCTGAAGTGATGACATGATGTTCAGAGCTTCTCTGAGGATTTCTTGCACTGTTGCCATATCTGTGGCAGGCGCGTTTATAGTCGGCAGGTAGCCAACTACATCTTCCGTCACCTGAACACGATCTCTAGTCATGATGTTGAAACCAGTCCACGAACTGATTGTCTGGTCGCATGGTTCCAGCATGCGAGTCATAATCCATACGTGATTTCGGCGCTGCGCAAGGGATGTTGCGCCTGCAAGAGTGTCAGAAAGATCTGCAGGCTTGATTGCAGGTGGGCCCTCTCGTTTCCCACCGCTGTATATTGGAACTAAATCGCTGGATGACGGGATAGATCACTTCTTATCTGCTTTGGATACTGCCGATGGAGGTTGGGGCGGCAAACACGACTGCGACTTCGGTTGGACGATGATACCGTTGACGCGATGCGATGTTCCGCCACCACTCAGCGATTCCTCTAGCCTGTCGATGTTATCGAATGCTAATACAGTCGGGACCGAAGGGTGCACATGTGACGGAAGTGGTACTGTATCTTTCTCCACACTTGCTAATTTGTCTATGCATAGCGCTGTCTCGATTTCTTCCAGAACTGTGTACGAACATCCGTGCCCGAGTCGATTCAATATTCTGATGACCTCTGTATTACCGGTGAGCGTTTTCATGACCCACGGAAGTAGGACATGCTTCGATGTTCTGATGGTACCCCGGTGTACAGCATTGATGATATCTTGAGCCATCGACCATACCAGTGTGTCGGCACGCGCAGAGCTACCCCCACTCCCGCAAATCAAAGTATGCAGAAATACACGAAGAGAATCTGGTATCTTCACGTAATCTGAAGTGAGTTCTGCTGGCTGAGGCGGCCAACGTTCATTGTAATGAGCATCTTTGATCTGGTGTCGCAGTGAAGTAGCTGCACGCACAATGTTACTTTCACCGTCCGTTCGTTCAAATGCTTTCACTTCTGCTTTCAGGTTTACGCACTCTGCAGCAATCTCTCGCTTTGTCAGATTATCGGGCATCAAGTATACACGGTGTTTCACATTGAAGAAGATGAGCGATTCTCCAAACTCTCTTTTTAATGTGCGCTGCAGATTCTTCTTGATGGAGTCACGAACATCAACTGAAAATGTATCTGAAGACAGGATATCTGTTGCAACATCAACTATTGGAACAATCCTCGGGTTCAAGAACAAGTCAGTGCGAATGAAATTGAATATACATCGTATCATTTCTTTTTTCTCGATATTATCTTCAATGTCAGTTTCTACTTGAGGTTTTTGGGGCCGTGTGTAGTTTCTATAGCAGGAGAAGTGGTAGTGAGCCTCAGCTGCAACCATATCTCGTGTAGTCAATGCCAAAACTCTCTCATCATTGCGAGCTGTCGCAGCATCTCTTATTGTCTTATCTGCTCGAAGTTCAACAGCCAAGACAACTGTTTCACGGGTACGACTGCCTTTTATGAATTTTGAAGCACGCTGGCAAAAAATGCATTTATCATCGTAGACCGTTGAAGTTGATCCTGTCTCTTCCCGTGATGATCGCCGTCGCACCGCATCGCCAGTATCAACTGAAGAACTTCTAGCTGCATTGGTCAAAGTAGCTAGGTGGTTTTTGTGAGTGAAGTCTGATCTACAAGCCCTATGGTATAATATTGGAATATTAGGAAGTTCAACTGCGCCTTCTTGGACTAGCTTTAGAATTGGATAAAAGTTTCTAACTGCGGCTGCGTCACACAATGTCTTCCAAGAACTGTTGCCCGCTGCCTTGCTTAGTTCAGAGAGTGGCGACTTCTTGCTGCACAGGATGCACGTTCCGGACTCAGGTTCAATCTTCGCCCGTTTCGCCTCGACACCGGCCATCTCAGCTGAAAGAACAAAAAGACTGACGTTAGATTACTCCGATATCCGAAAAGCTCGCCAGCTTACATAGACATACTCATCCAAGTCAGTGAACATGTTAGATGGCGCCACAATACAACTCTATAATAGAGTTGTATGTGGCGCCATCTAACATGTTCACTTTTAGTTCTTAAGCCACCCACCCCCCCCCCCCCGCCCCCCCCCCCCCCTCAGAAATTAATCAGGTCACCGCAACAAATCTCAGACTGAGATATAGAATATAGAATATAGATATAGAATAGACTGACGTCACTTTCGGCACTGGGTTCTGTGGGTTGATTATCGGCGGGAAATTCCAACTGACATAGTTTCGGTTTGTGGAAAGTGCATGCCTTTTCATATATTTTTTGTGTAAACTCGTGGTGGATGATATGTTTTAGTTTTTGAGTTATTTTTATAGACAGATAAACGGTGTAGCACAATGCATAATTTGGAAAATCATACCAGTGTTGTTTCACTAAAAAAAGTACAAGTCTAATAATAAAATATTGAAAAAGATATGATTTTTTTTCGATAATTGATTTTTATAATAATTAATCTAAAACAAAATGCTTCATATTATTTTTTATTTAGACGGTACACATCGGACGTATATTTAGTCGTCAACCGCACATCGATAGCTAGTATAGAAGTCCAGATACACGTGCAACAATGTACCCCACCAAATGGGCATTTTCGAGCTGGGTGGTTTCAAAGATGGCGTCCATCCGGGCACTAAGCTACCGTTATCAGATGTCCATCACACCTTTTCTGACACTTGAGACATTGGTCTAATGGAAAATCATAATGAGAATTACTCCCCCCGCCGGAGCATTCACTTCAAAATATGGCCGGTTGGCTCAAGGACTATATCGAGAGGAGGGATCGGGGGGGGGGGCGGGTCGCTGCCTTGGGGCCTGGGGTCCGTTGAAGGGCCCGAGCTTCTCCTGTAATTTTTTTTAAACAGTGCAGTGAAACCCCTCATCGGCTCATCCTCCTTTCCTCATCGGCTCATCCTCCTTGCCTCATCAGCTCATCCTCATTTCCTCATCGTTACATTTAAACCCATAAGCTGATTTTGCTTTCTTTCCGGAAACAAAGCAACATTTACCGCTGTTAATGGTGCAGTTTCAAACCCTACATTAAATGTTTATTAACCAGAAATGTGCGTTACAAAGAAATGGGTTTGTATCCTCTTTGTCCAAAAAAAATTATTAACCTTCTTCTCACGTATTTTTTTGCCAATCTTATGGAGAAATAGTGTTCAACAGTCGAGGGTGCAAATTGACTCAATCGGTCCAAACGTCCCGCTATCTCCTTTATTTTCGATCATGCGGCTAAATAAAAGTGACCATTTGTTTTTCTCGGTAAAATATTCAGGTAAATGACGGACAAATAATAATTTTGTCCTTGCGTGCATTTTATTATATTGTGGCGGACACGATGGCTCGCTGGCGCGATGACATCATTCCGCGCACCAGGTGGGTGTCGGCCACGCCCGAGCGGTAGGCGTGGCCTCGGGATATACACGGGGCACACAGCCCCGAGCACGGCAGTGCTATAGTGTGATCCTTAGAATAAAGACGCTTTTGATTACGTTCGTTGTTGTTTCCTTTATTGGCAAGACAAGTCGTGTGCATAGCACCGCACTACATTGGTGACCTCGACTAGTTCAGCCGACGCTGACCTACAGAACGCGCCATGACGAGCAGCAACGCGGTAGCGGTGAAACTCCCTGAGTTTTGGGAAGCTCAGGCGGAGATATGGTTTATGCAGGCCGAAGCCCAGTTTCAGCTTCGTGGCATTACGGCGGACGAGACGCGCTATTTCCACATCATCGCCGCCCTCGGGCCCGGCACAGCCCCCCGAGTCGTGTCCGTCCTGCGGAACCCACTGGGCGACCACAGGTACGAGGCGCTCAAGCATCGCCTCATCGCCACGTTCGGCCTCACAGAGGACGAACGGGCCGACCGTCTCCTGGACCTTCCCGACCTCGGCGACACGCGACCATCAGTCCGAATGGACCATATGCTGTCGCTCCTGGGGGACAAAGCACCAGATTTTTATTCCGGGCGCTCTTTTTACGCCAGCTACCGGCCCAGGTACGCCTCGCGTTGGCCGGTTCCAAGATAAAGGAACCCCGTGCGCTGGCCGTCGAGGCCGACAAGTTTTTCGCGGCGTGTGACATGCGGGCGAGTTTCGGTGCAGCCGTCGCGGATCACGGGGCTGATGCTGATGCTGATGCACCACACCTCGTGGATCCCGAGGCTGAGGCACACCGCGTGGCCGCCGCCACGCCCCGGCCACCACCCCCGCAAAAACCGTGGCCTCCGCCTTCGCCGCAAACCTGGTGCCATTTCCACGCCAAGTTTGGCCACAAGGCGAGGAATTGTCGCCCGCCGTGCTCGTTCGGCAAGTCGGGAAACTGCCAAGCCGGCGCTCGGTAGCGGCCCTGAGCGTCAGCCATTCCGGCAGCCTTCTCTTTATAACGGACACCTTGTCCGGGCGCCGCTTCCTATGCGACACGGGTGCGCAGGTGTGCGTTATCCCTGCCTCTACGTCCGACAAGCACACCGCGGGCCGGGGCCCCGCGTTGCTTGCAGCCAACGGAACACCAATACGCACGTTCGGGAAGCGCTGCCTCTCCCTGCGGTTCGGAGGGAAACGCTTCACGTGGACGTTCGTAACCGCCAGCGTGCCCATGGCATTGCTTGGTGCAGACTTCCTATGTGCAAACGGGTTGTTGGTAGACGTACAGAACAGATGCCTCGTCCAGGCAGAAACGTTCAGCTCGCTTGCTTGCGCACTGAGCAGCTCGTTGAGCGGCTCACTGAGCGGCTCACCGAGCGGCTCGCCAAATGGCTTGCTGAGCGGTTCGGTCCCGGCGAGGTTGGTTTGTACCCTTCCGGCAGCGGATGAGTTCACCCGCCTCCTCGCCAGTTTCCCGGCCCTCACGCGGCCCACCTTCTCGGTGGTGGCCGTAAAGCATGGTGTGGAACATCACATACCCACCGTCGGGCCACCGGTCTACGCCCGGGCCCACCACCTCGAACCAACGAAGCTCGCGGTGGCGAGAGCGGAGTTCGCTCTGCTGGAGCGGCTGGGCATCGTGCGGCGCTCCAAGAGTGCTTGGGCATCGCCGCTACACATCGTGCCGAAGCCTGGCGGGGGATGGCGGCCGTGCAGGGACTACTGCCACCTCAACGATGCCACCACCCCCGACCGTTACCCGGTCCCCCACATCCAGGACTTTTCCGCCCGGTTGGCGAACATGTCCTGCTTCTCTAAGGTGGACCTCATACGCGGCTACCACCAGGTCCCCGTCAGGCCGGAGGACATCCCGAAGACGGCCGTCATTACGCCATTCGGCCTCTTTGAGTTCCTTCGGATGCCCTTCGGTTTGAAGAATGCGGCTCAGGCGTTCCAACGTCTGATGGACAGCATCTTGCGCGACCTGGATTTCGTCTATGTCTACCTGGACGACATCCTCATCGCAAGCGCGTCCCGTGAAGAGCACCTCCGCCATCTCCGCACGCTCTTCGCACGCCTGGGCCAGCATGGCCTAATCGTGAACCCCGCCAAGTGCCAGTTCGGCGTCGCCGAGATCGACTTTTTGGGGCACCGCGTCACCAGGCACGGGGCCATCCCCTTACCAGCAAAGGTGGAGGCGGTCAAGGGGTTTCCGCGCCCCTGCACGATCAGAGGGTTCCAGGAGTTCTTGGGCATGGTAAACTTTTACCACCGTTTCCTGCCCCGCATCGCCCAGCTCCTGCACCCCCTGCACGAGGCCCTCCGGGGGAAGCCGGGCAAAGGTGACGTCGTTTGGACCGAGCAGATGGACGCGGCGTTCGTGGGCGCGAAGCTCACCCTGGTTAACGCCACCATGCTCGCGCACCCGGCGCCCGATGCACCGATCGCCCTCACCACCGACGCGTCGGACTACGTGGTGGGCGCGGTGCACGAGCAATGGGTGCGTGGAGCTTGGCAACCGCTGGCATTTTTCAGCCGGCAGCGCCACCTGCACGAACGCCGGTACAGTACCTTCGACCGCGAGTTGCTCGGGCTTCACTTGGCGGTCAGGCACTTTCGCCATCTGCTCGAGGGCCGTTCGTTCACTGCCTTCGTCGACCACAAGCCCCTGGTTTTCGCGATGGCCAAGGTCGCCGAGCCGTGGTCGGCCCGGCAGCAGCGTCACCTCTCGGCCGTGTCCGAGTACACAACGGACATCCGGCACGTCACGGGGAAGAACAACCCGGTGGCGGATTGCCTTTCCCGGTCCGTCGCCCACGCGATCCACCTCGGCATTGACTATGCCCGGATGGCGGTGGACCAGACCACCGACCCCGACGTCCAGGCCTTGCGGACTGCCGTCACGGGCCTCCGCGTCACCGAGGTGCCGTTCGACGGCGCGGGCACGGCCCTCTTGTGCGACGTCTCCCTCGGGCGGCCTCGCCCCATCGTGCCCGCGGGCTGGCAGCGCCGGGTTTTTGACGCCATCCACGGCCTGTCCCACCCGGGCACGAAGGCCTCCCAGAGGCTGGTCGCCGACAAGTTCGTCTGGCATGGCCTCCGGAAGGTCGTCCGCGATTGGACCAGGACGTGCCTCGCGTGCCAGCGCGCGAAGGTGCACCGCCACACCAAGGCCCCGTTGGCCCCATTTACGGTGCCCGAATGTCGGTTCGACCACGTTCACGTGGACTTGGTGGGACCTCTGCCCCCCTCGCGGGGTTTCACCCTCGTCCTCACCATGGTGGACCACACCACTCGGTGGCCGGAGGCCGTGCCTTTGGCGGCGACGACGGCGGCGGACGTCGCGCAGGCGTTCATCGCCACCTGGGTTGCCCGGTTCGGCGCCCCCTCGGACATCTCGTCCGACGGCGGCCCCCAGTTCACCTCAGAGCTCTGGGGGGCGGTCGCGCGGGGGCTCGGTGTCCAGCTGCACCGTACCACGGCCTATCACCCCCAGGCCAACGGCCTGTGCGAGCGGTTCCACCGCTCCTTAAAGGCCGCGCTCCGGGCCACCCTCCGCGACGGCGGCTGGGTCAACAGGCTCCCCTGGGTCCTGCTGGGCCTCCGGACGGCGCCCAAGGACGACCTGCGCGCATCCGCAGCGGAGTTTGTCTTCGGACAACCGCTCCGTGTGCCGGGCGAGTTCCTCCCCGACTCCACGGCACCATGGTCCGCGGCGCAGCAGCGCTCCGCGCTGCAGGAGACCGCCCAGAGGTTCGCCCCGGTGCCGACGGCGCACCACGGGTGCCCGCCAACGCACGTCGCCCCGGAGCTTCGCATGGCGGAGTACGTGTTCGTCCGACACGACGCCCACCAGACACTGCTGCGGCCCCCGTACGACGGGCCCTTCCACGTGCTGGAGACCGGGGCGAAGCACTTCACCCTGGACATCGGCGGTACTCCTGACCGCGTTTCCGTGGACCGCCTCAAACCGGCCCACCTCGACATGGACCACCCCCCGCCAGTGGCTCAGCCCCGGCGTCGGGGCCGCCCCCCGGCGGGCGGACCCCCGGCACCGCCCAACCCCGCCCCGCACCCATCCCAGGGGCAGCCGGTGGCATCCCGGCATCCCAGATGCCGCCAGCCGCCAGAGGGCGCTTCGGCCGGGTCATCCGTTTGCCCCGCAAACTGACCCTTCAGGTGCACGGGAATTCTGGGGGGGCGCGTGTGGCGGACACGATGGCTCGCTGGCGCGATGACATCATTCCGCGCACCAGGAGGGTATCGGCCACGCCCGAGGGGTAGGCGTGGCCTCGGGATATACACGGGGCACACAGCCCCGAGCACGGCAGTGCTATAGTGTGATCCTTAGAATAAAGACGCTTTTGATTACATTCGTTGTTGCTTCCTTTATTGGCAAGACAAGTCGTGCGCATAGCACCGCACTACAATATACTGTTTCAGGCAGTTTGTCTGGAGCATTCATGACGCTTTGGACAATTGGACCGCACTATATGTTCCATACTCTGCAACACGTACGAGGTGCACGAACTTCAACTTGTATAATCGATTTGTCAATACTTTATTTATTTACTTTTCAACACCTGTACTGTGAGATAAAAAGGCCGTTGCTGTGATTTTGCTTTATTTATGAGCTCGTTGCTACTCTCATTTAGGATCTTCATCTCTCATTTAGGATCTTCATCTCTCATTTAGGATCTTCATTAAAGAAAGTTCCTTAAAAAGTTATAAAAGAGAGAAAGGGTGGGGTGGGAGCCCCGAGGTTCTTTTCCTCGGGGCCCGTGCTGGCTCTCGGCGCTCCTGAACACACCTGTAACGTATTGAGTGACATCTCTCGATGATCGCAAACCAACACATGAACAAGGAATAATGAAACACGATTAGGGGTTTTCAATGGGCACTATATATCTATTATGTGGATGGGGCGACAGAACTTTTGAGATGACTCTTGTCATTCAAGGTATCTGGAAATTAGGAAAGTCTTCGAAGGTCAATTATGCTGTTCTTGCCTTTAACTGTAAAATAAGGTTATTTGTTTGTATAGGGTGTGCCAAAAAAAACCCCAAACCACAATACATTTATTGTTATTCTGAATTACATATAACTTCAGGAATATGGTGCTACTTCTTGTGTGACAAAGGTGTACCAAATATCAGAAAGCCTAACTTGTAAGACTTGGGTTTGACACTTGGTTGATCACGTGCTCCAAATGTCCTGTCCATCTCTCCGCTGAATACGGACGGATTTGAACACGATGGGCGACGCGCTGACATTAGGCAAGTGGGATGGACCTGACTTTCTCTGGAATTGCTTGTTTCTGCACAAAGGTGCTTCTATGGTCACTTTTGTCCACATTGTCTTTGAAATATCCTCAAAGAAAAAAGAAAAAAATGGTGCTCAGATCAGGGGAATGTGCATATCACTCAACGCTGAAGTGCCAGCCAACCACTCTCACCGATGTGACTTGTCACCCACTCATTGAACTCATTTGCGGGTTGCCCCATCCTGCTGAAACCATTGTTCTTCTCACATAAAGTTTCATGTCATCGTAGAGAATCCTCCTGAGACTTGACACTGTTCGTCCAAGTTATTGACTGCGGTGACGAAGGGACTTTTTTGGCCTGTTTCCGACCGACTGTTGGACCCTCTCAATGACCTCAGGAGTATAAAGCGAAGCGTGTCCAGAATGAGTTGGTCTGACCTTTGATTTAGAGTTTAGTATGTGCACAAAAAGTTCCTTTCTCTCAAAATGTATTCATCCATTTGAATATTCTCTCTTTGCTTGGGGCTTCTCTTAAGGTTAAATTTTCTCTTGAATTATTTTGAGTTTGGCCGACGGATTGCGTTTCGATGTAGAATTATACAGAAAAAGCCTTTCCTTAATTTGTCCAGGCATCATTTCCTACACGACCACAGCTATCATTATCTGAAATGAGAGAAAAAAAACTTGAAAGATAAATTAATGGGACTGGGTTTGGGTTCTTGGCACTCAGTAATATCCAATAAATGAGTAAGAAGGTCAATATTAGTTTGGATGGCTGGGAGATATTAAAAGAAAAAACCTTTACGAAAAAAAAAGTCTCAGTAAAGTATGAGAATTCTTTCCACTCACTTGGCTGGAAGTATGTGAAGTGATACAATTAGGATTCCCAGGACAGAGTTGCTCACTTAAACAACTGTCAGAATGTCAGATTGTCCCCCCTCTGTATGTTCCACTGACATTCTAAGACTGAAGTATGTAATATCTAAAGAATATACTGTCGCACTCATTGAACCTCAATAGCTCATCCTGGGCCACGGCCTGTACCATCACGGACCACAATAGTGTGCATAATGCTTTTGTTTCTCACAAAGAATGCCTATTATCATCTCCGACAGTCATTTCCTCAAATACAATTTCTGATTTATCACCTACCCATTGTGATGTATCAATCTCTTGCATGAGCTCTGAGATTTGCTATTAAGCAAGTTTTTTTTTTTTTTTTGTATACAAGATCGAGGCTCGTGAAAGAGCGAACATTAATCACACAGAAAGACAAACCGACACATAAAACATATAACATCGGGAGCGGTAGACAAGATGCGGAGAGAGGGGGAAGTACACAAACACAACATTTGAGAGCAGGGACCGAGAGACATGGAGACATCGAGAGATCTGAGAGAGGACGAGGGCTTTGGGGGGGGGGGGGGGCATGGGAGGGCTTTGTTTGTGATCGTACTGCTTTGAGCTCCCAAGGTTAATCACAACCAAAAAGGGTATTTCTCCCCCCCCCCCCCCCCCCCCCTCACCCTGCGAGGACACGTTCCTTCGAAGCTGTCCATGCGCTGATCACAAAAAGACAAGCTGACACATAAAACATAAAACATATGATAAAGGGAGCGGGAGAACAAAATGGAGAGCAGGGACATCGGGAGATCTGTGGGAGGGAGAGGGCTTGGGGGGAGGAGGCATGGAAAGGGGGAGGAGGAGTGGGGGGCGGGAGATGTATAAAAACACATGGACACTGCAAGGACTTCCAGGAAAGAAGTCGGTATTTCAAAAAAGTGGATCTGGGGTGAATTAACAGGGGTAGAAAAGATCAAGGTTTTGGATGGGGGAAGATAAGAGATGGTGGTGAACAGCTGCTTTAAAGACCTGGAGGGAGGAGTGGGATTGAAGAGAGTGAGGCAGTTTGTTCCTGAGGCGGGAGTAAAGAGGAATGAAAGAGTGAAGGTGAGCAGAGAGTCTTGATTTTGGCAGTTTAACCATAAGAGGGTTGCTGGCAGATCTTGTGTGACCTGTTGGAATATATGGGGGACAGAGCACAGAGAGAGCTGGGGAAGAAGGCCGGAGAGGAGTCGGTAGAAGACAGGAAGACCACCTGCCTGCGGCAGGTGAGTAAGCCTGCGGTGAGTAAGTGAAAGGCCCTCGGAGTTACCTTCATCGTGGGAAATTCCAATGATTCTGAAAGCTTTGATTTCAACAGCGTGAAGCCGAGCTAGGTGTGAGGCAGGAGCACCGGCCCAGAGGGGAGAACAGTATTCCATTGAGCTGCGGATGAAAGCCTTGTATGTGGTGAGGAGCTCAGGTGTGCCAAGGAAGGATTTTGCACGACGGAGGATGCCCAGTCGGCGACTGGCTTTGGAGGCCAACTTGGAAATGTGGTTTTCCCAGGAAAGATCATGGCAGATAGTGAGACCCAAAAGCTTGAGTGACAGAACTTCTTGAAGAGGATTGTTGAGAAAGTAGATGGGAGTG
The DNA here is from genome assembly GCF_964187855.1 of Myxine glutinosa. Classification (NCBI taxonomy): domain Eukaryota; kingdom Metazoa; phylum Chordata; class Myxini; order Myxiniformes; family Myxinidae; genus Myxine; species Myxine glutinosa. The sequence continues at coordinate 29,988,778 of NC_136268.1, forward strand.
TTGTCCAGTCGGTCTTTTCGGAGAGACATAGTGAGAGTGTGAGATTTGTCAGGATTGAAAGACATGTTCCACTTGTTTGACCAGTCTGTGATTTTGTCCAGGTCTGCAGAGAGTGAGGAGGCTGCAGACTGCCGATCTGAGGTATGGGGTATGGAGCGGCAGAGAGTGGAGTCATCAGCAAAGAGATAGAGAGGATTTTCCAGAGAGTCGGAAAGATCATTGATGAAAAGTGTGCTAAATTCCTAATAATTAAAATTAAAATTAAATTAAATTAAAACTAAACTAGAACGCCACTCAGTAGAGCGCATACTCCCGCCGTGGATGGCCGCTGCTGAGCCCTATCTTCCAATGGTAAAAAAATCCTTCAAAAAAATTCCTGGATCTGGAATAATATCTTGAGCTTCACCAAAAACGAATCAATTCTTCCTTATCCCAAGGGCAATCATCCCACCAACTTTCATCCAAATCCGTTCAGAACTTTTCCAGATATCTTGTTCACAAACACACGAACACACGAACATATGAACACACATACGCACGCACACACACACACACACACACACACACACAAACACACACACGGACGGACACGATCGAATGCATCACTCCCTGGCGGGAGTAATTAAAAGCAAATTCTTAACTGGAAAAGGCAAAACAATAGATATCACTGGATAAACAGGATATAGAGTGCATATTTCATTGGAAGTGTTACATAATGTACAACTTAATGCAGTGGCTTTTCCAGCTGTGCAAACACATTAGAATCCCTGTGTAGTGTTTCTGAAAAGACATCTTAGATTTTCCCTTATTGGAATATATTTTTTGGACATGGCTCTTTCACAACTGTTACTGACATAGCCTTTTCCAAAGGCTCATCTAAATTTATTAAATTCAACATTTTGTCACGTGTCATAGGCTCCTGGTGCAGCTTTGCTATGTGGTTCCCCCAGGAAAGGTCATGATGGTGAGGCCTACAAATTCAAGAGACTGAACCTCTGAGTGGACAACCAATAAATAGATAGGTGGGTTTCATGCTGGAGCGAAAGGGTGAGACTGAGATTTTCCAGGACTGAAAGACATGTTCCTTTTTTTAGATAAGGATTTCCTCATTTCCAGATCAGCAGAGAGAGATGTAGCTGCGGTCCGCTTTGCAAAGGGATAGGGTAGTAGACGAGACAATGTGGAGTTGTCTGCAAAAAGGAGAGGAAGGTTTTCCAGAGCATCAGAGAGGTCATTAATATAGATGAGGAGCAATACTGGGCCAAAAATATTGCCTTGGGGAACTCCAGCCTCCACTGGGAGAGGGGAGGAGAGGATTCCATTGATGGCAACATATTGACTGCATGAGTGGGAATGGTCCTTGTTTGAGCTTGAGGGATTCCAACCATTGCCAAGAGAGAAGCAGAAGTGCGTACAGAGTTGAGTAATCCAGACAGGATCCAAACTGACTGTTCTCCCTACCCCGTGGCCAACCGAAACAGACCCTCCTGGCAGATTCGCATGCTGGAGCAACTGGTATGAAACATGGCAGAGCTGCAAACTAGCTACGCTCTTCCTGAGAATTCACCAGGCCAAAGCATAGTCACAATACTCCCCTACCAACAAATCTTACAACACAATTCTCCTTCAACTGCCATACCATTTTCACTAATCTGTCTGAATGTTACACATGTTTCATCGATGCCGTTTTATATCCCAGACACATTTACCTTTTCCACTCAGTCCATGTCCTCATGGCCACTCTTGCCCGTCACCAATACTAATTCCTTGACTCACCTATACACCCCAAAGCAACGTCTGGTGAGTCATGGCAGAAGGCAAAGGTAATTTAGTTCATGTTTCAAAATCGTCCAACTTTTCACTGAGGAGGTTCAATGCCAGCATTACCTGCTGCAGCCATTCTTCCCCGGTCCAAATCAGCAAATAAAATCCAAGGCCCTCGTCCCAGACAGAGGGCTCATTAAATCTCAAAGAAATATCTGTGGGAGGTTATGCGGGTCCATCGGGACCTTACCCAATCCTGCTTGCAACTTAGCAGCATAACATTCCACAGATCCAGTGGTGGTCTCCAACACGGATTCCTCACAGGTGACCCGCATCCATTGAACAGCTCAGCATGGTGAGTCATCACATGATGGGCTGTACTGGAGCCTCAGACACATGTTTTGGTGGTCATCTCCTCAGGCCCTAAGTGGCCCTGAGGAGTACCGACACCAATGTGTGACACAGCCACACCTCCCTTTGGTGGTCCTCTCAGTCACAAGGCCATAGTTAGGGCTGCACCCCGATGGAATAGACTAGGCTCCCCTCAGGGCCCAAGTGAAACCAACAGGGTGGCCCAGCCACACATTCACACTCCATTAGGCTGGCCCCCTGGCTGACTGATACTACTCAATTTACCAGGGGGTAACTTCCACTAATGCTGGCCAAACTCTCCCTTCGGAAGTGGCCTGGAGTGGGCCAGGCCCCCCTACCACCTAGTCGAGGTCCAAATTCAGACTGGGGGACCTAGTTCCCCGAAGACTGTTACAATAATTTGACTACCACAGATTTCCAAATATGGCTTTTGGCATTGACCCCATGCCACTTATTATGGGCCTTGAACTTCCAGCTGTTCCTCTCTTTTTCCATGCCATGAGCAGCAAGCTGGTCATTACTCACAGCACCTGCCTGAACACACAAATAAAACCGTCATCATCAGCAAATTGGGCCTCTTGCTGACCCCTTTTATACAAAATAGCTCTCCTCTACTGGGCTCTCTTCTACTTTTCTGTTACCCCCTTTCACACAAGCATTAACCCAAACCCTGCAAGTGCTGAATCGATGAGTGGAGAGGAGTGCCGAGCTGATGACTCCAGGCACCAAAGCAAGGACAGAGGCAATGACGCTAAGCTCGAACTCAACCACGAGGGAAATCGAACATCCAACCTACACACTTTGGTTGGGGTCAGAGTGCATGCCTCGGGTGTCAGCTTGCACACCATTACAAATGCGGCATTGCACACACCCCCTGTATGGCCCTGTACACTGTGGAGGGCAGAGCCCCTTACACCACGGAGGGCACAGTTCCTTACACTGCAGAGGGCACAGCCCCTTACACCATGGAGGGCACAGCCACTTACACCATTGAGGACACAGCCCCTTACACCACAGAGGGCACAGCCCCTTACACCATGGAGGGCACAACCCCTTACACCATGGAGACCACAGTTCCTTCACCGCAGAGGGTACATCCCTTACACCATTGAGGGCACAGCCCCTTACACCCCGGAGGTCACAGCCCCTTACACCCCAGAGGGCACAGCCCCTTACACTCCAGAGGGCACAGCCCCTTACACCCCGGAGGGCACAGCCCCCTACACCATGGAGGGCACAGACCCTTACACCATGGAGGCCACAGTTCATTACACCACAGAGGGCACAACCCTGTACACCATGGAGGGCACAGTCCCTTAAACTGTGAAGGGCACAGCCGATTATATCATGGAGGGTACTGTACCTTGCACTGCGGAGGGAAAGCCCTTTACACCACAGAGGGCACAGCCCAATACACAGTGGAGGGCACAGCCACACATACCTCCACATACCTCCATGAGCACAGCTACGCACACCTCGACTACCAGCTTCCTCCCCACCAAAGGGGGCAACCACATTTTCCCAGGTGCTGGGTCACACACCACAAGCCGGGTAATGCTGGTTCGACCCCTGCAGAGTTTAACCACCTCTCTACCCTCTCACACCATGGTGGTTAAATCACTCCACAGGGAGTGTCTGCACCTCAATCCTCACTATCCCCCTAACTGCTGCCCTCACCTTTTCTCGGTGTCACAGACGATCTGTTCTATGTGCAGGGTGACATCCACACAATGTCAAATATGTTCCAGGCCATTAATCTTTCTCAATTTGTTGCACCCGATTCCAAAATTCTCTCTAACTCACTGGAGCAATTCAATATTATTAACTTTAAATTCCCTTAATTTAGACTACAATTTGTTTATGAATTAATCTTTAAAATTTGTAAATTTCACTTCCATTTCATCTTTACTTTGATCCCTTTCATTTTCCAACTTGACAAATATGGCATCATACATGGCCTGGATCACCCAGTCATGTCTTCCTGTGACACCTCCCAATCCAGAGGAAGTGGCAGGATGTTCCAGGTGGGGAGTGTTCCGGTGGGTAGCACTCGGATTAGGAGGAGGTTCCCTCTGTTAGCTTCCCGAAGCCCGCACCACCACCCGAGTTTCAGCCCCTTTCTCCCATTGAATTTAACACCACGTGGGTTGACACAGCCTGTCATCCTTCCGAGGTCGACAAAACGAGTACCGGTACCAGCTGACTGGTAATAGGGTGCACTGCATCAGCGGCACAGCGCTTCCCCCAGAAAATGATGCAGCCAATATGCCACAGGCTGCATACGAAGCACCACCACCACTCATACCTTATACAACCACCAAAAATACTCACACCACTACAACCACCAAAAAGGTCCACTGATAGTTTCCATCCTCTCACTCCCCCCTCGGTTCTTTGCCTCATGCAGGTGCAAATCCATGAGTAAATCCAAGCATTCAACATTCCTACCTTTTCCTACTCCTACTTACCTTTCCCATACTTCCCCTTTGCCCCCGAAAGGTTGCAAACCCACCACCTTCATACCTGTTTCCCTTCTTGGCCAGCAGGCCCAGATGGGCCAGGAGGACATACACATGGTGGCGCTTGTGCTGGGGGAAGTCTACCTTCTTCACACTGACATTGAAAGCAGGGATACATACATCGTTTTCAATGTGGTTACAAAGGTAATCGATAAAAAATGGCAGTTTTAATGAGAAAAGAGTCGTGAGTTTGAATTCACAATTTTTGGTCATTCCGTACTACGATCAGGTAAAAACTATACAACCATTATTATTTGCAAAATGAAACTGAAGCTAAGTATCTCTGAGTTTGCACATTTCTTCCAGTGATTGTGTGTGTGTGTGTGTGTGTGTGTGTGTGTGTGTGTGTGTGTGTGTGTGTGTGTGTGTGTGTAAATGTGTATGTACATATATATGTGTTTATGTGTGTGCGTAGTTATGTGTGTGTGTGTGCATGTGTGTGAGTGTGTGTGCGTGCACGTGTGTGTGTGGGTGTGTGCACACGTGTGTGTTTGTGTGCACATGTGTGTGTGTGCGTGTGTGTACATGTGCGTTTGTGTGTGTGCATGTGTGTTCATGTGCGTTTGTGTGCATGCGCATGTGCGTGTGTATGTGGCCTAAAACCAGACACCAGTGAAAAACTTTCTTGGCAAAGGAAGATGGTTTCAAGCCCACCTGACGATCGTCCTGCAGAAAAGGCATATGGGATGAGCTCATCAATGGAATGTTGATTTATATAAGTAACTCAAGCAATGCAAGTTCTCTACGCAACCATCATCTGCCCGCTGTTGTTAAAGGACGTTATTTTTAATTGTTACTCTTAACATTGGAGAACGCTCATCAAAGTTAGTTCTGAGCAGCTACACCTTCTGCTTTGAACAAACTACACAGCCAAACTTAACCGTCCCATTTTACCATCTGGAGCCTGCATCTGGACCCAGAATCTGATTTTGGCAGATTTGAGTGTAAGCACAATCAAAAATGAAATAACTTAATATATTCCTGGCACACAATACCTGTCGCAGGGATACAAGGCATTTTAGCAGAAGTTTGTTCTGAACACACCTTTTGCTGCCAAAAACCCAAGTCCACGATAAAGTGTTTTAAAAATTCAACTTGTCATATTGCGTTGTCAATAAATCAAATTGATGTTCTTGTTTTAATCAACTGATGGCCCTGGTAGTCATATTTTTTACAGGAATAGTTGTGGATGATCAGTTTAACGATTCAGAGAAAGTGTTTATCCTTTTTTCCAACCATTGAAGGCAGACGGAAAGAAAACTTACGACGAAAGGCAGTTCACAGGCAGTTTCTCGTTTGTTCTGTTCGGGGTCACAATAAATCCGCAATTTTTGTATGGTGAACTGTAAAAGAAGAGAAAGACCATTTCCTCCCAAGGTCTTTGCACAGCACATGCTTCTGTCATCATCCTACACATAACAGCAAAGACAAGTTAAGAGAATAAACAGTTAATTCCTCAACAGTAAAAAAGAGTGCATTCCTGCTTTAGAAAGACATCTGTTCCTTCCTTCAAAAAAATATATTGCTAAGTTAACTCTTTATTAACCATCATAAGGCTTACAATGGTTGGCAGGATAGCTTAAAGGAGCTGTCTAGCCCAGGTTTCAATCTCGACCCAATCTTTCAAGATCTCCCGATGTCTAAACTGTCACTCTGGTGTTTCACTTGCAGGGTGATGCATCGCTACATGTGCCATCCAATACCATCCACGTTAGCTATTGGTAACATTTGGCTGGATATGGGGATGTTGATGGATGTGGAGATGTGAACGTCGATGGTAATACATGGTTGGATGTCAAGCTGGAGGATCAGTCGACAAGAAATGGCTCTTGGTAGATCTTAAACATCTTTCATGAATAGTAGGCAAGTTATTACTGGCACAGGTGCGTACTATCCAAACCCTTGACCATCGCTGCCATGTTGTGCACTTTGAACCTTGAGGAGGGGAGGAGGGCGTTTATATATACATGTATATATATATATATATATATATATATATATATATATATATATATATATATATGTATATATATATATATATATATATATATATATATATATAGATATATATATATATATACAGTGCGTATCAAAAAAAAGGTAACCCGAATTCAAGGGGTTAATATGCAAAGGTTATTTAGTTTGACAATTTACATGTGGTTTACCAATTATGAGGAGATCCTCAGCTTTCCATTGATGCCTTTCTTGCATCATTGCTGTCACACATGACCGAGTACATGTTCATTGAAAATGACAAGTTCAAATCGCATTTTTACAAGTTTGGCTAATCGGTGCAAGACAGTTTGAAATGGTCGCTTACTTGTCGACTGCCAAGTTGATTATGTAAAATTGTTAAGCTGGTCTGGTAATCATCGGTTGTGTCATCCTTTGTTTAAGATGGATATTTAAGATGGGCCTACAGTGTATCGGTTTAGAGACAGTCTGAGTCATTGAAAAGATGGTTCAACTTACGACTGAACAGCCGACCTTCGTGGTCACAACCTTTCACCAAACTGGAAGTTTGCAGCGAACTCGTGATGCGTTCAGGGAACGTTTCCCAGAACGGGAGCCTCCAGCAGCCAAAACCATCTGGGTGAATGTTAGAAAATACCAAGAGCATGGCACTAGCCTCAACCGCAACAAAGGCAATTCTTATAGGATGCACATTGGGCGATCGGAAATGAACATTGCAGCAGTAAGGCAGCAAGTTTTGAAGCATCCTAGGGATACCAGCGCAAGTCGAAATGGGATGGGATTGCCTTCGGCAACATTCAACCGAATCACAAGACTGGACCTCCACCAGCATCCATATCGGATTCACATCCGGCATCAACTTACGCCAGGGGATTTTGCCAGGAGGCTGGTGCTTGCCGGATGGTTGATAGCACGTTGCGAAGCAGATGTCAATTTCCTGCGGTATCTCGTTATCGGCGACGAAGCTGCTTTCGCCATGGATGGCAAGGTCAATACCCATAATGTTCTTTAATATGCACCGACAGGACAACCCCCGGAATTTAATTTTGACACCAACATGAATCGACAAAAGCGGGCTGTTTGGTTGGAACTTTGTGGAAGTGGTCAGGTGATCGGACCATTTTTCTTTCAAAGGAATGTCAATGGTAACAGGTATCTGCATCTATCTATAATTCCAGTAATCTCTGTCTGTCTGTCTGTACGTCTGTACGTTTGTTTGTTTGTCTGTGACCGCTGTTTCTCGACAACTACCGGTCCGATATACTTGAAACTTGCCAGGTATATTGCTGGGGACCCGAGGATGTGCCTTTTCAAGGTTTCATATTAATCGGACAATTACTTACCGAGCTATGTCCAAAAAACGATTCAACCAATCAGAGAGCAGCGAACGATCGCGTGTGCCGAACGTGGCGGGCACACTCTGCCTCGGATGGCACATTTGAGAGCGTATTCATTTATTTCACGTTTGCAAACTATGTTGGCGTTAAACTATGTTTTACAACTAATAAAAACGAATTTGCGATTCATTCGCTTTCCTGCGCGTTTGTGTACGCGATGGCGATTTCTTTACCAAACTCCGGAAGCCGTTCGCTTTGGACCGAACCATTGCATGTAAATAGAGGGGGGGGATTGTCACCACTCGCAAGCCGTTCGCTTTGGACCAAACCATTTCATGTAAATAGAGGGGGGGGATATAATTTTAGATATATATATATATAGTACGGGCATGCCCTAGTATGATCAATGATGAAGTTTTACTGCAGCTGGAGGAGAACTTTGAGCGACAGGTTCGTGGTGTCTTCAGATATCTCTGGTGGGGCCAAGACGGAGCCCCAGCACATCATCTTATCACTGTCCGAGATCGACTGAGGAACTCTTTGGAGACCGAGTCATCGCCCTCAACCATGCAGTGGAATGGCTGCCAAGATCACCTGACCTCACACCATGTGATTATTTATTTTGGGGACATTTAAAGAACAAGGTGTTCGTAACTCCTCCCCATGATCTTGACGAATTGCAGGGCCGTATTCGACATGATGTGGATGCTTTGCGCAATGACCCGGCTATGGTGAGACGAGCAGTTCAGGGCATGCTCCGCCGCTGTGAGCTTTGTGTTGAAAGGAGAGGTGGACATGTTGAAGGTGTGGGTGCATAAAGGCCAATCATTCCTGAGAAAAGTTCACATCTGACGTTCATTTTGCACCAATTATCCTGACTTGCATCGATTAGCCAAACTTGTAAAAATGCGATTTGAACTTGTCATTTTCAATGAACATGTACTCGGTCATATGTGACAGCAATGATGCATGGAAGGTATCAATGGAAAGCTGAGGATCTCCTCTTAATTAGCAAACCACATGTAAATTGTCAAAACAAATAACCTTCGCATATTAACCCCTTGAATTCGGATTACCATTTTTTTGATACGCACTGTGTGTATATATATATATATATATATATATATATATATATATATATATATATATATATATATATATATATATATATATATATATATACTGTTGCGGATATGGGATTTGGCCTCCATCCATATCCGCTTGTAAATATTCCCCTATTTCCCCAATACTTCCCAACTATCCCCAATCCCCCATTCCCTAGTCCCATTTTCTGTAAACAACACTCTGTAGAACCGACCTTCCCCTATTTCCCCCATTAAATGTCGCACCCAGGTTCACCGCATCTCACGTAGACAACTATAGGACATCTTGCTAGTTATTCTTAGTCTATGTCAGTTAAGGACTCGTTTCCATTAATTCTGACTCTTCGTTGCACCAGAATGTGATTGTATGGCACCGTTAGAAAGTTTAGGACCTCCCAATACCTCCCCGCAGCTCTTCCTCATGGTACAACAACAATTACAACAACAGCGGCGGCGGCGCGGGGAGTGTGCGTCCTCACTCCAGCTTGGTTAGCCGCCATTGAACATGTGCTCCGACGGGGTTACCACGCAGGGGCTCGCTGTCAGCTCCTCGTCAAGGGCGGAGCCCGGTAACCCCCCGCACCCAATAAGAAGCGGCGGACCGATTCCATCTGGGGCGGAGCTAACGAGCCGAGGGCGTGTCACTCCCCGCTGGACATGCGCAGGAAGAGGGAGGTGACGTCAGATGCGCTCTCAGCTTGGACAAAGAAGGACGCCACCTCCGAGCGCTGAGACACCTCCCTGCATCTTTTGGACCGCGCTTTATCCTGTCCCTGAGCCAAGGTGCACCTTGTGCTATCAATCGACTGCCTGCCCTTCCTTGCCATCAATCCCTGTGTAAGTCAGTCTTGTCCCGTTTGTCTGTGGTCTGTCGGGGATAAGATAAGACTGTGTCTAAGTGCCCATCTTTCTGTGCTTTACCTCTTACCGTGTAATCTACCCGTTTCTGCATCACCAATATTATATCCTCCTCCGGAGATCTTGAGAACTGTACCCCTTGTGTCGTTGCATATATCCCAGCCGTTGTGTCCTTTCCTTCATTGATTTAGCATAGCGCGATTCGGCCAACGTTCGAGTGTAATCGGGTAAACTGTGCGAACACGGCGGCCATTCCGCTCGGTCAAGCAACATCTAAGTCGTGTCCGTAACAATTGGTTGTCAGGAGTTGGATTCGGACCTGGGACTAAATTTGTTAGGCCCAAATTTTGGAACACCAATTGTACTATTAGAGTAACAATTGGTGTCGAGGAGTGAGATTGGACCCGAAGCGCGCTTCACGCGCTTGAAATTATAACGGCGAAATTTGATTGTGTTTTACAAAAATAAAAACCCGAATTTTGAAAGTCGCGCTATGGCAGATCAAGACGGCTGGGTTCCGGTAGAGGAGAGTGAGGCAGGGTCGATCCAGGACCAAATTGAGGGACAAGAGGAGAGCGAAGCAGTGAGGGTGGCAGGTTCGCAAAATAGCGTCGTCGCGCACGAGGTTACGGGCGCGCAAAATGGCGCCTCGCACATGGCCACGGCGACCGCGCCCGCGACGGTAGTAGCGCCACCGGTGGATTTGAACCTTTTTTTTATACAAATGAAGGCCCTTATGGACAAGAATAATGAAGAAATGGAAAACAGAATGATGGGGGCCCTTATGGGACAAATGGGAGACCAAATTGGAGGTTTGAAAAACAGTATGGGGGCAATGAGGGACGAATTGGGGGGCAAAATGGGGGTAATGGGGGGCGAAATGGGGTCCAATAGCGAGAAATTGAGGGAGGACATGGGGTCCAATAGCGAGAAATTGAGGGAGGACATGGGGGCCAATAGCCAACGATTAGAACAAAGGATGGGGGCCCAGATCGGAGGGTTAGGGAGTAGAATAGAGGGATTAGACAATAGATTAGGGGAAATACAGGAGGGGTTAATGGGGGTAGAAAACAGAATGGCCGTTCAGGAGAATCAAATGGAAGGGATGAAAAAGGGGTTAGAGGGGTTAGAAAACAGTATGGAAGGCAAATTGAGGGACATGAGGGACCAAGCGGAAAGGGAAGTTAAACAAATGGGGCAGCAGATAGAGGGGGTCAGAATGGGGGTAGAAACTAAATTGGATGCTCACAGGGAGGAAATGGAGCAGATGAGGGTGGCATCTGGGCAGGAGATGCAAGTGATGGGAGAAGAGATCAGAAGAGGTGTGAGTGAGGAGGTCGGAGGAGTGCGCGAGGAGGTGAGGCACTGTAAGGAGCGCATGGAGAAGGAGGTGAGAAAGGGGACTGTAAAATTGCAAGGTGGTATAGAGGAGTTGACGCTGGGAGTAGAACAACTGACAGTGGGACAAAAGGAGTTGGGGGACCAGGTAAAGAAGAACACAGCGGTAATAGAGGGTTTAAAATCGACACAGAAGGAGATGAAAAAGGACGTAGGGGTAATTAAAAAAGAGTGTCAGACGGTACATGAGGACCTGACGAGGAAAATGGACAAGGTGGTAGAGGTGATGGAGGTTAAAGAGCAGGAGGTGCGGGAGCACATAGAAAAAAATAAAGTGGAGTTAGAGGAAGAACTTAAAGGGGCGCACGAGGAGATGAAGGAGGTGAAGCAGAAATTAGAAGAAGTGGAAGAAGGGGTGAGCGAAATTAAGAAGCGATGGAGAGAGGATAAGAAAGAGATAAAGGAGGAAGTAAAAGAATTGGTCCAAAGTCTGTGTTCGGATCGTGATGATGTGCTCATTAACCGGATGAGGGATTCGCAGGTGATGGAGGAGAAGCGAAGAGAAAGAGGACCCGGTGTAAGTGGTGACCAATATGGTCGTGCGTATGATGCGCCAGGTGATTTAATAAGCTTGGGGGTCGAGATAGACCCGGATGTTCGTGAGAGGCCAAGAGTGAGGTGTATGGCTGGTCCGGAGGGTATGGAACGAGAGGTGCGAGGTGTGGGTGAGCAAGGTTGTGGTGGTATGGAATGGGTAGCGGGTTGCGGAAGTGTGACCCATGCATCGACACCAACAGGGGTAGTTTTTAGAGGGACAGGGGAGGCACGAGAGCCCCTTGGGGGTAATGTACTGTGGGGGCTCGGCCGGTTCGGCCCCGCGCTGACCCCGCAAGGGGCGACACACGGGGTCCGGCAGGCGGGCAACGACTCGCATACGAGGTGGTCCCACAAGGTCCCACTCGCGCCGTATGACGGCAAGAGTGATCTACGCGCGTACCTGGCGCAGTTTGACTGTGTGTGTAAGGGCAACGGTTGGGGTGAGGACGAAGGTGGAGTACACCTGGTGGCCGCATTGCGCGGCGCGGCGGCGGAGGTGCTGACGGCATTACCAGCGGGTGCTCTCACCCTGCCAGCCCTCCGCGACGCCCTAATTAATCGATTCGGCATTGAACAGCAGAGCAAGCTTGTTAAAGCTCAGCTCGCGCTGCGAAAACGCAAGCCCCAGGAAGCCATCGGGGAACTTGCCCACGACATTCGCCGCGCAGTGGGGATCGCACATGCTAGCATGGCAGCGGATTCCCGGGAAAGCCTGGCGCTGGACCATTTTATCCAGGCCCTCCCGGATATTGAGCTCCGGCAACAGCTCGCCATGTGGCGCCCGCAGACTCTGAGCCAGGCGGCTGACACTGCGGCCCGTTGGGAAGCAGCGAGGCCCCTGGCCCGGGGGAGCGAGCGTCACGCAATGGCGGTCCGCCAGGTGGGACCTCCGATGGAGGGCGGACCCCTTAGGGGGCCCGCCCCCGACGTGAGTCCTGACCTGGCGGGCATGGTCCGGAGGCTGGTGGACCAGCGCCTGGCGGGACCTGGACCATGGCAGGCGGCCCCGGAGGTGGCCCGCGGTGGACCACGAGCGGGTAATCCAATTCGGACCTTCAGGGGGGGAAATTTGGAATTCCCGAGACAAGCACCTTATCAGGTGAGGTGCTATACTTGCAACCGTCTGGGTCACCTGGCGCGGCACTGTCGAGCCACGCGCCGGGATGATCCCCGGCGGTTGAGGTCCCCAACTCCGCCCAGGGGGGAGCAGGTTAGCCGACCCCAGACACCCCCCCGCCAGACCCCGGGAAACTAGAAGGTGTCGGGCACATAGGGCGGTGTTCGGCAGAAGAGGATGGAGGAGAGCCCTCATTGACGCGACAGGTCATTTATTGTGGCCAAATTGGAACCGGTAGCCTGACAATCAGGTGCAAAATTGCCGGCGTGGGGGTAGACGCCGTAGTGGACACAGGAGCTAGCGCCACGATCATCAGCCCTGTGGTCCTTGATTCGAGCGCAGGTGGCTGGGATAAGATCCAGCGCCTGCAAAATTATAGTTTGCAACTTGCTACCGGGGTAACGGCCCCGATCATAGGGCGTGGTTCTGTGACCCTCAAGTTAGGGTCGGTAAGGAGGGAGATAGATGTTTGGGTGGCGGAGGTGTGCGACCCATGTTTAATAGGGTTGGATTTGTTGACTGCCAGCGGTTGTAAAATCAACTTGTGCCGGGGGATCCTGCAGGTGGGAGTAGAAGAGCTGCCGTTAGGGGGAGTGAGCACGGCCGAGAGAGCGGAGCTGGAGGCTTCCGAGGCCGTGACCATTCCCCCAAGGGCCGAGGCGATAGTGCCGGCCCGGTGGGCAGCTTGCCCAACATGGCAGGAGTCCTGCGGCCTGGTCGAACCGGTGGCAGCGCAGTCCATACCGGGTTTAATCGTGGGCCGCACCCTTGTAAAAACGGACGGACCGGTAGTGGCCGTCCGAGTAATAAATATAAGTACAGAACCACGCACTATAGTAAGGGGCACGAGGGTAGCTGGCTGCACCCCAGTTGAGGAAGTCGCGACAGTGAGGGGCGAGAACGTCCAGCCGAGCCGGCCCCGGGGGGAGCCTTCAATAAGAAGTAGGAATTGGCCCGATCCCATTTGCGAGATGGTAAATCGTAGTAGCGTAGAGTTGGGAGGTACCCAGAGGGAGGCCTTACACAAACTGGTTGGGTCCCATTTGGACCTCTTCTCCCTGTCCACCGAGGATATTGGACGTACGGGCCTGGTGAAACATCAGATCCACACCGGTGAGGCCCGGCCTATTCGTCAGGCCGCCCGACGGCTCCCTTGGAGCAAGAGGGCGGAAGCTGACGAGCAGGTTGAAAAAATGCTCGACGCAGGCGTGATCGAGCCCTCGGGAAGTCCTTGGATGTCACCTGTTGTGCTGGTCAAAAAGAAGGATGGGACCACGCGGTTCTGCGTGGACTATCGCCAGCTAAACAACGTGACACTCAAGGACTCATATCCCCTGCCAAGGATTGATGACACCCTCGATGCCGTTGCGGGTTCAAATTGGTTCTCAACTTTGGACCTCAAGAGTGGGTGTTGGCAGGTGGAGATGGATAGGGCAGGGAAGGAGAAAACGGCATTTTCCACAGGTAAGGGACTGTATCAGTTTACTGTGATGCCGTTTGGTTTGTGTAACGCCCCCGCCACCTTTGAAAGATTGATGGAGCATGTACTAGGCGGCATGCCATGGCAATCATGCCTGGTGTACCTGGATGACGTCCTAGTACATGCCAAAACGTTCCCCCAGGCAGTAGCTAATTTGGACCAGGTGTTCGGGTGCCTCAGACAGGCAGGGTTGAAGCTGAACCCGAGTAAGTGCACCTTGTTTGCCAAGGAGGTGGCCTATTTAGGCCACGTCATCGGTTGCGAGGGGGTAAAAACGGACCCAGACAAAATTAAAGCGGTAGAGGAGTGGCCCGCACCACGTACCATCAAAGAGGTGCGGGGATTTTTGGGACTCTGCTCCTACTACCGGCGCTTTGTGGCGAAATTTGCGGAGTTGGCCCGTCCCCTCCACCGGCTTACGGAGAAGGGGACGCGATTTAATTGGACACGGGAGTGCCACGAGGCCTTCCAAAAATTGAAGGGGTGTCTAACATCCGCACCCCTTCTAGCTTACCCCACTAGCAACGGGGCATTTACCCTGGACACGGATGCGAGCCAGGAAGGATTGGGCGCAGTTTTGTCTCAGACACAGGAGGGCGTGGAGAGAGTGATTGGTTACTATAGTCGGGCCTTAAGTAGGCCCGAGCGAAATTATTGTGTCACTCGCAAAGAGTTATTGGCTATGCTGGCTGCCATGAACCATTTCCACCCGTACTTGTACGGGTGGAAATTTTTGGTTAGAACTGACCATTCCTCCTTGCAATGGCTCCTTCGGTTCAAGGAACCAGAGGGCCAAATTGCAAGGTGGTTGGAAAAGTTGCAGCAGTACGATTTTGATGTGGCCCATAGGGCCGGGAAGGCCCATGGTAATGCGGACGCACTCTCTCGGCGTCCTTGTCTGGGGGAAAACTGCAAATTTTGTGCGAGACACGAGGAGAGGGAACAATTGGGCGATTCGGACCCGACCCTCGTTGTCCGGGCAACCCGGGTGAGAGGGCCAATTTTGCCACTAACCGCAGATGAGGAATTCGGAACTTTGGCATGGAGCACGGCCCAGCAGGAGGATCCTGTCCTGGGGCCAGTGTTCAATTGGGTCAAATTGGGGCAAAGACCAAAGGGGGAAGAGGTCACCCCCCTCGGGGCGCAAACAAAGGCATATTGGGCTCAGTGGCAGACCCTGGAATTGAAGGATAACATCTTGTATCGCAAGTGGGTGGAGGTTCCCTCTGATAAAACTTCCTGGCTGGTGGTAGTCCCAAATAAATTTAAGACCGATATATTGCAACAGGTGCATGGTACCCGCCCCGGCGGCCATTTGGGCAGGACAAAGACGACATCGCAGGTACGCCGGAGGTTTTATTGGGTGAATATGGGGCGCGACATACAGGACTGGTGTCGGAGATGCGACGCCTGTACTGCAAAAAAGGGACCAGCACGGAGGATGAGGGCCCCCCTTCAATTACACCAGGTGGGGGCCCCCCTAGAGCGGGTGGCCATGGATATCCTAGGCCCACTACCCCGCACCCGCCTAGGTAATAAGTACATCCTCGTTGTGATGGACTACTTCACCAAGTGGCCGGAGGCCTACGCCCTCCCCAACCAAGAAGCAGGGGTGGTAGCGCAGGCCTTCGTGGAAGGATTTGTGTGCCGGCATGGGATTCCACAGGAGTTGCACACCGACCAGGGACGAAATTTTGAGAGCAAATTGCTAAAAGATGTGTGCAGTCTCCTGTCAATTCGGAAAACAAGAACCACGCCTTTAAGACCTCAATCTGACGGGATGGTGGAGAGATTCAATCGAACTCTAATCCAACAACTGGCACTGTTCACCGCCACCCGTCAGGATGACTGGGACGAACATCTCCCTTATTTGCTCATGGCCTACCGAACCAGCCAGCACGGGGCCACCGCATGCAGTCCAGCGTTGCTTATGTATGGGCGGGAGTTACGGGCTCCCGCCGACTTGCTATGCGGTCCCTTGCCAGACACAGTGGTTAACCCGCCGAGGGAGGGGTACGCACGTCACCTAGAGGAAGGCATGGAGCTAGTCCATGCCTTCGCCCGCCGCCAACTCCATCTGGCGGGGGAAAAGATGAAGCGCAGGTACGACCACCGGAGCCAGGGGAGTCAGTACACTCCGGGGATGAAGATTTGGTTCTTCAATCCCCGGAGGAAGGGTAGGTGCCCGAAACTCACCTCTCCCTGGCAAGGCCCGGGGGTCGTCCTGTCGCAAGTCTGTGACGTGGTAGTAAAAATCAAAATGGGGCCACGAGCCCTCCCTCGGATCGTCCACGCCGACCGAATAAGACCCTACACCGGCGAGCAGGCGCCCCCGTGGATTGCCTCGGCTTTAGATGCCGAGGCGGGACCCAGTACCTCTGAATAAGGGGGGCTTATTAGTGCCAGAGGACTGGGGGGATTGATGAGCGATGGGCCCGGTGGGTAAGGGTGGCATCCCTGCCACCCTTCCCATGAGTGGGGCAAATGCGCTATAGCTTATGGGGTGTATGGCAGTGAAAACTAGCCCGGGTGGGTTAGGATATTGATAGGGCCCTAGAAGATGACATTAGGTGACGTTAAGGTTAGTTCGTGACTGATACCTGTAGTGGGGACGCAGGTAGATTAGTGTGGATTATAATGACGAGGGAGCGCAATAGTTTAAAGGGACGACTGGGAAGCGCAAGTTTCAGAGGGGAGTAGTTAGATGAGATGATGCTGTGTGAGAACTGGACAGGTGTGTGGAGCAGTGTGGAGCAGTGTATGAGTAGTGAGTGTTGTGGATCAGCGCGAATGCGCTTGGGGAGAGAAGGGTGCAGGTGGCACCAGGTGTGAGAGCACAGGTGTGCAAGTACAGGTGTGTGGAATACATGGAGTATTGGAATGAGTGGTGTGGAGAGAGTTGGAGTAAGTGGTACGGAGTGGTGTGCAGGGTGCGAAGGTGTGGATGGGGAAAGAGTGGACCCCTTTTCACGAGTACCCGGGGAGGGTAGTTTAAAGAATAGTTAGAAGGTATAGGTAAATTGTGGTTGGATATTGGCATTTGTGGTGCGGTTGCAGAATGGTATTTGGATGGGTGCATTAGTGTTGTGGAAATGGCTGGGCGTGTAGCCTGTTAGTGTGTGTAGTTGGTTTGGGCACTCCACCACTGTGAGGATGTCGGCCAGGTGAGGCCGCAGGTGGGCTCTGGGAGCCATTAGTGTCAGTGGGTGCCTGAGGATCCCGGGTGTGGGTCGGGCAGCCCGTGCCAGAGAGGGCACTGAGGGGGTGAGAGTGCGAAAGGGCCTTCCCCAGTTAGTTAGGTTAGGGTGAGGAGCAGGTAAGCTCGGGTGGCAACTACAGTGGTGGAGGTGTGCAGGTGGGTAGACCTGCTGGGAGAGCTACACGTCACAGCCCAGAAATTGTGCGAGGGCACCGGGAGATGAATCGGGGAAGTGAGACCCCAAATTTAGAAGCACCACAGTTTGGTCAATGGGAATTGGTTTTTAGAACCCATAGTGTAAGTTGGCCAATGGATTGGCAGGGAAAGACCCCGGGTAATGTAAAGTTGTTAAAGTCATTTAGGAAATAGTTAGGATTGATGAACCCGTCGCACCATACGCAGCCACTTACCTGAGGTGATGATGATGACTCCACACCTGTGTTTTCTTTGTTCTGTGTTGCAGGAAATGAGAATTGCTGTGAGGATTTGTGAGACGCATCAAGACGTGGATGAGACATTGGGGTGATTCCATCTCTCCCTCCTTAGGAGGGACTGATGATGAATTGGTGATGGCAAATTTTGATGTGGAATTGGTGATGGCAAATTTTGCTGTTGAGTTGGAGATGGCAAATTGTGATGAGAGTTGGAAATGGCAAATTTGATTGGTTAGGAGGGAGAGAAGACGAATTTGGTTTATGGGAGGAACGGGGAAGACAGTAGGGACGTTTGTTGATTTGTAAAGTAGATGTTTATGGGTAGTGTTGTGTTTTGTGGATACAGTAAGGGGTAAGGGAGGGGCAATGTAGGTTACCTGGTGGGGGGGGGGGCGTACGGTAGGAACGTACCTGTCTCACCTGGTTCCCATGTGCCCCCAGTGTGCATCATCTTGTATTGCGTGCACTTTTGCTCCCTTACCACCTTACTCACTTGTCTTCTTCTTTTGTCTCCCACATCCGAGGATCTGGCTTTGGGGCAGAGAGAGAGGAGAGAGAGGTGCTGGCTCTGCAGTTGTGGGCCTGCACTTTCGCTGCTTGCTGCCTGGATCGATACACCATATGGACCGCAATTTTGGTGGCCGCCCACCATGGACCGCAGTTCTTTTGCGGGCAAGCACCACCCGTTGATGGACCTCTGGGTCAACGTGGCACCTATGCCATACAGGTGAACCACTTATAGTTGGCCCCCCTGACGGCCACAATTCAGAAATGGACGCGGTTGGCGCCTTTCTTTATTTTTAAAGAAGCAAGAAGGCCAAGTACACCACATGAAGGCAAGACCAGCGGCAGAACATCGGCCGGCTGCGACACCACCGGTGACTATGAACACTTTATTGGTGCACCAGATGGTGCTGACTGTACATGATGGGGTGGTGCTTTTGGTGCTTGGATGGGGTGCTCTGCACATTATTAAAGGCCGTAAGGCCACAGAGCACTCGTGGGTTGGTGTATCGATGCTGGCATGCGTGCTCTCTCTCTATGCATAACATCTGCATGTGTTCCTCCAAAAACAGGTCCTGGATCGTAGTGTAAATATCAGTGTAGTCTTGTATAAATGATGCTCCCTACCGGCTGTATGTTTAGTTTGAGGATTCTTTCCGCGATTCGGTTATCCTGTGGGTGTGTTTCTGTGAGGAGAAGGGTGCAACGTCGCAGGGGGACATATTTACTCATTTGTGAACATCTGTAAAACTGTCGCACTCAGGGTTGAGTTAATAGTAGAGGGAACTACATCTGAGTGCCACACTAAAGTAAGTAAAAGATTTATCGGGTCGGGACGCCCCGAGGTAGAGAAGGGTGCAATGTTGCGGATATGGGATTTGGCCTCCATCCATATCCGCTTGTAAATATTCCCCTATTTCCCCAATACTTCCCAACTATCCCCAATCCCCCATTCCCTAGTCCCATTTTCTGTAAACAACACTCTGTAGAACCGACCTTCCCCTATTTCCCCCATTAAATGTCGCACCCAGGTTCACCGCATCTCACGTAGACAACTATAGGACATCTTGCTAGTTATTCTTAGTCTATGTCAGTTAAGGACTCGTTTCCATTAATTCTGACTCTTCGTTGCACCAGAATGTGATTGTATGGCACCGTTAGAAAGTTTAGGACCTCCCAATACCTCCCCGCAGCTCTTCCTCATGGTACAACAACAATTACAACAACAGCGGCGGCGGCGCGGGGAGTGTGCGTCCTCACTCCGGCTTGGTTAGCCGCCATTGAACATGTGCTCCGACGGGGTTACCACGCAGGGGCTCGCTGTCAGCTCCTCGTCAAGGGCGGAGCCCGGTAACCCCCCGCACCCAATAAGAAGCGGCGGACCGATTCCATCTGGGGCGGAGCTAACGAGCCGAGGGCGTGTCACTCCCCGCTGGACATGCGCAGGAAGAGGGAGGTGACGTCAGATGCACTCTCAGCTTGGACAAAGAAGGACGCCACCTCCGAGCGCTGAGACACCTCCCTGCATCTTTTGGACCGCGCTTTATCCTGTCCCTGAGCCAAGGTGCACCTTGTGCTATCAATCGACTGCCTGCCCTTCCTTGCCATCAATCCCTGTGTAAGTCAGTCTTGTCCCATTTGTCTGTGGTCTGTCGGGGATAAGATAAGACTGTGTCTAAGTGCCCATCTTTCCGTGCTTTACCTCTTACCGTGTAATCTACCCGTTTCTGCATCACCAATATTATATCCTCCTCCGGAGGTCTTGAGAACTGTACCCCTTGTGTCGTTGCATATATCCCAGCCGTTGTGTCCTTTCCTTCATTGATTTAGCATAGCGCGATTCGGCCAACGTTCGAGTGTAATCGGGTAAACTGTGCGAACACGGCGGCCATTCCGCTCGGTCAAGCAACATCTAAGTCGTGTCCGTAACAATACATACATACATACATACATACATACATACATACATACATACATACATACATACATACATACATACATACATATATATATATATATATATATATATATATATATATATATATATATATATATATATAGATATATATATATTGTTTGGTTCCAGTGCCACAAAATAAATTATACTAGATTTTTGCATATACTGGTGAAAGGAAAAGTGTGAGTGTGTGTCGTTGGTTGTTATATACAAATGCAGGCTTCAGAAGGTGGAAAGGAGTCCTCCCAGGCCTCGGAGTATCCACCCCCATTTCGATAAGGTGAGTGTGTGTGTGTGTGTTGTGTGTGTTATCCACTGCCACCGCTCACTAATGGATTAACAGGAAATTGTAGAAACTCAACATGTCGCATCCATGGATTTTTCTAGTCTTTCCTATATTTCCACGAGTCTGATTTGCATCCAGGAATAGTGGAACACATCAACACAACAGTTATGGTTAACCATCCTGAAATTGCCACTCTTTCGTCTAAAAGCTTAAAATTATGTTTCAAAGACTATTTGACTTACAGGTTGTACACTAGAAATGGCCGGTTAAAAGTTGTTTAAAAAGCAGAATGGAGTCACTGAAAACGCATAAGCAGCGCATGTGTGCAAAGCCTCGTTAGCATTCATACGTCATTTGACAAAAATCAACATCATACTAATATGGTCACATGGTCTATGGCCAACACTTTTTTTTTTTTAAATGTCCATGGCTCATGGAATCGAGGGATAGGTGATAGAGGGTTAACAAGCATTACGCCTAGGTCCCCGGTCGGTGAAGTGATGTGAGTTGACAAAGTGGAAGACGCAGAAAACATGCTATGATATGATATTTCGCTCACAAGGTTCAGACATACATGGAGGCGGCCATCTTGGATTTTGACGTGGCCACCCAATTTTCAATAGCGTTCTTCCATATGCCTAGATACACCCACACACCAGATTAGAAGTTGGTACCTCGCGTATTTTTCAAGATATTCCGCTCACAAGGTTCAGACATACATGGCGGCGGCCATCTTGGATTTTGACGTGGCGACCCAATTTACAATAGCGTTCTTCCTTGTGCCTAGATACACCCAAACACCAGATTAGAAGTTGGTACTTCGCTTAGTTTTCAAGATATTCATCTCACAAGGTTCAGACATACATGGTGGCGGCCATCTTGGATTTTGACGTGGCGACCCAATTTTAAACAGCGTTCTTCCTTGTGCCTAGATACACCCACACACCAGATTAGCAGTTGGTACGTCGCTTATTTTTCGAGATATTTCGCTCACAAGTTTCAGACATATATATGGTGGCGGCCATCTTGGATTTTGACGTGGCGACCTAATTTTCAATAGCTTTCTTCCTTATGCCGAGATACACCCACACACCAAATTAGAAGTTGGTACTTCGCTTATTTTTCAAGATATTCATCTCACAAGGTTCAGACATACATGGCGGCGGCCATCTTGGATTTAGACGTGGCGACCCAATTTTAATCAGCGTTCTTCCTTGTGCCTAGATACACCCACACACCAGATTAGCAGTTGGTACTTCACTTATTTTTCGAGATATTTCGCTCACAAGTTTCAGACATATATATGGTGGCGGCCATCTTGGATTTTGACGTGGCGACCCAATTTTCAATAGCGTTCTTCCTTATGCCGAGATACACCCACACACCAAATTAGAAGTTGGTACTTCGCTTATTTTTCAAGATATTCATCTCACAAGTTTCAGACATACATGGCGGCGGCCATCTTGGATTTTGACGTTGCGACCCAATTTTCAATAGCGTTCTTCCTTATGCCTAGATACACCCACACACCAGATTAGAAGTTGGTACTTCGCTTATTTTTCAAGATATTCATCTCACAAGGTTAAGACATACATGGCATCAGACATACATGGCGGCGGCCATCTTGGATTTTGACGTGGGTTGCACCCACACACCAAATTCGAATGCGGTCCTTCGCTTACGCATGCAAGCACGCCCGCACGCACGCCCGCACGCAAACACGCACGCCCACACGCACACACGCACGGAGGGGAAAGCCATAGCCCCCCTTTCGCTACGCTGTGCGACGGGGGACAAAAAAAGGCAACAAACTGGAAGTGGAGCAGGGGGCCACAGTTAGAGAAAAACAAGCAAGGGAATTAAGGAACAACAAAAGAGGAAGACAGGAGTGGAGGAAAAACCATAATCAGGATGTAAGAGGGTTGGATTAGATGGGGTTAATGGGGGTAGAAAATGTTGCAGGTAGAGATGGAGGACGACATGAGATGGTGGTGCAATACATATTTAAATTCCTGGAGAGAAGGGAAAAGTAGGCTTGAACAGTCTCCAGAAAACAGCATCACAAATGGAAGAAGCAAGGAATAAAGCAAGAAGACGTCATGCAGAGCACGATACTTGCAAAGTGCACCCTCCCTAAAATAAAAAGTTGCCATGGATACATCAAATTGTCCCTTTCATTAAGATTAAAATTGTTCTTAATCAAAGCTCAGGTCAATCAGATTAAAAGTGACGATTTTTCAGATGAAAATTGATGATAATAGAAGTTTGACCTTGAGTTGACCTTTGACATTTTGACCTTAAAATAGTTGGTTTCCCAATTCCTTGATGCACTACACAATTGCTGTTTAATTTTCAAGTCGATCGGATGAAAATTGACAATTTTTCAGATGTAAATTGATGATTTTAGAAGTTTGACCTTGAGTTGACCTTTGACCGTTTGACCTCAAAAATAGTTGGTTTCCCAATGTAGTGACTCAATATGCAAATGCTGTTCAACTTTCAACTGAATCGGATGAAAATTGACAATTTTCGAAAATTTGACCTCAAGATGACCTTTGACCTTTGACCTCAACATCAATAGGCTATTTCCTTATTACCAACTCTGCCATCTGGTGAAGTTTCTTGAAGATCGGTTTCAAATTGTGACCTGTAGGTGACTGACATACAGTCAGACATACAAACAGACAGAATAACACACAAGACCAACCATTATACTTGAAAAAAGTTTGATTTGGCAAGTAATAAGTGAAGTAAGCCTGGATTTAAGGAGTAACTATGAGGTAGTTGGCAGGATGGCCTTGAGGTAAGCACACTCGCCTACCTCTAGTCTGGGTATGAATGTGCAATATTTGTTTTTGTGAGCAGGATATTTCAAAAAGTTATGGACTGATTGGGATGAAATTTGGTGGTGAGGTCACGTGTGCGACAAGGACGAATTGATTCGATTTTGGTAAAGATCTGGATCCGGATGCGGATCCGAGATTCTTTTAAGTGATACATCACCATTGAGTGATAGGGCCAAAAACTTTACATAGCACAATGTTACAAAAAGTTATGGATGGATTCGGACGAAACTTGGTGGACAGGTTAGGTGTGTGACAAGGACAAATTGATTCAATTTTGGTGAAGATTCGGATCCGGATCCAGATAGGAGCATTTTATATTTTTCCAAGTGATTCTTCACCATTGAGAGATGGGGCCAAAAAACGATATACTGTATTGCACAGTATATCAAAAAGTTGTGGACAAATTATGAATAAACTTGGTGGACGAGTTGGTTAGGTGACAAGAACAAGCCGATTCGATTTTGATTCAGGTCCGAATCCATGATCCGGCCTATCAGTGGGATACAAAACATAAACTGTTCAACCTGGTGGAGGTATGCATGCGCTCTACCGAGTGCCGTTCTTAACTTCTGAAATGGATCTCCCAAGGTAGCAAAGTTTGGAATGAACATTGCACAATAGTTCACAAGGCCAACAAAACTTCTTACTTCCTTCAGATTCTGTGGTTCCTGTGTGTTCCAATCCTATTGCTTCAACTTTGTCGCTAACTGATTTGATGCCTTTTCTAGCTCATCAGCTTGTGACCCATGAATATGTCTTGGAATCCCCAAACAGGCACTTCTCTGCATTCATGGTCAACCCAGCTGCAGGTAGTTTTGCCAAGATCAACCTCAGCCATTCATCATGTTCCTCAAATATCACACCATGAATAAGAATAATGTTGGCTGCTCCTGAAATGCCTCGAATCACTTTGTGGATGACATGATGGTAGATTTTGAGTGCTGCATTTTTTATATATAATGTCGAGGCTTGTGGAGGAGCTATAACACAGAACGGATTAGAATGTAACAAAACAAAATAACAATAAAAACATAGGAGGGGGGCGGGGGGCACACCAACAGCAGGGTTGAGGAACAAAATGGAGGGAGGCTTGGAAAAAATAATGGATGTGAGGAAGAAGGAGAGTAAGGGGAGGACACAGAGGGTGAACAACTTATATACAGCTGCAAACTCTCAATCACAGAAGTGGAAGGAAAAACTGGAAACCTAGGAGGAGGTTGGCTTGGAAAGGTTAATGGTGGTGGAAAAGAACATGGCTGTGGATGATGGATGGTGGTGAATAGTTGTGTTGAAGCACTGTAGGGAGGAAAGAGATTGAAGAGGAAGTTGATTCCACAGGCTGGAAAAAAGAGGACGTTTGAGAGTGTGCCCTGCAGATCACGAAAAGGCAGAGGGTACAAGCCAAGACAGGAGGTGGTGGAAGACAGAGTGACCACCGACCTGTCTGTGAGGTGAAAGTAATAGGCTCAGAGACTCCGCTTCATTGCTGGAGATGGCAATTATTCTGACGGCCATGGTATGCGAGGCATAAAGCTGAGCAAGGTGTAATGCCCAAATGGGAGGGCAGGTATAAATCCGAACTGATGTTGTGTATGCGAGCCATTGGAGAAAAGGGTATTTTATAATCAACTGCGATTATAGATTACATGACATTGCTGATGATCGGAAGTAAGCCGAGAGGTCTGTATACGGATTATTTTAAGCAACTGCGGATGAAGGCCTGGTAGGTAGATTAAAGTTCAGATGTGCCAAGTAAAGACTTGTCCAGTCAGCGACTGGCTTTGGAGGTCAACTTATATATGTCGTTTGTCCAAGAAAGATCAGCGCTCCTGGTGAGGCCCAAGACTTTGAGTGCGAAAACTTATTCAAGAGGATATAGTTAAGCAAGTAGATGGGATGGTTTGATGGTTTTTGCAGAGTGAGAGTGCGAGATTTGTCAGGATTGAAAGACACTTTCCAAATGTTGGACCAGTTCATAATTCTCTCAAAGTCTGTTGAGAGGGAAGAGGCCACTGCCTTCCTATCAGAAGGATGAGCGATGTTACAGCAGAGGATGGAGTCATCAGCAAAGTGATAAAGAGGATTTTCCAGAAAAAGATCGTTGATGCAGTTTAGCAATAGGACTGGCCAAAATCCACTGCCTTGGGGCATGGGGCACTCCAGCTTTGAGAGGGAGCGGAGATGAAAGGATCCAGTCAACAACAATTCGTTGGCTTCGAGAGCATACGAAGTCAGGAAGCCATGCGTTGAAGTGGCATTGGATGCCATAGGGAGAGAGTTTGGAGAGCAAGATTGGGTGCCAGAACATATTGACTGCTCAAGATACGTCAAGAGACATGGCTCTAAATATTGAGGAACTCCATAAATTGTTAGGAAAGCAGAAGCACGATGTCCAGGGTAGAGTGATGGGGTCTGAATCCAAACTGATGGTGTGAAATCAGGCAATTGGAGAAAAGGAAGAATTTGATGTGAACTGTGATTGTGGATTTGATGACCTTCCTGAGGAATGGAATCAAACAGAAGACCAAATACTGCATTTGAGTCATCAGAAGGAACCCGAAGAGGTAAAGAGATGGAGTTATCAGGAGGAACCTGGATGGGATTTGTGTTTCAGCTGCAACTGCACTACCCTCAAACCAATACAGGTGCAGCCAGGTGAGCCATAGATAAAGAAAGAGAGAAATAAAGAGTCAAAGAGATAAAAGAAAAAGAAAGAATTACAATGAATAAAGAGATTTGTGAAATGTGAAATAGATTTCAGCAGTTACTCCCCAGGAAGTAGAGCAGATGTGCAAGAGCAATCGAGCAGGTTTTTAGGACACATGCGCTGATATGCCGTCATGGGCCAGTTGCAGAATCCAGAAACCTCTCCACCTTCTCAGGTGAAAATGAAAACACTGAGTCCATGAGCAGTTGGGTATGATTGGGTGAGGTATGTATCCCTTTTGGTGCCATTTGAAGTGAGGAAAAGGATGGAGGGATAACATAATCCAGAGACAGACTTTAAGAGGACCAGGTTTTGTTTTGTTTTTAGGAAGGAGACTGCTTTGAAAGTTGTCTTGATGTTGACCAGATACTGTTTATGGTTGTCCTGAGAATGGACATACACCTGTTGTGGGCTTGGTGGAATGATACAAGGATGCCTTTGGCCAGATTTACCTTACAGGAAGATAACGCAAGTTGTCTCCCATGGGCGGGAGGATGGTTATGATAAATGAACACGAAATGGGATGGATCCGTGCACAAGAGAGAGCATGTTTATGTGGAAGAATTCCCAGGGCGCGTTAATATCAGGAATGTCAAATATAGAATACCAGTCCTGAATTGCGATGGCGGCTTGCATTCCCTGCCAGTCAGCCTGAGTGCACTGCCAGACTCGTCGGCACTGAGACGGCTCTCTGAATAAAGCCAGAGAGATGTTGACTCTCACAATCATGTGATCAGGTGATCCAATTGGATCAGAGGAAGAAGAGGAGACATTAGAAGCAAAGTTGATCATTACCAAGTCCAGAAGTGAGGATTTGCCATTGGAGGAAATTTGGGTCGGAAAGTTCACAGATTGAATCAGTGCCATGGAGTCACAGAAATCCTTTGCTGCAGTGTCATGGCTGGTGAGAGAGGTACCAATACCTAGCCAGTTGGCATGGTGACAATTGAAATCACCATATATGAGGGAGAGTTGGAATGAATGGTTAAAGTTGGTCCATGTTGGCTGAGAGAGATGTAAATAGAGTCTTCATGGTTAGGACAGTACAGTGCACATAAAACAGGAGGTGGGAGCAGAGGGGAGGCCTCCTGGGGGTTTAAAAGTGTAAGAGTAGTACACAAACAGTGAGAAATTGAGTTATTGAGGTAAATTGCAACTCCAACACTGGGGTGAGGTTCAGGCCTGTCAAACTGGAAGAGGCAATATCCAGGGAGAAACACTAAGAAGTCAGGAACGTCTTGGTGGAGAAAGGGTTCTTTTAAGCATATAATATGTGGCTTATCAGAAGAGAGTCTTCAGGTTGAGGAGGAGGCCTCGGATGTTGGAGATCCACACAGTTGAGGACAGGGGAGGAGCGGCTGTTGGCAGGATGCAGGAATGTGGAGAAAGGGTGGGGGAACTTGGGGAAGTGGTGGGATAAGGGGAAGTTGAGAAAGGGTGAGGAAATTGGGAACCAGGAGGGTTGGATGAGAAATCTGGGATGGAGCAGTGCCGCAGGGAGTGGAAGGGATGGAGTTGGGGTAAATGGGAGGGGCCTGGGTGAGGGGGAAGCTGGGAGTGGGCAGGATAAAGGGATAAATGGGAAGGGGGTGGGATGAGGATGAAGATGGGAGGGGTGGGTTGAGGGGGAATATGTGAGGGGGCAGAGGGTGAAGGAAGATGGAAGGGGGTAGGGCAAGGGGGAAGAATATAGGGAGCAGGATAGAGATATATATAGAATATAGTAAGAGGGAAGCTGGGAAGGGGCAGGGTGAAGGGGAAGTAGAAATGGGGACACAGAGAGGAGGGTTGGGACGACACAGGCATGAAGGAGGAAATGAAGAGGGGGAGGGTACTGACATGGAGGGAGTTGACACCGTTCATGGACATGAAGCATATGTGTGGGCAACCTCTGCAGACTGGACTTCTCATGATCCCCATTTCAGATATATGAAGGCAGACATCATGAGAGATGTGAAATGAGGGGTTATTGAAGGCACAAAGGAAAGTCAAGCTGTGGGTTAGGAGGGACGGTGGTGGAACCGAACGTTTTTGAGTTGACAGGTTATAATTTATATGGAAGAAAACGTTGTGAAGAAGAAGAAGAGGAATAGAACGAGATGGAGAAATACAGCAAATTAAGCAATTTAAAATGTTATTAAAAGCTTTTAAAGTAAGAAGCAAATTACTTCAATTAGGAGGAATTTTGTTCAATTTAAAGGTATTGAGAATGGAAGGAATAAAGAATGAACAAAGGAAGGAAATTACTGGCAGAATGAGTTCTGTTTTTTTGGCGTTAGAAAGTTTTTGTTTGTTTATTTTTAAGTGAAGAGGAGGAAATAAAATAAAGTTTAAGAGCGTGAAAGGAGACTATTTGGGAAAAAGAGAGACTCAAGAGGACGTACAGTCACGTGTAAAGTAAGTACACCCCATGTAAAGTTTTGACTTTTTCAACATATTTCAATATACAGTTATTTGATCTTCATTTCAACAATATTGATAGATAAAGGTGATATAATATAACAAATATCATGAAACATTTACATTTTGTAGTCCATTGTATAATTTAAATAAACATAAATGCAAATTTCGCATGTGGAAAAAGTAAGTACACCCCGACATTTATCACTACTTCAAATACCTAAAATTAGAATCAGGTGCACCAGCTCAGGTGCAAATGATTAGAACATTGTTGGAGAGGATCTTGGAGGAACCTGTCTTATTTAAACCTCAGACATTTCGTTTGGTTTGCTCTTTGTTGTTGAAGTGTGCGGTGTCACCATGCCTAGATCAAAAGAGCTCTCTGAGGCCTTCAGAAAGAAGGTTATAGATGCCTACGAGTCTGGGAAGGGACTTAAAAAGAACTCCAAACAATTTGAAATCAATCATTCGACTGTCCGGGAGATCATCTACAAGTGGAGAAGATTCCAAACAACTGCCAACTTGTTCAGGCCAGGCCGCCCCAGCAGGTTCAGCCCGAGAGCAGACTGCAAGATGCTGAAAGAAGTCTCTAAGAACCCCAGAATGTCATCACGGGACCTACAGGTAGCTCTTGCCACTGTTGATGTCAAAGTGCACGAGTCTACCTTTAGAAAGAGGCTGCACAAATTTGATATACATGGGAGGTGTGCCAGGAGGAAACCTTTGCTGTCCAGAAAGAACATCAGGGCAAGAATAAAGTTTGCCAATGAACACCTAGGCAAAGACCAGCACTTCTGGAACAATGTGCTCTGGACAGATGAGTCAACGGTAGAGCTATTTGGCCACAGTACCAGAAGACATGTTTGGCGAAAACCAAAGACAGCATTTGACCACAAGAACCTGATACCAACTGTAAAGCAGGTGGTGGAAATATTATGGTTTGGGGCAGCTTTGCTGCATCAGGGCCTGGGCAGCTCACCCTCATATAATCCACTATGAATTCTTCATTGTACCAGAGGGTGCTTGAGGATAATGTGAGGCCATCTGTCGGAAAGTTGAAGCTCAACCGAAGGTGGACCTTGCAACATGACAATGACCCTAAACATACCAGTAAATCCACCAAGGAATGGCTGAAAATAAAGAAATGGAGGGTTCTGGAATAGCCAAGTCAAAGCCCGGATCTAAATCCCATCGAGATGTTGTGGGGGGATTTGAAACGAGCTGTGCATGCAAGAAACCCCTCAAACATCGCACAGCTGAAATAATTCTGCATGGAGGAGTGGGCAAAAATTTATCCCAGTCGATGTCAGAGTGGTAGACAGTTATAAGAAACGCCTACTTGAGGTTGTTTCTGCCAAAGGGGGAAATACCACCTATTAGAGCCAAGGGTGTACTTACTTTTTCCACATGCGAAATTTGCATTTATGTTTATTTAAATTATACAATGGACTCCAAAATGTAAATAAAACCACCTTTAGAGGCCATTTTTCCCCGCAAGCGGTGGTTGGCCTTTTTCGGGAACCGTGGTTGTTGTTGTTTTTTGGTCCCCTTTTTGAAGCAATGTTTTACGGCCGGATGCCCTTCCTGACGCCAACCCTTTTTGCCGCCTTTAGCGACAAACAGGGAATTACCAGTGAACTGGTACTCAATTAGCCGACCTCGGAAGGATGACAGGCTGAGTCAACCCCCCTGGCGTTAATTCAGCGATCGACCGGGATTCGAACCCAGGATCCTGGGATCCTAAGCCGGCACCCTAGCCGCCAGCCCAACACCAGGGTTCAAGGACTCCAAACTGTAAATGTTTCATGATATTTGTTATATTATATCACCGTTATCTATCAATATTGTTGAAATGAAGATCAAATAACTGTATGTTGAAATATGTTGAAAAAGTCAAAACTTTACATGGGGTGTACTTACTTTTTTACGTGACTGCATAATTGGATAATACACCATAACAAGGTACTGGAAAACATGGAAAATTGGATGAAAACAATGAACAACACATGGATAAAATGATAACAGAAAGACACGATGGATTTGGTCTGGAAAACTCAGCTTTAATGAACTGCAACGAGGCACGTATGAGCCAACATCCAAACACGCTCAGACTCTGAACATTGATACCAAATAATAACCTCTTACACCTGCGCAATCCATAGTGTATGACAAACGCTGTCACATTCCTCGAATCTGCAGGTATTTCTAGCTGGTGATACCCTCATTTCAAGTTGAATGTGGAAAACACCTTATTCATTGACAACTCCATAAGTATCTCCTTAAGAACACCTAGATATGAGAGGTGCACATGTCATCCTTGCAATGACAAATTCTATCTCGAGGACACCACCCACACTTTTATACTACAAACATAGACTCGACGATACCATTTATCATAAAACCATTTTCCATTTATCATATAAAGTGGCCTATTATAGCCAAGTGGTTAAAATAGATTTGGGACACAGCGAAAAACATTCTCGGCACGTGCCCCATGGCCCAGCAATGCCCCTGCTCATCAGTCCTGTCTAATCGGCCATCTTGTGCCCCCTCTATCCGGTTGTTCTCCTTTTTCGTTATCTGACTAATGGCCTGACAATCATTAGCATAAAGTAACATTTATCTAAATTCAATACAGTCATTTATCATGATCGACAGCCATAAAAATACCTGTGTGTGCTGGCTGCCTCACACTGTACTTAACAGTTGTTTTAAATGTATACAATATATTTATTCCAGCTGAATTTTGAAGTCAACAAAGTATGATGTGGTTCTCACCTGGACAGTTGAATCTTTGCCGACATACTTGCCGACCTGCATAAGACCACGGACATAAATTGGGAGCACATTCTCCAGTTCTTTCTCCTGCAATTCACGGTTGTCCACAAAGAGGGTGACTCTTCGCTCGCTGACAAGCAAACGGATCTGGTGCCATTCCCCATCATAGAGTTTCTGGAGGAAGATAAGGGATGGAGACAGGGTCATTGATAAATTATAAAATCAAGTGCTGCTTCGATGTCATCAGCAGCAGAGTTTTTTTTTTGTATACTTAGTCGAGACTTATATAAGAGCTAACACATATAAAATATGAGAGAGAGAGAGAGAGAGAGAGAGAGAGAGAGAGAGAGAGAGAGAGAGAAAGAGAAAGAGAAAGAGAAAGAGAAAGAGAAAGAGAAAGAGAAAGAGAAAGAGAAAGAGAAAGAGAAAGAGAAAGAGAAAGAGAAAGAGAAAGAGAAAGAGAAAGAGAAAGAGAAAGAGAGAGAGAGAGAGAGAGAGAGAGAGAGAGAGAGAAAGAGAGAGAGAGAGAGATGGAGAGGAGAGAGAGAGAGGTAGAAAAACAAGAGGGAAGAGGAACATCAGGAGATCTGTGGAAGAGAGAGGGCTGGGGCAGGGTACATGGGACAAACAGGATGGACACTACAGGGGATTTCAGGAAAGAAAGCAGGGAATTGGAAGGAGGTAAGTTTGGGGTGGATTAACAAGGGTAGAAAAGATCAAGGTTTTGGATGGGGGAAGATATGAGATTTTTTATTTTTTTGGATACTAAGTTGAGGCTCGTGTAAGAGCGAACACATATCTTACTATAATTCACCAAATGTCCGTCTGTCCGTCCATCCGTCCGTCCGTTCGTCCGTTCGTTTGTTCCCAGGTACCGCAAAAACGGCTGAACCGATCGCAACGATATTTTGGGTGGGTAATCCTGGGACCCCCTGGAGTAAAATAGGCTATATTGTTTTTCCAATTTTTCAATTTTTCCAGTTTTTCCCAACACGATGGAATAATATTTACTGATATGAACAGTGATGTGGCTTTTATTGAAATTCTACAAATACTGTTTAGATTTTGATGAGAATTATGAACCTGCCGCGAATACAGAAGTGGACAGATTACGGCAATGAGCGGGTTTGATAATATCCCAATACAACCGTCATTTAAAACAATATTTTGTTATCAATTAATCAATTGATCCCAATACAATGTTGTAACAATTGATAATTGGAATTGAGTGAATACAATTACGATTTTGAATTCGTAATTGTATTCACTCAACCGTATGGAACTTCACATCAGGATTTAAATATTTGTTTATGTCACGAATGTTGATAAAAGTTTATTTTTTATATTAATGCTGTTTAATTTGTGATTGGAGTTATGCTGTTTGGAATGAAAAAAGAGATATCGAGTTCAAGTGAATGACAAAATGCCGTGATGGTGATTTCTAAACGTGAAATTCGCGGATCGCAATATGCAGATTCGCCACGGTCCCACGATCGATGTTTCTATACGTGAACGTACCCATTTGTTTGCGAACAGGTATGTTTTTCATGGAAGTCCTCCACGAACTTGCTGTCCATGTCTGACGTGTGACTGAAGGTGCTACAGGAATGTGGAATTTATTAGTTTCATGCTTTAGCATTCGCCATTTCTGCATTGTCTGTTTGCTTCTGGCCTCCCACCCATGCATAGAACGGGTACCTCACTAGTAACATATAATAAAGAGAGTGGGAGAGAAGAGGGGGAGAGAGATGGAAGCACAACAACAGTAGAGAGCAGGGACATCGGGAGATCTGTGGAAGGGAGATGGCTGGGGCAGGGTACAAGGTATAAACAGTATTCCATCAAGCTGAGGATGAAAGCTTTGTAAGTGGTGACTAGCTCAGTAGTACCGTGGAAGGACTTCACACAATGGATGATGCCCAGTCGGTGACTGGCTTTGAAGGCCGTCTTGGAAATGTGGCTTTTCCAGGAAAGATCATGGCAGATAGTGAGACCCAAAAGCTTGAGTGCCAGAACTTCTTCGAGATGATTGTTGAGAAAGTAGATGGGAGGGCTTTCCAGAGAAACAAAGTGAGAGTGTGAGATTTGTCAGGATTGAAAGACATGTTCCACTTGTTTGACCAGTTTCTGATTTTATTCAGGTCTGCAGAGAGTGAAGAGGCTGCTGCCTGCCGATCTGAGGGTTGAGATATGGAACGGCAGAGAGTGGAGTCATCAGCAAAAATCTAGAGAGGATTTTCCAGAGAGTCCGAGAGATTATTAATGAAGACCAGAAAAAGCACAGGTGCCAGAACACTGCCTTGGGGAACTCCAGCCTGGACAGGAAGAGGAGATGAGAGAAATTCATTTAGAGCCACACGTTGACTATGACAGGAGAGGAAGTCCGCGAACTATGTGTGGAGATTTTAACATTTATTGGAGGTTACAACATTTCTTGGAGTGTGGTGAGATACTGCTAATAGAATGTCCCCTGTACATCTGGGCAGAAATATAGAACTTGGCTCTGGTATCAGCACATAACAGCTTACTGTTTCACGAACAGCATCGTGAGGTTTTTATCATCCACAATGGATACTAGCAGATTTGAAAGTTAGCTTCATATCCTCTCAAAAGAATAGCGTAATCATTGACTCAATGCCCTGCCCATGAAGCAGTAGGACAGTGATTTATAGTCAGGCTGAGAATTAAACGCAGACAGGACAAGTGAAAGGTTACCTCTGAGTATCCCATCAGCTCTGGTGCGACACGTGATACGAAAGGAGTAGGAAAACAAGCAAGACAGATGTAACATCCCTGTCTAGGGTTTATCCCTGTCTCGTTTGTCATTTCCAGCATTCACATTCCGAAGTCAAAGCCATCACTCTTATTGTGAACACTTTTGGTTTGGTATCCCCCAAAATTTTAAAATAGATTTTTTTTACAAGTGGGTCATTACTCGTGCATTACTAATGCAGGGGAAATTCAAAGGTAAATCCTTTAAAACAAGGCCAAAGTATACCTGCACCGAGTGTCCTGAAAACGTTACTGTCTGAGTCTCCTGCAGCACACTGGTTGTGGAGAAGGACAGGGAACGTTGTGGGCCATTCATGGTCACTGCCACCTGGATGCGACCATCCTTAGCTAGCACCCGCCACAGGTCCCAATTATCCCGCCGTGCCAGAGGGGCAGACTGTAGTGTTGCCACGAAAAGGTAGGAAGGAGGAAGACCTTCTGGAAGGATTTCCCTGCAGAACAATAATTGAACAAAAGAAAATACTCCAACAAACTTTCTTAGTTCAACAAAAGAAAATATTCCAGAAAACTTTCTTCCTTCAACAAAAGAAAATACTCCAGCAAACGTTCTCGATTCACCAAAAGAAAATACTCCAGCAAACTTTCTTGATTCAACAAGTGAAAACACTCCAACAAACTTTCTTGGTTCAACAAAAGAAAATATTCCAGAAAACTTTCTTCCTTCAACAAAACAAAATACTCCAGCAAACGTTCTTGATTCAACAAATGAAAATACTCCAGCAAACTTTCTTGCTTAAACAAATGAAAAGACTTCAGCAAACTTTCTTGCTTCAACAAAAGCAAATACTCCAGCAAACTTTCTTGCTTAAACAAAAGCAAATGCTCCAGCAAACTTTCTTGCTCAAACAAATGAAAATGCTTCAGCAAACTTTCTTGCTTCAACAAAAGCAAATACTCCAGCAAACGTTCTTGATTCAACAAATGAAAATACTCCAGCAAACTTTCTTGCTCAAACAAATGAAAAGACTTCAGCAAACTTTCTTGCTTCAACAAAAGCAAATACTCCAGCAAACTTTCTTGCTTCAGCGAATGAAAATACTCCAGCAAACATTCTTGCTTAAACAAATGAAAAGACTTCAGCAAACTTTCTTGCTTGAACAAAAGCAAACACTCCAGCAAACTTTCTTGCTTAAACAAATGAAAAGACTTCAGCAAACTTTCTTGCTTCAACAAAAGAAAATACTCCAGCAAACCTTCTTGCTTCAACAAAAGCAAATACTCCAGCAAACTTTCTTGCTTGAACAAAAGAAAATACTCCAGCAAACTTTCTTTCTTCAACAAAAGAAAATACTCCAGCAAACTTTCTTGCTTCAGCAAAAGAAAATACTCTGGCAAACTTTCTTGCTTCAACAAAAGAAAATACTCCAGCAAACTTTCTTGATTCAACAAATGAAAATACTCCAGCAAACTTTCTTGCTTCAACAAAAGAAAATACTCCAGAAAACTTTCTTGCTTCAACAAAAGAAAATACTCCAGCAAACTTTCTTGCTTCAACAAATGAAAAAACTCCAGCAAACGTTCTTGATTCAATAAATGAAAAACTCCAGCAAACTTTCTTGCTTCAACAAAAGAAAATACTCCAGCAAACTTTCTTGATTCAACAAATGAAAATACTCCAGCAAACT
This sequence comes from Myxine glutinosa, assembly GCF_964187855.1. Classification (NCBI taxonomy): domain Eukaryota; kingdom Metazoa; phylum Chordata; class Myxini; order Myxiniformes; family Myxinidae; genus Myxine; species Myxine glutinosa. The sequence goes on from NC_136268.1 coordinate 30,024,766, forward strand.
TTCTTGCTTCAACAAAAGAAAATACTCCAGCAAACTTTCTTGCTTCAACAAAAGAAAAAACTCCAGCAAACGTTCTTGATTCAATAAATGAAAAACTCCAGCAAACTTTCTTGCTTCAACAAAAGAAAATACTCCAGCAAACTTTCTTGATTCAACAAATGAAAATACTCCAGCAAAGTTTCTTGCTTCAACAAAAGAAAATACTCCAGCAATCTTTCTTGCTTCAACAAAAGAAAATACTCCAGCAAACTTTCTTGATTCAACAAAACAAAATACTCCAGCAAACCTTCTTGCTTCAACAAAAGAAAATACTCCAGCAAACTTTCTTGCTTCAACAAAAGAAAATACTCCAGCAAACTTTCTTGCTTCAGCGAATGAAAATACTCCAGCAAACTTTCTTGCTTCAGCGAATGAAAATACTCCAGCAAACCTTCTTGCTTCAACAAAAGAAAATACTCCAGCAAACTTTCTTGATTCAACAAATGAAAATACTCCAGCAAACTTTCTTGCTTCAACAAAAGAAAATACTCCAGCAATCTTTCTTGCTTCAACAAAAGAAAATACTCCAGCAAACTTTCTTGATTCAACAAATGAAAATACTCCAGCAAACCACAAAAGAAAATACTCCAGCAAACTTTCTTGCTTCAACAAAAGAAAATACTCCAGCAAACTTTCTTGCTTCAGCGAATGAAAATACTCCAGCAAACTTTCTTGCTTCAGCGAATGAAAATACTCCAGCAAACTTTCTTGCTTCACCAAATGAAAATACTCCAGCAAACTTTCTTGCTTCAACAAAAGGAAAATACTCCAGCAAACTTTCTTGATTCAACAAATGAAAATACTCCAGCAAACTTTCTTGCTTCAACAAAAGAAAATACTCCAGCAATCTTTCTTGCTTCAACAAAAGAAAATACTCCAGCAATCTTTCTTGCTTCAACAAAAGAAAATACTCCAGCAAACTTTCTTGCTTCAGCGAATGAAAATACTCCAGCAAACTTTCTTGCTTCAGCGAATGAAAATACTCCAGCAAACCTTCTTGCTTCAACAAAAGAAAATACTCCAGCAAACTTTCTTGATTCAACAAATGAAAATACTCCAGCAAACTTTCTTGCTTCAACAAAAGGAAATACTCCAGCAATCTTTCTTGCTTCAACAAAAGAAAATACTCCAGCAAACTTTCTTGATTCAACAAATGAAAATACTCCAGCAAACTTTCTTGCTTCAACAAAAGAAAATACTCCAGCAATCTTTCTTGCTTCAACAAAAGAAAATACTCCAGCAAACTTTCTTGATTCAACAAATGAAAATACTCCAGCAAACCACAAAAGAAAATACTCCAGCAAACTTTCTTGCTTCAACAAAAGAAAATACTCCAGCAAACTTTCTTGCTTCAGCGAATGAAAATACTCCAGCAAACTTTCTTGCTTCAGCGAATGAAAATACTCCAGCAAACTTTCTTGCTTCACCAAATGAAAATACTCCAGCAAACTTTCTTGATTCAACAAATGAAAATACTCCAGCAAACTTTCTTGCTTCAACAAAAGAAAATACTCCAGCAATCTTTCTTGCTTCAACAAAAGAAAATACTCCAGCAAACTTTCTTGATTCAACAAATGAAAATACTCCAGCAAACCACAAAAGAAAATACTCCAGCAAACTTTCTTGCTTCAACAAAAGAAAATACTCCAGCAAACTTTCTTGCTTCAGCGAATGAAAATACTCCAGCAAACTTTCTTGCTTCAGCGAATGAAAATACTCCAGCAAACTTTCTTGCTTCACCAAATGAAAATACTCCAGCAAACTTTCTTGCTTCAACAAAAGGAAAATACTCCAGCAAACTTTCTTGATTCAACAAATGAAAATACTCCAGCAAACTTTCTTGCTTCAACAAAAGAAAATACTCCAGCAATCTTTCTTGCTTCAACAAAAGAAAATACTCCAGCAATCTTTCTTGCTTCAACAAAAGAAAATACTCCAGCAAACTTTCTTGCTTCAGCGAATGAAAATACTCCAGCAAACTTTCTTGCTTCAGCGAATGAAAATACTCCAGCAAACCTTCTTGCTTCAACAAAAGAAAATACTCCAGCAAACTTTCTTGATTCAACAAATGAAAATACTCCAGCAAACTTTCTTGCTTCAACAAAAGAAAATACTCCAGCAATCTTTCTTGCTTCAACAAAAGAAAATACTCCAGCAAACTTTCTTGATTCAACAAATGAAAATACTCCAGCAAGCCTTCTTGCTTCAACAAAAGAAAATACTCCAGCAAACCTTCTTGCTTCAACAAAAGAAAATACTCCAGCAAACTTTCTTGCTTCAACAAAAGAAAATACTCCAGCAAACTTTCTTGCTTCAACAAAAGAAAATACTCCAGCAAACTTTCTTGCTTCAGCGAATGAAAATACTCCAGCAAACTTTCTTGCTTCAGCGAATGAAAATACTCCAGCAAACTTTCTTGCTTCACCAAATGAAAATACTCCAGCAAACTTTCTTGCTTCAACAAAAGGAAAATACTCCAGCAAACTTTATTGATTCAACAAAAGAAAATACCCCAGTAAATGTTTTGGCCTTAAATAATTTCTGTGATTTATTGAGCCTGGAAATAGCAACTAATTGCCAGGGTGAATGAGTTAGATGAAATTGAAGAAGTTTTATATTGAAGCTCAAGGGTAAATTTTTAAGCCATTGCCATATTAAATATTCAATTTTTGTAAAGTAAATTTTATCACTGTTCAACAATCGTTGACCACTTGTCAAGTCTGTGAGAATAATGCTATTCACCTTTTTAAAGTATGCTATTTACCATCCACAATGTTGTTGACTTAATTGTGCTTGTTTCACAAAAATGAGGTTAGATGTGAATAACAGAAAATGTTCCAATTAATTAAATTAATTTCTCAGATGTTTTCTCCAGGAATGAGGTATTCACTAACATAATGCCCACGCAAAACTTGAAAGACAAGGACACAAATGCATCGAGGACACAGCCCCCAAGTACACCTTAAAAATGGGACGTGTAGATTTCACATTTAAATAAAAAAATCATTCAACAAATAAATAAAGAAGTAAATAAATACATAAATAAATAAGTGGGTGGTGGAGGTCGTAAAGTTTATACAAATGAATAATTAAAGGTGTTATGTGGGTTGTGGAGATCATTAAGTGTATAATAAATAAATAATTCAAGGTGGAAGTGGAGATGGTAAAATGTACCGAAAATAAATAAATAAATAATTCAAAGTTGTGTGTTGGTGGTGGAGAAGGTAAAATTTATACAAATAAATGAACTTGAATGGCACTCAGTAGTGAGCATACCTCTGCTAGGTGAACAGTTTACGTTTTGTATCCCACTGATAGGTCGTATTTGGATCCAGACCTGAAACAAAATCTAATCAGCTTGTTCTTGTCACCGAACTAATTTATGCACCTAGTTTTGTCATAACTCATCCATGTCATAACTTGTCCATAACCTTTTGAGACATCCTGATATGTATAGTTTTTGGCCCTATCTCTCAATGGTGAATAATCACTTAAATTCTTCTATCCAGATGCAGATCTTCACCAAAATTGAATCGCTTCTTCCCTGTCATTTACACAACCTCACCACCAAGTTTTGTCCAAATCCATCCACAACTTTTTGAGATATACAGCGATATAACATTTTTGGCCCAATCTCCCAATGGTGAAATCACTTTGAAATTAAATAATTATCGTATCCGAATCCATATTCAGATCTTCACCAAAAACGAATAGATTCGTCCTTATCACACTCACAACCTGTCCACCAAGTTTCGTCCAAATCCGTCCACAACTTTTTGAGACATTGTGCTATTTATCGTTTTTGGTCCTATCTTCCAATGGTGAAGAATCACTTAAAAAATTATACTAGCTTCACCGGATCCGGATCCGGATCTTCCGGATCTTCACCAACATCTAATCATTTCATCCGTGTCACATACACTACGCCTCTGCCAAATTTCATCCGAATCCGTCCACAACCTTTTGAGACATCTTGTTCACAGACAGACAGACAAACAAACAAATGAAAAATCACTCATAGAGCAACACTTGGCAAAACAGAACAAAGTAGAATGGCACTCAGTAGAGCATCCTTTTGACCTCAAAAATAATTAGTGGTTAAATTCAGTGACCAGATATGCAAATCATCTTCAAACGTGGGGCCGAATCTTCAAACGTTCCGTTGAACGTGGGGCCGACTCAGAAGAAGACCTTTGTTGGTCGAAAGCTTGTCGACAATTAAAGATCGATGTCCTGAAGCTACGTCCGCGTCTTATTTAATCTAACGATTATATATATATATTGTTGCGAATATGGAATTTGGCCTCCATATCCGCTTGTAAATATTCCCCTATTTTCTCCAATACTCCCCAACTTTCCCCAATCCCCCATTCCCTAGTCCCATTGCATGTAAATAACAATCAGTAGAGCCGACCTTCCCCTTATTCCCCCATTAAATGTCGTGCCCAGGTCCACCGCACCACAGGTAGACAACTTTCGGACATCTTCCTAGTTATTCTTATTCTATGTCAGTTAAGGCCTCGTCTCCATTAATTATGACTCTTCGTTGCACCAGAATGTGATTATATGGCATCAGTAGTGAGTTTAGGACCTTTCCCATACCTCCTCCCATCTTCTTCCCCAAACAACAACAATTACAACAACAACAGAGGAGATGGCGGCGGAGCGGGGGAGGATGCGTCCTCACACCGGCTCGATTAGCTCCAGACCATGCGCTCCACGGGGTCACCCCGAAGGGGCTGGCTGTCAGCTCCTCGTCAGGGGCGGAGCCAGTAACCCCCCCCGCAAGCACCCAATGAGAAGCAACGTGCCGATTCCACGAGGCGGAGCTAACGAGCCGAGGGCGTGTCACTCCCGGCCGGATATACGCGGCCCCGCGCCGGATGTGACGTCAGATTCGCCCCCAGCTGGAGAAAGACGGACCTGCGAGCGCTGAAACAGATGCGCCTGAGTTTGGAGAGGCCTGAGAAAGAACGTCACCTCTGAGCGCTGCGACGAGACCTCCCCGCATCTCTGGACCGAACCGTGTACCCTGCTTTGAGCCAAGAGTGCACCTTGAGCCATCGCGACCTGCCTTTCCTTTTCATCAACCCCCGTGTGAGTCAGCATTTTGTCCCGTGTGTCTGTCGTCTGTCCGGGGTTAATATAAGAGTGTGTCTAAGTGCCTGTCTTCCTGTAATATACCTCTAGCCCCTGTAATCTAACCTTTTTCCGTACGAATATACTTGAGAATCGAAACGTTGGTGTCGTATTGTGTGATTGTAATCCAGCCGGGTGTCTTCTTTTTCTTATTGAGCCAGCGTAGCGCGACTTCGTCGACGTTCGAGTACAATCGGGTAACTTGTGCAGACGTGGTCATACCATAAAACCGCTCGGTACATAACATCCAAGCCACGTCTGTAACATTTGGTGTCGGGAGTGAGATTCGAGGCCCGACCAAATTTTGAAGAAAAAAAAAAAAAACGAATAGAGGAAAAAAAAAAATTTGGTCAAAATTTGGAGCGGCCGAAATTTGTTTTGTTTTACGAAACTCGAATTTTGCAAGTCGCGCTATGGCGGATCAAGACGGCTGGGGTCCGGTAGGGGAGAGTGAGGCAGGGTCGGTCCAGGACCAAATTGAGGGACGTGAGGAGAGCGAAGCAGCGAGGGTAGCAGACGCGCAAAATGGCGCCTCGCTGGTCACCGCGCCCGCGACCGTGGCAGCGCCCCTGGTGGATCCGAACCTTTTTATGTTGCAAATGAGGGCCCTTATGGAACGAATGGGAGACCAAATTGTGGGAATGAGGGCTCAGGGTGAGCGATTAGAGGGCCAAATGGGGGTAATGGGGAACCGGATGGATGCTCAGGGTGAGCGATTGGGAAACCAAATTGAAGAAATAACGAACCGAATGAGGGCTCGGAGTGAGCGATTGGAGGGCCAACTGGGGGTAATGAGGGACGAAGCGAGGGGTACCGGAGAGGGGTTAGACAACGGGATAAAGGAGGTGAAAAATGGGTTAATGGGGGTAGAAAATAGAATGGCTGCCCAGGAGAATCAGATAGAGGGAGTGAAAAATGGGGTAGAGGGAGAGGAGATTAGAAGAGGTGTGAGTGAGGAGGTCGGAGGAGTGCGCGAGGAGGTGAGGCACTGTGAGGAGCACATGGAAAAGGAGGTGAGAAAGGGGACTGTAAAGTTACAAGGGGGCATAGAGGACCTGACGCAGGAGGTGGAGCAGCTGACGGTGGGACAGACGGAGTTAGTGGAGCAGGTTCAAAGGAACACTGCGGTATTAGGAGGTTTAAAAGCGACACAGAGAGAACTAAAAGATGACTTGGTGGCGACGAAGAGGGAATGTCAGATGGTACGTGAGGGACTGACAACGAGGTTGGACGAGGTGATAGAGGTAATGGAGACGAAGGACCGGCAGGTGAGGACGCACATGGAAACGGTCAAGGTAGCCTTGGAGGACGAGCTTGAGGAGACGTACCGGGGAATAAAAGAGGTGAGGCACAAATTAGAAGAAGTGGAAGAAGGGGTGAGCGAAATTAAGAAGCGACGGAGAGGGGATAACAAGGAGATAAAAGAGGAGATAAAAGAATTGGTCCAAAGTCTGTGTTTGGATCGTGATGTGCTCATTAACCGGATGAGGGATTCGCAGGTGATGGAGGAGAAGCGAAGAGGAAGAGGACCCGGTGTAAGTGGTGACCAATATGGTCGTGCGTATGATGCGCCAGGGGATTTAAGGAGCTTGGGGGTCGAGATGGACCCGGGTGTTCGTGAGAGGCCGTTGGTGAAGTGTGCGACAGGTCTGGTGTGCGAAAGAGGAGGTGTGCAAGAAAGTCCGACTCTGGGGTGTGTGAGGAAAAAGTGCGTGCCAAGGAGTGAGTGTGCTGGCGAGAGTGAGTCGGTCGTAGCGCGTGTGCGAGGGAGCACGTGGAAGCGCGGGGTGGTGAGTGTTACAGAGGGTGTAACGGGAGAGTGTGCGCGAGGAAGGTGTGTGACGGACAGGTGCATGAGGAAAGAGTGCGCTGTCAGAAGTAAGGAAGAGTGTCCACCTGTGGTGAGTGTTACAGAGGGTGTAACGGGAGAGTGTGCGCGAGGAAGGTGTGTGACGGACAGGTGCATGAGGAAAGAGTGCGCTGTCAGAAGTAAGGAAGAGTGTCCACCTGTGGTGAGTGTTACAGAGGGTGTAACGGGAGAGTGTGCGCGAGAAAGGTGTGTGACGGACAGGTGCATGGGGAAAGACTGCGCTGTCAAGAGTAAGGGTGAGTGCGCTGTCAAGAATGGAGGTGAAAGTAGTGAGAGTGACAAGGAGCGTGAGTTAGTTGTGACAGGTGAGCGAGGATGTACACCTGGGATGGAAGGATGCACACCTGGAATGGTAGAGCGTGAGTTGGAATGCACGCTGGAGTTGGTGGTGAGGCACGTGGTTGGGTGTGCGAATGAGGGCACACCTGTGATTGTCACAGAGGAGGTGACCGAGGAGGGGGCGCGAAGAGGTGTATTGGTGAGGTGTGCGAGCAACGAATGTGTGCCAAAGTGTTCGGTGGTCAGGTGTGTGACCAAGGCTGTGAGTGGAATGGGTGTGCCTGGGTGTGTAAGGAAAGGTACGAGGAGCATGAGCACGGCTGGATGTGTGAGCAAGGAACGGGCTTCGGGATGTAAGCATGCAGGTGAAGCATCGACGTTAGACGGGGTAGAGTTTAGAACGACTTTTAGCCGAAGCAGGCCCTCGGTGCGTGCCGGGCCTCGCTTTGAACGGCCGCGTCCAGGCTCCACTAGGCGGAGCGGGCAGCTGGATAGGAAGGGTCGTTATGGCGACCACGTTTTGTTGAGACGTGCCGGCAGGTCGAGATCGGGACATTGGATGGCTCCACGCCGAGGTGGTGCGTGGGATCTCGGCCCGGGTAAGCCCCCGTCCCTGCCCCGAATGCCGGACGCATCCAGCCGCTGGCACAAAACAACCAGCATCCATTGCTTGGCTTTACGAAGCCGGGCTTTGGACAGGGATTGGCGCACCGAGAGGACCTAATAAGTAGACGGGTGATGGTGATAGTGATAGTAGTGATTTGATACAAAATTTAGAAAAGTGAATAGAATTGGCAGTAAATGGAAAATTTTTGAATTGGTTGGAAATCTGGACGAACAAAATTGATAGTGAGAGACCCCCGATGTGGTGGGATGGCAAATCCACCATCCTTCCCATGTGGGGGGCAAAGGAGCAATAGCTTATGGGGTGTATGGCAGTGAAAACTAGCCCGGGTGGGTTAGGTTATATTGATAGGGATCTAGAGAAGATGACCTTAGGTGACGTTAAGATTAGTTAGTGACTGATACCTGTAGTGGGGACGCAGGTAGATTAGTATGGATGATAATGACGAGGGAGCGCAATAGTTTAAAGGGACGACTGGGAAGCGCAAGTTTCAGAAGGGAGTAGTTAGCTGAGATGATGCCGTGTTTGTGAGAATTGAACAGGTGTGATTGCACAGGTGTGCAACTGGACAGGTGTGTGGAGCAGTGTATGAGTAGTGAGTGTGTGGATCAGCGCGAATGCGCTTGGGGAGAGAAGGGTGCAGGTGGCACCAGGTGTGAGAGCACAGGTGTGCAGGTACAGGTGTGTGGAGAGAGTTGGAGTGAGTGGTACGGAGTGGTGTGCATGGTGCGAAGGTGTGGATGGGGGAAGAGTGGACCCCTTTCACGAGTACCCGGGGCGGGTAGTGTAAGTGTTAGGTAGAGGGTGCAGGTAAATTGTGGTTGGATATTGGCATTTGTGGTGCGGTTGCAGAATGGTGTTGTGAATGGGTGCATTAGTGTTGTGGAAATGGCTGGGCGTGTAGCCTGTTAGTGTGTGTAGTTGGTTGGGCACTCCACCACTGTGAGGATGTCGGCCAGGTGAGGCCGCAGGTGGGCTCTGGGAGCCGGTAGTTGTGAGTGGGTGCCTGAGGATCCCGGGTGTGGATCGGGCAGCCCAGTGCCAGAGAGGGCACGGAGTGGGGAGAGAGCCAGAGGGCCTTCCCCTGGTAGTTAGGTTAGGGTAAGGAGCAGGTAAGCTCGGAGGCAACTGCAGTGGTGGAGGTGTGCAGGTGGGTAGACCCACTGGGAGAGGTACACGTCGCAGCCCAGAAATTGTACGAGGGCACCGGGAGATGAATCGGGGGAGTGAGACCCCAAATTGAAGAGCACCACAGTTTGGCCAATGGGAATTGGTTTTTAGAACCCATAGTGTAAGAGGGCCAATGGTTTGGCCGGAGAAAGACCCCGGGTAGTGTAAAGTTGTTAAAGTCATTTAGGAAATAGTTAGGATTAATGAACCTGTCGCACCATACGCAGCCACTTACCTGTGGTGATGATGATGACTCCACACCTGTGTTTTCTTTGTTTTGTTGCAGGAGATGAATCGCTGTGTGGATTTGTGAGACGCATCACGACGTGGATGAGACATTGGGGTGATTCCATCTCTCCCTCCCTAGGAGGGACTGATGATGAATTGGTGATGGCAGATTTTGATGTGCAGTTGGAGATGGCAAATTTTGATGAGAGTTGAAAATGGCAAATTTGATTGGTTAGGAGGGAGAGAAGACGAATTTGGTTTATGGGAGGAACGGGGAAGACAGTAGGGATGTTTGTTGATTTGTAAAGTAGATGTTTATGGGTAGTGTTGTGTTTTGTGGATACAGTAAGGGGTAACGGAGGGGCCATGTAGGTTACCTGGTGGGGGGGGGGGCGTGCGATAGGAACGTACCTGTCTCACCTGGTTCCCATGTGCCCCCAGTGTGCATTACCTTATATTGCGTGCACTTTTGCGCCCTTACCACCTTACTCACTTGTTTCTTCTGTTGTCTCCCACCTCCGAGGATCTGGCTTTGGGGTAGAGAGAGAGGAGAGAGAGGTGCTGGCGACGCAGTTGTGGGCCTGCACTTTCGCTGTTCGCTGCCTGGATCGGTACACCATATGGACCGCAATGTTTGTGGCCACCCACAATGGACCGCAGTTCGTTTGCGGCCAAGCACCACCCGGGGATGGACCTATGGGTCAACGTGGCACCTATGCCATACAGGTGAACCACTTTTAGTTAAACACCAAGTGCACCACAAGAAGAGCAAGAGACACCTGCAGGGTTAGGGGTTGTCGAATTTATTTTTATTCCAATGAACAATGGTGACTGCACCGATTGGTGGTGGGGTGGTGCTTTTGATGCTCGGGAAGGGTGCTCTGCACGTTATTAAAGGCCGTCGGCCACAGAGCACTCGTGGGTTGGTGTATCGATGTTGGCAAGCGCGCTCTCTCTATGCATAACATCTGCATGTGTTCCTCCAAAAACAGGTCCTGGATCGTAGTGTAAATAGCAGCATAGTCTTGTAAATAATGCTCCCTACCGGCTGTATGTTTAGTTTGAGAATTCTTTCCGGATTCGGTTATCCTGTGGGTGTGTTTCTGTGAGGAGAAGGGTGCAACGTCGCAGGGGGACATATTTACTCATTTGTGAATATCTGTAAAACTGTCGCACTCAGGGTAGAGTTAATAGTAGAGGGAACTACATTGCGTGCCACACTAAAGTAGGTAAAAATTTATCGGGTCGGGACGCCCCGAGGGTAGAGAAGGGTGCAATGTTGCGAATATGGAATTTGGCCTCCATATCCGCTTGTAAATATTCCCCTATTTTCTCCAATACTCCCCAACTTTCCCCAATCCCCCATTCCCTAGTCCCATTGCATGTAAATAACAATCAGTAGAGCCGACCTTCCCCTTATTCCCCCATTAAATGTCGTGCCCAGGTCCACCGCACCACAGGTAGACAACTTTCGGACATCTTCCTAGTTATTCTTATTCTATGTCAGTTAAGGCCTCGTCTCCATTAATTATGACTCTTCGTTGCACCAGAATGTGATTATATGGCATCAGTAGTGAGTTTAGGACCTTTCCCATACCTCCTCCCATCTTCTTCCCCAAACAACAACAATTACAACAACAACAGAGGAGATGGCGGCGGAGCGGGGGAGGATGCGTCCTCACACCGGCTCGATTAGCTCCAGACCATGCGCTCCACGGGGTCACCCCGAAGGGGCTGGCTGTCAGCTCCTCGTCAGGGGCGGAGCCAGTAACCCCCCCCGCAAGCACCCAATGAGAAGCAACGTGCCGATTCCACGAGGCGGAGCTAACGAGCCGAGGGCGTGTCACTCCCGGCCGGATATACGCGGCCCCGCGCCGGATGTGACGTCAGATTCGCCCCCAGCTGGAGAAAGACGGACCTGCGAGCGCTGAAACAGATGCGCCTGAGTTTGGAGAGGCCTGAGAAAGAACGTCACCTCTGAGCGCTGCGACGAGACCTCCCCGCATCTCTGGACCGAACCGTGTACCCTGCTTTGAGCCAAGAGTGCACCTTGAGCCATCGCGACCTGCCTTTCCTTTTCATCAACCCCCGTGTGAGTCAGCATTTTGTCCCGTGTGTCTGTCGTCTGTCCGGGGTTAATATAAGAGTGTGTCTAAGTGCCTGTCTTCCTGTAATATACCTCTAGCCCCTGTAATCTAACCTTTTTCCGTACGAATATACTTGAGAATCGAAACGTTGGTGTCGTATTGTGTGATTGTAATCCAGCCGGGTGTCTTCTTTTTCTTATTGAGCCAGCGTAGCGCGACTTCGTCGACGTTCGAGTACAATCGGGTAACTTGTGCAGACGTGGTCATACCATAAAACCGCTCGGTACATAACATCCAAGCCACGTCTGTAACAATATATATATATACATATATATATATATATATATATATATATATATATATATATATATATTGTTGCGGATCTCCAACATCAGCCTTCCCCTTACCAAGGGGGGATTAATCCCCTAGTCTGTTATCTAGCCGACGCGATCCGGGGCCATCACGTTCCTTCCGGTCGGCGTTAAATAGGGTTGTAAGCCGAATTCTTATTACCTAAGTAGTAACACCGGCCGTGAAGCAAGGAAATAACCCCACCCGAACCACGATTTCAGTGGACACGCCGAGCGATAGCGAGCCGCGATTCGGGCCGTTAACAGGAACTAACCAGATTGGAGTGGTTGTGATCGTGCCACGCTTACCCAATGGAGAAATCACTAAGACAGTCGAATCAGGAAAGACAGGAAGAACAGATTGGTTTATTTACAATTGCATGGGAAGGAGGAGAAGTACACACAGGGCAGCCTTATAACAGTCTTAACTTATCCCTGGACACAGGCCCGTTCACACTCAGACTCACACGGGGGTTGTAGATGGTCGGGTTGAGGGTCCACAGATGGCGTCCACAGCTCGCTCCGGTCCCCGACTGGTACCACAAAGGCGATGAAGATGGTAGACGGCAGGCAAGATCTCCACGTGTCGGTGGCGCGGATCGGACAATTACGTGGGGGGGGGGGGGGGGGGGGGAATCGGTAAGCTGGGCGATTACACTGGCGTACGTAATAGTTGTACCGGCGCCTTATACGCGCTCCCGGTATAGTTTGATACAATGCGCCACTTCCACAAGTCCTCTGCAATGTGCCGCTCCAGCAATGCTTTCACAATGATGTCACCAAGACGCCTTTCCCAATCGACCTTGCACAATGATTGCAGTTGCGTCAGTCCTTCAGACCTCTCCCTTCTCAATACTTGTCACAGCGCGTCTCTCCTCATAACTCAAATCCTCTCCCTTCTCATAACTCAAGTCCTGCGACCTCACGAGCGCCTCTCCCTTCTCATAACTCAAGTCCTGCGACCTCACGAGCGCCTCTCCCTTCTCATAACTGAGGTGGGGGCCTCGCGCGAAGGGTTTTATTGCCATGCCCAGCGAACCCTCTGGAACCTCTAGCCACACCCTGTCAGGCGATGTTGCCTCAGCGCTCATTGGCTGGTGGCCCTTACCGTCCCTCCTGCTGCCGATCCGATCTCAGCCTGGCTGACGCTCCACCCCCTTTTTGGGCCTTACCTCGTGGCTGGGCTAGTTCCAGCAAACCAGCAAACCAAGAGCAGCAAACGCTGCTGGCAGCCAAAGTGTAACAACTGCGAGCATCCCAAACTGCGAGCATCCCAAACGTAACAAACTGCGAGTTGTCAAATGGGGCGCGGGATGGATTTTGCCCAACGAGGTGGAATTTGGAGGGTGGAGACACAATGAAACGGGACCTACTCTTATTTGTTTTACACAACGCAGATAATAACTATTGGAAATGGCCTTATTTCACATATACTAAGAAATAACTAACGTTCTAAAGTGACCTACGTGTTGCTCGTGGACTAACTATGGGGGCAGAACCTTTAACCTTTATTAATCAAATATATACACTTTCAGAACCGCAACAATATATATATATATACTGTATGTATATATATACATACATACATACATACATATACATACATACATATATATATATATATATATATATATATATATATATATATATATATATACATATATACACATATATATAAATAATTCAAAGATGTGTGTTGGTAGTGGAGATGTTGAAGTGTATAGAAATAAATACATAAATAATTTCCAAAGAATCTTGATAGTGGAGATTGTAAAGTGTATATAAATAAATAAATATTGGTTCCCAAAACCATATACAATCCTGTACTACTTACTCTCTCCTGTGCTTTCTTCTTTTTTTTTAATTGACAAAATTCCCCCAAAAAATTGTGTCCCATAACTTTTGGCTCCGATCCCTAAATCATTTAACATGCGTCTTGCTTAGATATTATTGCATGCATGTTTTGAATATGAAAGAAATGCATTCGTCAACGGATGGACTGACACCATCCGAAATGTAAGCCTCCAGGTGGGCTAACGCCCAGTTGTGGCTAAGAACGACAATATTGGCAGTAGTGTGACAAAACAAATATAGAATTTTTCGGAAACTCCGGATGTATTTTTAAATATTGTGTTTATTTCTAAGCATCCATGACAGCAGGGGATGAGGAGGGGTGTGGGTAGAGGATGAGACAAAGTGGAAGGAACAGAAGGGGGCTAAAAAGACTTGAAGTATTTCTTTCACTCTGACTATTGTAAAAGTACCAGTAAATGCACACATGCCTGCACATGCACACATGCATGTATAATTGTCATTTTGTGCATTGACTTCAATTAAACACAAAGTATTTTGATTGCTCAAAGTGTCCACATTTCAGTTGCCTTTTAATGGGAAGCAGTCCTCCAAAAATAAAAGGTTAGGAGTTTCGCACATCTGGCAAGCAGTGAATGGAAGACAAGCTCATTGTGTCATGCTTACAGTGAGCGATCAGACCACATCGGGAGATGCCATCTACCCCATATATATACCGTGTATATATATATATATATGTATGTATATATATATATATATATATATATGCATATATATATATATATATATATATATATGTATATATATATATATATATATATATATATATATATATATATATATATATATATATATATATATATATATACTGTATATATATATTGTTGCGGATATGAGGACTGTATTTTTTTGATTGTGTGTATTATTATTATTGTTTGAGTCTGGCCCCTCCTGCCTCCAGTGTTGTGTAAAGGTTAAAAGGGCGTCCCGGTAGTTAATTCCATAAAGCACACATTGAAGGACACGATAAAACCCTTGTTCAGTAGCTTATATCTTTATTATGTGTTTTAGGGTAAGGCCTTGTCTTCCATTAATATGACACTCCATTGCACCAAGTGAAAAAGATAGATTCCCTTCATCCTTCATTCCCATTCCCAAAACCTCCATTTCCCCTTTCGTCAATTGCCATTCGCATTGCCAACCAACAATTGCCGCCATTGGCCATGAGGCAGGGTTGGGGAAGAAAGGCGTGCCCGCCCGTCGTCATCAAGGGCGGAGCCAGAGGGTCGCGCGACCAACCAGGGCCGAGGTGAGCACACCGATGGGCATGTCCTGAAGGCCGGCGGCTTAATCGCCGGCGGCGTTATAAAAGCGCGCGCGCAAGAGTGACCAGGGTGAGCTGAGCTGCGTGGTGAGGTCCAAGAGAGAGCTGCAAAGAGAGCTGGGTTGTAAGGTCCAGGGCGGAGCTGCGTGGTGAGGTGCAAAGAAAAGAGCTGGGTCGTCAGAGGAGAGCTGAGTTGAAAGGGTCCAAGGCAGAGCTGCGTTGAAAGGGTCCAAGGCAGAGCTGAGTTGAAAGGGTCCAAGGCAGAGCTGGGTTGGGAGGTCCAAGAGAAGAGATCATCCAGGGAAGCACAAAGCCTGCTATTCGTCGCCTTGCTCGCCAGCAGCAGCGTCCACAGCAGCAACAACACTCGACAGCCGCTTGGGGCCTGGACGGCGGTTTTGAGCAGGGCGCGAAGGAACGGCGGCTGCCCAACGCGCCGATCGTGCTGCCGGACCCATTGGACTTTCCTCTCCTTCCAGCCATTCCTGCCTACAAGTTCCCCATTCGTGTACGTGAGTTTGTTCTGTTTGTTCTGTCCTGGGTATTCAATTAAGTCTGTATAAGCTAGTATTTTCACTGTGTCTCTAAAAGCTTCTGTATATTATTTTATTATCTTTCCTTCTCCTTGGTTTCTTTGAGCCTGTAAATAGTAATAAATAGTAATCGTATTTCAAACCCTTTTTTGCCTTCGTCTTCCTCTTCTTCACATCCGTGTCGTCTTTGTCTTTTCCCTCATTGAATAGCGGTGGCGCGATACGGCCAATGTTCGAGTGAATCGGGTGAATCGGGGAAACTGTTAGGTCGCGGTGCCTCCGCTCGGCAAACATAACATCCTTAACCGCGAACTGTAACAATTGGTGTCAGGAGTGTCGGATTCGGACCTGGGACTAAATTCATTTAGCCCAAATTTTGGACACAATTGTACAATTGGCGTAACAATTGGTGTCTGGGAGTGAGATTCGGGGCCCGAACTAAATTTTTAAAACATCTAGAAAAAATTTGGTCAAAATTTGGAGCGGCCGAAATTTGTGTTGTTTTAAAGGAAAACCCGAATTTTGAAATCGCGCCATGGCTGGTCAAGGCGATCGGATGCAGGTGGGTGAGCTAGAAGGGGGGTTAGGAGTAACCCAGGATCAGAGGGGGGAGAACAATGAGGAGGTGGTTGAGGGGGTATCAGGCGCACAAAATGGCGCTCTCGCGCACGTGGTTGAGGGGGCCACGGCCGCGGAACCAATGGGCGTGGTCCAAATGCAGGCCTTCATGGAGCAATTTATGGCGCAAATGCAGGCGTCCCTCAACCTGCAGAGGGACGAGACGAGGGCTCAGGGTGAGCGATTGGAGGGCCAAATGGGAGACCAAATTGGAAGTTTGAAAAACAGTATGGGAGAAATGGGGGGCAAAATGGGAGAAATGGGGGGCCAAATGGGGGCAATGAGGGGTACCGTTGAGGGGTTAGACAAGAAATTTGAGGGGTTAGACAAGAAATTTGAGGGGTTAGACAATGGGATAGAGGGGGTGAAACATGGGTTAACGGGGGTGGAAAATAGAATGGCTGCCCAGGAGAATCAGATAGAGGGGGTGAAAAAGGGGTTAATGGGGTTAGAAAAAGGGATGGAAGACAAATTGCAGGAGAGAGGGGAGCAATCCGCCCGAGAAATTAATCAAATGGGAGAGCAGATAGAGGAGGTGAAAATCGGGGTAGAAACCAAATTGGATGCTCAGAGGGATGAATTGGGACAGATGAGGGTGGCATCTACAAAAGAGAGGGAGGAGATGAAAGAGGAGATACGACGAGGTGTAAGTGAGGAGGTCTCGGGGGTACGCGAGGAGGTAAAGCGAGGTGAAAAGCGTATGGAGAAAGAGGTGAGAAATGGAACGGCTAGGTTACAGGGGGGAATAGAAGATCTGACGGAGGAGGTGGAACAGCTGACGGTGGGACAGACGGAGTTAGTGGAGCAGGTACAAAAGAACACTGCGGTACTAGGAGGGTTGAAAGCGACACAAAGAGACATCAAGGACGACTTGATAGCGACACAGAGGCAATGTCAGATGGTACGTGAGGGACTGACAATGAGGTTGGACGAGGTGACAGAGGTAATGGAGACGAAGGACCGGCAGGTGAGGATGCACATAGAGACGGTCACGGTAGCCTTAGAGGACGAAATTGAGGAGACGCACCGGGAAATGAAAGAGGTGAAGCAAAAATTAGAAGAGGTGGAAGAGGGGGTGAGTGAAATTAAGAAGAGACGGAGGGAAACTAAGAGGGAGATAAAGGAGGAGGTAATGGAATTGGTACAAGGTCTGTGCTCAAATCGTGATGATGTGCTCGCTAACCAAATAAAGAGTTTGCAGGTGGCGAAGGAGGTGTGGAGACGAGGTGCCAGGGTGAGTGGCGATATACGTGGGAATGTACATGATGTGAGGGGAGTTTCAGTCGGCTTGGGGGTTGATTTGGATCCGGGTGTTCGTGAGAGGCCGTTGGTGAAGTGTGCGACAGGTACGGTGTGCGAAGGAGGAGGTGTGCGAGAATGTCCGACTCTGGGGTGTGTGAGGAAAAAGTGCGCGCCAAGGAGTGAGTGTGCTGTCGAGAGTGAGTCGGTCGTAGCGCGTGTGCGAGGGCGCACATGGAAGTGCGTAGTGAGGAGTGTTACAGAGGATGTAACGAGAGAGTGTACACCTGTGGTGAGTGTTACGGAAGAAGTAACGGGAGAGTGTGCGCAAGAAAGGTGTGTAACGGACAGGTGCATGAGGAAAGAGTGCGCCGTCAAAAGTAAGGGTGAGTGCGCTGTCAAGAGTGGTGGTGAGAGTAGTGAGAGTGACACGGAGCGTGAGTTGGTTGTGACAGGTGAGAGAGGATGTACACCTGGAATGGAAGGATGTACACCTGGAATGGAAGGATGCACACCTGGAATGTTAGAGCGTGTGTGGGAATGCACACTTGAGTTGGTAGTGAGGCACGTAGTTGGGTGTGCGAGTGAGAGCACACCTGTGATTGTCACAGAGGAGGTGACCGAGGAGGGGGCACGAAGAGGTGTGTTGGTGAGGTGTGCGAACGACGAGTGTGTGCCAAGGTGTTCAGTGGTCAGGTGTGTGACCAAGTCTGTGAGCGAAAGAACGAATGCAATGATGAAGTATGCGGGGTGTACGGGCGGCGATGGAGCACCGAGCTCGGTGAGGGTGAAAGGGGTAGCGTATGCGTGTGAGCATGCAGGTGAGGCATCGACGGTAACCGGGTTAGCAGTTAGAGCGACTTATAGCCGAATCGGGCCCTCGGTGCGTGACGGGGTTCGCGTGCCGCGAGGACCAGCGGGGATCCGAACCACGGCGGGTTCGAAAGGACCGCCGTACGTGATCCACGCTGGGCCGCGCTTTGAACGGCCGCGTCTGTGCTCCACTAGGTGGAGCGGGCAGCCCGATAGGAAGGGTCGTCATGGCGACCCCCTTTTGTTGAGGCGTTCCGGCAGGTCGAGATCGGGCCATGGGATGGCTCCGTGCCGAGGTGGTGCGTGGGATCTCGGCCCGGGTAAACCTCCTTCCCTGCACCGAGTGCCGGACGTATCCAGCCGCCGGCACCAAACAACCCGCATTCATTGCTCGGCTTTACGAAGCCGAGCTCTGGAAGTGAATTGGCGCACCGAGAGGCACTAGTGAGTAGACGTGTGACGAGGATAGTGGTCTGGACCCGAAATTAGAAAAACAAAATTTGATGATTGGCAAAGGATTGGCAGAGTAATGATTGGCAGATGATGGGTAGTGATTGGCAAATTTTTGATTGGTTGAAATTTGGTGTGCAAAATTGGTAGTTTGAGATGCCCGATGTGGTGGGATGGCAACTCTGCCATCTCTCACAGCGGGGGGCAAAGGAGCACTAGGTTTATGGGGTTTATGACAGTGTAAGCTCGCCGAGGGAGGGTTTGGATAGTGTGTAGGGATCTAGAGAGATGACCTTAGGTAACGTTAAGATTAGTTAGTGACAATGATACCTGTAGTGGGGACGCAGGTAGATGAGTGTGGATGATAACGACGAGGGAGCGCAATAGTTTACAGGGACGACTGGGGAGCGCAAGTTTCAGACGGGAGTAGCTAGATGAGATGATGCCGTGTGTGTGAGGATTGGAAGTGTATTGAGCAGGGTATGAGTAAATGATTGTGAGTGTGAGTTGTAGTGTGATTGCACAGGTGTGCAACTGAACAGGTGTATGGAGCAGTGTATGAGGGAGTAGTGGTGATTGTGTGTGGTGTTGACCAAATGGTCCAGGAAGGAAGGAGGGTGCAGGTGGCACCAGGTGTGAGTGCACAGGTGTGCACCAACAGGTGTATGGAATAAATGGTAGTGTGGAATATATGGAGTATTGGAATGGATGGTCGTGGAGTGAGTAGGATGGAAACTATGGAGTGGAGTGGATGGTGCGAAGGTGTGAATGGGGGAAGGATGGACCCCTATCACGAATACCCGGGGAGGGTAGTGTAAGTGTTAGGTAGAGGGTATAGGTAAATTGTGGTTGGATATTGGCATCTGTGGTGCGGGTGAGAGAATGGTATTTGGATGGGTGCATTAGTGTTGTGGAAATGGCTGGGCGTGTAGCCTGTTAGTGTGTGTAGTTGGTTTGGGCACTCCACCACTGTGAGGATGTCGGCCAGGTGAGGCCGCAGGTGGGCTCTGGGAGCCGGTAGAGTTGTTGTGGATGGGGCCCGAGGATCCGGAGGACGGACCCGGGTAGCCCAGTGCCAGAGGGCACCAAGGGGTGACAGAGCCAGGAGGGGCCTTCCCCAGTAGATAGGTTAGGTTAAGGAGCAGGTAAGCTCGGGTGGCAACTACAGTGATGGAGGTGTGCAGGTGGGTAGACCTGCTGGGAGAGCTACACGCCCCAGCCCAGAAATTGTGCAAGGGCACCGGGAGTTGAATCGGGGGAGTGAGACCACAAATTGAGAAGCACCACAGTTTGGTCAATGGGAATTGGTTTTTAGAACCCATAGTGTAAGTTGGCCAATGGATTGGCAGGGAAAGACCCCGGGTAGTGTAAAGTGTGTTAAAGTCATTTAGAGGATAGTTAGGATGAAAATCTCCTTGCACCATCCACATGCACTCACCTGAGATTACGTACCTCCACACCATGCCAGGTTGTTTTATTATTTTTGATGCAAATGTTTGGAATGAGAGACGCATCATGACGTGGGTGTGACATTGTGCTTGATGTTCCATCTCTTCCTCCTTATGAGGATTGATGATGAATTGGGTGATGGCAAATTTTGGATTAGAGGGATTGTGGTAACGAATTTGGTGTAGGGGAAATATGGGGAAGACGTGACGGTAGCGACGGATTTGTAAGGTGTAGTGTAATGTGTAGGTTTTCGTAAATACGGGGAGGGGCAAGGGGGGCAGTGTAGGTCACATGTGGGGGGCGTACGTAGGGACGAACCTTTCTCAGCTCGCTCCCATGCACTCCTCATTCTGCATTGCCTTGTTTTGATGTGTACCCTTGCGCCCTGACCCATTACTCACCTGTCTTCTGTCTCCCTGTCTCCCACCTGAGGACCGTGCGCTCTGGGCACTGTGGGGGAGGATGTGCCGGCGCTGCATTTGTGTACCCGCACTTCCGCTGTCTGCTGCCTGGACCGGTACACCTATGGACCACACGATCTGTGTGGCCACCCACGTATTGACCACGGGTTTTGTGGCCCAGCACCACCCACTTATGGACCCCACGGGATGGGGCCTGGCATCTTTGCTGCCAGCATGCTGGCTTGTGGACTTTGGGAGGGGGCACCTAAGCCTAACAGGTGGACCACCCCGTAGTCGGCCCCTGTTGGCCATAAATAAAAAAGGTGGACACTTTTGTGCCCTTTCTGTGCTTTCACCCCTTAGTCCTAAATAGGCCGCGTGCCAGGAAGTCCAGCCAAGTAACAAGACAGAAGATCGCCATCGGCAGACCATTGGCCGTGCTGACACCACCAGTAACATTTGAACTTTGTTTGAAATACCTGTGCACTAAATGGTGCTAACTGCATGGCTGTATTTTGGGTGTGGTGCTTTATTGGTGCTTATGGTGCTTTTATCGGTACTCTGAGGTTGCGCTGCATATCAATGCGTGCCTCAGAGCACCCGTGGGTTGGTGTATCGGTGCAGTGCAATGCATGCCTTTCCTCTCCTTTTCAAAAACAACATCTCCTTTTTGTTTCCCAAAAGAACAGGTCCTGGGTTAGTGTTGTAAATACCAAATAGTGTAGTCTCTTGTAAATAAGCTCCCCACCGTAAATGTGTAGTTTGAAATTAATTCCGCAATTCGGTTAGTTTGTGGGTGTAAGTCTGTTAGACAGAATGCAATGTGGCAGGGGGACATATTAAATTCCTTGGTAAAACTGTCGCACTCAGGGTCAGTGTAATATCAGAGGGTTTTACATCTAAGTGCCACACTAAAAGTAAAGTTGTCGGGCCAGGGACGGCCCTGGGAAAGAGAAGGGTGCAGTGTTACCGATTTGGGAACCCCCCCCACCCCCCCTTCACTTGTAAATATCCCCCTTTGTAATATTATCCCCTTTTATTAATTATTAAATATCGCACCCTAGGCCATCGCAACACGCAGCCAATCTTAGAATCATCTTGCTAATTATTTCCTATTCTATGTTTAATTAAGGCTCTGTATCCACTAGATTGACACCACGTTGCATTACCAAATAAGGTTAGCTCCCCTTCAAAAACGCCATACCCCAGCAAACTCCCTATCTCTCTGCAAACAGCTCAACAGGCATGGGGTGTGCGCCCTCTCACTGGCCTTGGTGCTCTGCATTGGACAAGAAGGCGGGGTCGCCGAGAAGAGGCGTGGCCATGGCTCGCCACAAGGGCGGAGCTGTTCAGCTCCGTTACCAAATAAGGCTACAAACAGAGCACGTGGGTGGGACCCAAATGGCCGAGGGCGTGTCACTACCCCGCTTCATATATGCGTTCAAGGTTCGCGCATGAGGAGATGGGAAGAGAGAAGGCTTGAGACCAGCAGAGGTGATGAGTGCACAGCACAAGAGGGTTGCCTGACGCGAGAGATCGTGCCTTGCCTGAGAGGAAATCCCATCATTACTGAGAGAGCGAGAGGGTCGTGGCGTCGACGCAACCACATTGGTTCCAGCGGTTGTCGTGTTCGCTTTAAACCACGACGCGAGGTCGGAACGGAACCTCGACGGCTGAACGAGCCGAACCGGCCGCCTTTGCCAGCTGAACGGACCTTCTCCTGCCATTCCTGTCATCATCCCCATGTGAGTCTGTCTTTGTGCTGTCCTGGGTATAAGTAAGACTGTATAGATAAGGCTGCCCTGTGTTCTTTTCACATCCATCTATCCTTGTACAGCTTTGATCTTTCTTTTCCTCTGGTGGTTGTTATAATAAATGTGTGCTCTTTCTCCAAGCTTTGGTTTCGTCTTCCTCCAGTTGCTTTAGTCTTTTATTTCCATTGGTTTACGTGGCACGATTAAAACCGCTATAATCGGGTTAGTAATTGTTAACGGCCTGGGTCGTGACTCGCTTCGCTCGGCGTGTCCATTACCGTCGCGACTCAGGTGGGGCTGTCTCCTCGCTGGTTGGGAAGTCACGGTAAGCAGGTATTCGGGGGGTCTTTTTTGGGGTCTCTGGCCCGATTACCCTGGTCGTGGCTGACCACCAGGATCGGCGACGGCCAGTATAACGGACATGGGGTTAACCCCCCTTGCTAACGGGAGAGCCGTCGTCCCAGATCTGCAACAATATATATATATATATCTATATATATATATATATATATATATATATATATATATATATATATATATATACATATATATATATAAATATATATATATATATATATATATATATATATACTGTATATACATATATATATATATATATATATATATATATATATATATATATATATATATATACATATATATATATATATATATATATATATATATATATACATATATATATATATATATATATATATATATATATATACATATATATATACATATATATATATATATATATATATATATATATATATATATATATATATATATATATATATATATATATATATATATAATTATATATACATATATATATATATATATATATATATATATATATATATATATATATATATATATATATATATATATATATATACATATATATATATACATATATATATATATACATATATATATATATATATATATATTGTTACGGTCCGCGGATTGGATGTTATTTACTGAGCGGAGGCAACCGCGGCCGAACAGTTGTTCCCCGTTTCTTCCCGACTCACCCGATTCACCCAGACGTTGGCCAAATCGCGCTATGCCAAATCAATGATAGAAAGGACACGACGACTGGGAAAGATGAAACGACGCAAGGGGGGTACAGTTCTCAAGACCTCCGGAGGAGGGTATAATTACAGTGGTGGAGAAAAGGGGGTAGATTACAAGGCAGAGTGAGGTAAAGACACAGAAGAGATGGGCACTTAAATACAGTCTTATCAATTCCCCGACAGACCACGGACAAACGGACAAGGTAGACTCACACGGGGATTGATGGCAGGAATGGACAGGTAGGTCGCTGGCACAAGGTGCACCTTGGCTCGGGGACAGGATAAAGCACGGTTCAAGATGCAGGGAGGTCTCACAGCGCTCGGAGGTGGTCTTGCTTGCTCCAAGCTCAGCGCGCATCTGACGTCACCTCTCCCTCTACTGCGCATGCTCAACGGGGAGTGACACGCCCTCGGCTGGTTGGTTCTGCCCCAACTGGGGCCGGTCCGCCGCTTCCATTGGGTGCGGGGGTTACCGGGCTCCGCCCTTGACGAGGAGCCGACAGGGAGCCCCTGTTTGGTAACCCCGTCGAGCACATGTCCGATGGTGGCTCGTTGGGAAGGCCTGGTGTCCTCCCACCACTCCTACCAAGCCGGAGTGAGGACGCGCACTCCCTGCGCTCGTTGTTGTTGTTGTTGTTGTTGTTGAAGAGAGCTGTGAGGAAGAGCTGCGGGGAGGTATTGGGAGGTCCTAAACTTCCTAACGGTGCCATACAATCACATTCTGGTGCAACGAAGGGTCAGAATTAATGGAAACGAATCCTTACCTGACATAGACTAAGAATAACGAGCAAGATGTCCTATAGTTGTCTACCTGAGATGCGGTGGACCTGGATGCGACATTTAATGGGGGAAATAGGGGGAGGTCGGGTCTACAGAGTGTTGTTTACAGAAAATGGGACTAGGGAATGGGGGATTGGGGAGAGTTGGGAAGTATTGAGGAAATAGGGGAATATTTACAAGCGGATATGGATGGATGCAAATCCCATATCCGCAACAATATATATATATATATACATATATATATATATATATATACATATATACAGACTTGGCATTTAATATGGAATTTTTTTTTTTTCTTGACTTGGGTTTACTTTCTCAACTCAGTATATCAATCTGGTGAGTTTCTTTTACACTTTGGTGATTTATTTGTGAAAAGAACCATGTCACTGATTGTCTGTCGCAGCAAGAAGTCAACAACAGGATTATATCACAGGTGGCGTGGCAAAATGTACGGACAGGTGCATTTGACGATTGGCTTCACAGTCAGGTATACAAGGGTTGTTGCGTTCTGTATTAGTGGAAAACAACTGCTGCACATCTCCAAAAGTTATTGCCGCTTCCTCTGGAGATGGTCCGTCAACTCGACAATGCTGTTTGTCATGGAGTGGTGGCTTTACGAAATTACAACATGAAAGAGCGTGCTATTGCTCGGCAGTATGGCATCACTCAAGGTCAGGTGTCAAAGATCCTGAAACGAAATGCTCAGAGGGGTGTCCCTACTCCAATACCGAGGCCAGGACGTCCCCGCAGAACCACAAGGAGGGTTGATCGCCAGCTGCACCGGTTAGTCTGCAATGGCCGTACCAAGTCAGCTAATCGGCTTAGGGCTGAGTGGCAGCAACTGACAAATGTGCCTGTATCCAGAAGGCGAGTCAACCAACGATTGGTTCAAGCAGGCTATTGTGCCAGGCGTCCCCTGAGAAAGCCACGCCTGACCAGACAACACAGCCAGCGCCGATTGAAGTGGGCCAGAGAGCACCGTCAATGGCAGCCAGGATACTGGAATCATGTGATCTTCAGCGACGAGTCTAGATTTCTGGTCTATCGTCAAGATGGCCGCGTCCGAGTGCGCAGACAGGTGCATGAAGCCTACAACAAAGATTGTATAGTGCCAAGAGTCCAAGCTGGAGGTGGTGGGGTGACCGTTTGGGCTGCTTTTCATGCAGGGGGCAAAACTGACCTGGTTGTTCTGAATGGAAACCTGAACCAGTTCAAGTACAGGGCCATTCTGGAAGAAACATTGCTTCCATTTGCTCATGCAGCCTTTCAAGGAAACGTCGTCTTCCAAGATGACAATGCGCGGCCTCATCGTGCTCGCATGATTCAACACTTTCGTGCTGACCGTGGTGTAGAGCATATGGAGTGGCCTGCCATGTCCCCGGATATGAATCCGAAGGAGAACCTGTGGGCAGAATTAACGCGTCAAATCGACCACTTGGACCAGCAGCCGACCTCTGTGCGTGAATTGCAGCAGGCTATTGTCACTGCATGGCAAGCGATTCCTGTCCAAACCTTGGCAAATCTCGTGAACAGCATGCCTCAACGTGTACATGCTCTCCTGAATGCTCGTGGGGGTTACAGGAAGTACTGAACTGTAATTTTATTGTCGGTAATCGCAGTCGTAATTTAACTTTTGTTTTTGTTTAAAAAATTTTTGGCTAATGTGCAAAATAAAGAGATACTTCTGGAAAACGTACAGAAGTTTAACAAAGTACTGTCTGTGAATTGAGTTCGATATCAGTTTACATCACTTTCAAGGATCAATTTATTTGTTTCGAAATGTCAAATGTGGTTTTTGTTTCTTTTGAAGGTCACATTCACAAAATCTAGAATAATTTCAACATAATTCCAATGAACTTTTGGTTCTAAGACATCTTGAAAAGTAAGTTCACCCCCACAAAAAAAATATTCCATATTAAATGCCAAGTCTGTATATATATATATATAATATATACAGTAGTGACCCCTAATTCCGAACGCCCCTCATCTCGAACTACTCTAATTCCGAACCGTAAATTCGAGAAAATTTTGTCCCTAATTCCGAATGTATTTCTATAACCGAACCGCCAACATAGCGTTAGCGTCATTCATATTTCCCGCCACGAGCGTCGTTCATATTTCCCGCGCATCTTCGCACAGCATCACCCACGCCTGCTCCCGCATGCACAACCCGGAAGTCGCTTTGTTCCTTCAGTTCGTCGGTTGTACTAGTTCTGGCAGCATCTCTCGTGTGTTCGTCGCTAGCTTACCTCGTGTTTACACCTTGATTTGTGCTTTTTTTCTTTGAAGATAACCCTTACCCATTCACCATGGCACCTAAGAAGAGCAGTGAAGGCAATAAGAATAAGAGGAAGGCGGTGAGAGCGACAATTGAGGTGAAGAAACAAGTTTCGCTAAGCATGAGGGCGGTATGCGTGTGATGGATCTCGCTGCTATGTTCGAGATGCCGAAATCGACTGTGTGTACGATTTTGAAAAATAAGGAAGTGATTAAAGCAGCTGATGTGGCAAAAGGTGTTACGACTCTGACCCCTAGGAAATCGAAGTTTATGGAGGAGATGGAAAAACTCCTCTTAGTTTGGATAAATGAGAAACAGTTGGTTGGTGCTGCCATCTCTGAGGGCATTATCTGTGAGAAAGCAAAGCTCCTGCACGGTGACCTTATAAAAGACTTGCCTGGAAATAGTGCTGATGGTGATGAGTTCAAGGCTAGTAGGGGGTGGTTTGAAAAGTTTAAGAGAAGAAGTGGGATCCACAGTGTTGTTATGCATGGAGAGGCTGCTAGTTCGAATAAGGATGGAGCAGCAGACTTTGTGAATAAATTTAGTGCGTTTGTGAACACTGAGGGGTATGTGGCACAACAGGTGTTCAATTGTGATGAGACAGGCCTCTTCTGGAAAAAGATGCCAAGGAGGACCTACATAACGAAGGAAGAGAAGTCTGTACCAGGCCATAAGCCAATGAAAGATAGGCTTACTCTCTTGTTGTGTGCTAATGCTAGTGGAGACTGCAAGATAAAGCCTTTGCTTGTGTACCACTCAGAGAATCCACGTGTGTTCAAAAAGAACAATGTGATTAAGAGCAAGCTTAATGTTATGTGGAGGGCAAACGTGAAAGCATGGGCTACCAGGCAGTTCTTCACTGAGTGGATTCATGAGGAGTTTGCCCCTTCTGTGAAGGCTTATCTTGAGGAGAAGAATCTACCCCTGAAAGCTCTTCTTGTGATGGACAATGCTCCTGCTCATCCTCCAGGCTTGGAAGAAGATTTGGAGGAAGAATACAGCTTCATCAAGGTGAAGTTCTTGCCCCCCAATACCACTCCTCTCATCCAGCCCATGGACCAGCAAGTCATCTCAAATTTCAAGAAGTTGTACACCAAGGCTATGTTCCAGAGATGCTTTGAGGGGACAAACGAGACTTAACTGCTGACCCTCAGAGACTTTTGGAAGGATCATTATAATATCCTCCATTGCCTAAGAATCATTGACAAAGCATGGAGGGAAGTGTCTCTGAGGACAATGAACTCTGCCTGGAAGAAACTCTGGCCTGATTGTGTTGCAGGGAGAGATTTTGAAGGCTTTGAAGAACCTATTGTGCCTGCTATTGTAGCATTGGGTCAGTCCATGGGCTTGGAGGTGAGTGAAGAGGATGTGGAGGAGTTAGTGGAGGATCACAACAAGGAACTCACCACAGAAGAACTTCAGCACCTCCACAAGATGCAGCAAGAAGAAGTGGCAGTGGAAATTTCTTCAGAGGAGGAAGAGGGAGCTAGTGGTAACATTTCCAGTGCTGAAATTAAAGAACTGTGCTTCCATTGGTCTAAAACACAGGCCATTGTTGAAAAGTGTCACCCTAATAAAGCAGTGGTTAACAGGAGCATTAACTTGTTCAGTGACAATGTGATTGCCCACTTCAGAAAAATTAAGAAAAGTCACCAACACCAGGCAACTTTGGAGAGGTGGTTCTCTAAAGAAAGCAAGCCTAGTGAGCCCCAACCCTCTACAAGTGGTGTTACGAGACAAAAAGAGCAAACACCAGAAGCACAGTCATCTGATGTTAGCTTGGAAGGTGCCTCACCTTCCAAGCAATAAAACCCTCTCCCTCCTTCCTCCTCTCCAGCTTCCACATGCACCATCAGAACTCTCCACTAAGGTAAATGCAGTTATTTTCATGTTAGTACATTTATTTCTTGTTTTTATTATTATTATTATTTGATATTTAGGGCATTTACTCATCTTATTTTACCTTGAATCATGTGTATTTGCAGTTAACAGTGTCTTGATAATGGGTTTTTGGGGTCCAGGAACGGATTAATTCACTTTCCATTATTTCTTATGAGGAAAATAGTTTCTAATTCCGAACTTTTCCCAATCCGAACTGCCGCTGGAACGAATTAAATTCGAATTTAGAGGTCCCACTGTATATATATATATATAATATATATATATATATATATATATATATATATATATATATATATATATATATATATATATATATATATATACATATATATATATATATATACACCATATATATACATATATATATATATATACACCATATATATAGGTATATACACCGTATATATAGGTATATACACCGTATATATAGGTATATACACCGTATATATAGGTATATACACCGTATATATAGGTATATACACCGTATATATAGGTATATACGGACACACACACACACATACACATACATATATATATAAATATATATACAGACTTGGCATTTAATATGGAATATTTTTTTTGTGGGGGTGAACTTACTTTTCAAGTTGTCTTAGAACCAAAAGTTATTTGGGATGATGTTGAAATTATTCTAGATTTTGTTAATGTGACCTTTAAAAGAAACAAAAACCACATTTGACATTTCGAAACAAATAAATTGATCCTTGAAAGTGATGTCAACTGATATCGAACTCAATTCATGGACAGTACTGTGTTAAACTTCTGTACGTTTTCCAGAAGTATCTCTTTATTTTGCACATTACCCAAAAATTTTTTTAACAAAAACAAAAGTTAAATTACGACTGGGATTACGGACAGTAAAATTACAGTTCAGTACTTCGTGTAACCCCCACGAGCATTCAGGAGAGCACGTACACATTGAGGCATGCTGTTCACGAGATTTTCCAAGGTTTGGACAGGAATCGCTTGCCATGCAGTGACAATAGCCTGCTGCAATTCACGCACAGAGGTCGGCTGCTGGTCCACGTGGTTGATTTGACGCGTTAATTCTGCCCACAAGTTCTCTACCGGATTCATATCCGGGGACATGGCAGGCCACTCCATATGCTCGACACCACGGTCAGCAAGAAAGTGTTGGATCATGCGAGCACGATGACGCCGTGCATTGTCATCTTGGAAGACAAAGTTTCCTCGAAAGGCTGCACGAGCAAATGGAAGCAATGTTTCTTCCAGAATGGCCCTGTACTTGAACTGGTTCAGGTTTCCATTCAGAACAACGTCAGTTTTGCCCCCTGCATGAAAAGCAGCCCAAACGGTCACCCCACCACCTCCAGCTTGGACTCTTGGCACTATACAATCTTTGTTGTAGGCTTCATGCACTTGTCTGTGCACTCGGACGTGGCCATCTTGACGATAGACCAGAAATCTAGACTCGTCACTGAAGATCACGTGATTCCAGTGTCCTGGCTGCCATTGACGGTGCTCTCTGGCCCACTGCAATTGGCGCTGGCGGTGTTGTCTGGTCAGGCGTGGTTTTCTCAGGGGACGCCTGGCATGATAGCCTACTTGAACCAGTCGTTGGTTGACTAGCCTTCTGGATACAGGCACATTTGTCAGTTGCTGCCACTCAGCCCTAAGCCGATTAGCTGACTTGGTACGGCCATTGCGGACTAACCGGTGCAGCTGGCGATCATCCCTCCTTGTGGTTCTGCGGGGACGTCCTGGCCTCGGTATTGGAGTCGGGACACCCCTCTGAGCATTTCTTTGACAGGATCTTTGACACCTGACCTTGAGTGATGCCATACTGCCGAGCAATAGCACGCTGTTTCATGCCGTAATTTTGTAAAGCCACCACTCCATGACAAACAGCATTGTCGAGTTGACGGACCATCTCCAGAGGAAGCGGCAATAACTTTTGGAGACGTGCAGCAGTTGTTTTCCACAAATACAGAACGCAACCACCCTTGTATACCCGACTGTGAAGCCAATCATCAAATGCACCTGTCCGTACATTTTGCCACGCCACCTGTGATATAATCCTGTTGTTGACTTCTTGCTGCGACAGACAATCAGTGACATGGTTCTTTTAACAAATAAATCACCAAAGTGTAAAAGAAACTCACCAGATTGATATACTGAGTTAAGAAAGTAAACCCAAGTCAAGAAAAAAAAAATATTCCATATTAAATGCCAAGTCTGTATATACACACACACACACACACACACACACACACACACACACACACACACACACACACACACACACACACACACACACACACACACACACACACACACACACACACACACACACACACACACACACACACACACACACACACACACACACACACACACACACACAAGACCAAAAGTATGCGGACACCCCTTCTAATTAGCGGATTCGGCTGTTTCAGCCACACCCCATTGCCGACAGGTATATATAATCAAGCACACAGCCATGCAATCTCCATAGACAAATATTGGCAGTAGAATTGGCCATACTGAAGAGCTCAGTGACTTTCAACGTGGCACCATCATAGGATGCCAACTTTCCAACAAGTCAGTTCGTCACATTTCTGCCATGCTAGAGCTGCCCCGGTCAACAGTAAGTGCTGTTATTGTGAAGTGGAAACGTCTAGGAGCAACAACAGCTCAGCGAAGAAGTGGTAGGCCACACAAGCTCACAGAACGGGTCCGCCGAGTGCTGAAACACATAAAAATCGTCTGGCCTCGGTTGCAACACTCACTACCGAGTTCCAAACTGCCTCTGGAAGCAACTTCAGCACAACACCTATTCGTCGGGAGCTTCATGAAATGGGTTTCCATGGCTGAGCAGCCGCACACAAGCCTAAGATCACCATGCGCAATGCCAAGCGTCAGCTGGAGTTGTGTAAAGCTCACCACCATTGGACTCTGGAGCAGTGGAAACACGTTCTCTGGAGTGATGAATCACGCTTCACCATCTGGCAGTCCGACGGATGAATCTGAGTTTGGCAGATGCAAGGGGAATACTACCTGCCTGAATGCGGGGTAGGGATACCTTAGTCCAGGTAGAGTGTGTAGATTAGTGTGCTCCGACTGTCGTGAAGAAGAAGAAACCTCGAATTACCATAAGTAGGGAACTTTGTGTAGACTGGATGTCAGGTAAGCTTGTATCTTCATCCCCATCAGAGGGGTGGGACTTGGTAATTAGCGAGGAATTATGGGTAATTGATTCCCTGTTTGTAATTGCCTCTGTAATTTATTCCTTTGTTCCTTATGACATACGCAGCACACACATCTAGCCAAAAATCGCACATTAACCACACTAATTAAAAACCTACCGGAAGCCAGGCATGAAGAATTGTCGTGGATAACACCTACTTGGTGAGCACACAGGACAGGCAGCTCCGTGGAGACACGCCTAAAGAGCAGTGATTAGGCGGAGATTCGATTGGCAAAAGGGACTGGTAAGGTGGCATGCACTGATAGGGTCGGACACGGAGAGGTGTTGAGATGACGTCAGAGCCTGGACAATAAAACAACGCTCTGACCAACATTTTGTCCTCTTGCGACTTCTCGTTTTGGACTTTTTTAGCAAACGGTCGTGTGCCGACATCTTCTCGCTTCTTCTGATCCTGGATCCGATAGCGAACGGGTGCATTTTTATCTCTATCAGCATCGACTCCTCTTGTGCTTTCTCATTCTGGACACAATAGCGCTCGGACCGACATCTCGTGCTACTTCTCATGTGGGGGATTCACAGCAAGCATTGCTTCTCGTGTCGTTTCTCGTGTGGCCCTCTTTCTTGTGCCAGGATCCCATTGCGAACGGCCGCTTGTTCTTGGCGCTTCTCGTTTGGGCATCGATAGCGAATGGAACATTTTGTCTCTCCCAGCATCGGCGTGCTCTCGAATCGGGATTTCATGGTGAACAGTCGTGTGCCGACATCTTGCTGGTGGTCGTGAGAAGGAAGAGCCATGGACTGAGAACTGCGGGTTTCAAAGCAGGAACGGCGAGTGGACAGGGCGTGGCCCATTCGATTCACATGCAAGGCCCATAATGAAAAGACGTGCAGTGAGACCTACTTTGCGCCAATGACGTGCGTTTCCCGCCAAGGCTTCAGACGACTCTTGGCGAGATACACCAGCCGGTCGGAGCTAAGTGCACAATAACACATATTTATTATTAGTTATTTTTCCCTTTTGTCTGTATTCGGGTCTGGATGGGGGCGCTCCAATTAGGAATATAGTTTTATCGTGTTTCCTTTGTTACCGGAATTTTCTGTAATAAACTTGTTTATTTTTGTACATTTTAATTCCATCTCGGTTTGAGTTATTTTATACAAGTGTGAAGACGTTGGGTGGATCTGTGAAGGTAAGCGCTCTTCGGGCTCTTCCTCACCTGCGTATAACGAATACCATTATATTGAATTGAATGCTTCGGAGTATTAAGCTCGTTTTAATCATCCGTGTCAACCTGCGGTGTTCACTGCAGGGTAGTTACATGATAGTACATAGATACATAGGTATGGATGAACGGCTGGACATCGGGACATACTCCATGAGGTTATTTTGGAAAATTCCGAAAAAAAAAAATCATTCTTGCATTTTGAATGTAAATAAATTTGAATGTATTTTACATGTACGTATGTATTAATTGTACAATAACATTCATTTACTCTCATGTATAAGTGATATGCAAACAACATGTGGTGTTTGAATCTGAAGATATTATATATTTATTGTCTATAAATATTCTGTCTATTATATATTGTAAAATATTGTTTTTATATATAAATAATAAATATTTGGGGGGGGGGGGGGAGGGAGGGGATATTGTAATCATTTCCATCTGTCCATACATCCTTCCGTCCCTCCGTCCATCTGTCTGGTTATCTCCTCCTAAACGGTTGTGCAGAAATTCACCAAACTTGGTATTTATGATCACGCCATGGCACAGAGGTGCAATATCAGTATCATTTTTGGCCCTTTCCCCTGGGGTGAGGTCATAAGGTCAAATACCAAACATTGCAATTATGGGCACATTTTAAAAACATTTTTTCATGAAACTTTGAATATGCAAACATTTGGGGGCGCATTCAATATGAAACGTTTTTTGGGGATTTGACACCTGTTCATTCCACAGGAGGTAATAACTTGGGGTCACAGGGGTCAAAACGGGAAAAAAATTCTACTGAAAATTGATATTAGGTCATTCCTTGTGTGATGATGGTAAAGAGATATTTTTGCCATCTTTCAACTTTGCTTTTGGTGAGAAATGGAGGATTTGTGATAGTACACCACAGACTTCATTCTAGTTTATTATAAACAAGGGAGAGTACATGGTGTTGCACAGAAAAAATATGTAGGATTTCCGGCAAATGGTGTGCATTGACAACGTATGTAGTTATTTCTCTTGTTGTGGTTACCTTTTGCCTGCGAGTCTGTGGCAGCACTGCCAGACCCCACATACCAATATACACTTTGTAGCGGCCTTTGGTGTCCTCAAAAAGGCCATCAAGGCCAACATGCGATAGCTTAAACCATTGCCCAGATCCTGATGTACCTACACCCAAAATTGGGGGCCTCCAGGTGCTACGGTTCGGGCCATGAAAGAATAACATACAAACGCACAAACAAATTATTAATAACTGCTATATTAATCTCTTCTGAGGTATTAATAAATAAATAATTTAGTTAATTTCTTTAACAGCCCTAACAATTCTGCCTTCTTGTGAGATCATCTGGGGAAAGTTTTATGCTCAAGACTTTCACAAACCGGTTGACCAGGCCTGACGTTCGACGGTAGGTGGTTTAGGTAGGAATTTGTAATTTGTTTTGCAGTGCCGGAGATACATACTCCGAGAAAAAGACACCATAGGATCTCAAATCCACCATTGACCAGTGCTCTTGCAGACAAGTTATCCAGCTTAACGTCCTTCCATTGGACGGTGCACACATTGATAAATCGCCTTGAATGTGAAACACCAGGTTAACAGTTTATAGCTGAATTGGGATGGTGAACACAGGCTACATTACTCAAAGGCAAGTACACATATCTTCGTGAAGGGACGATCATAATGTTAGCCCCAATGTAATGCTATGTAATACTAGCACAAACACTCCAAGCTCATATACCAGCCCCAATGTAACCATTCAATTGAATGATCATAATAGATTCCTTTCAATAACTCCATGTTCCGCCACAGATTTACAAATCATACGATGATAAATAAAATTGCACCCATGTCCGAAGGAAGCTGTGTGAATGTTCACAGTGTGAATGTTAGGACATCCCGTGCAGCAATGTTCACAATGTGAATGGTAGGACATCCCGCGAAGCAATGTTCACAGTGTGAATGGTAGGACGTCTCGCAAAGCAATGTTCACAGTGTGAATGGTAGGACATCCCATGAAGCAATGTTCACAGTGTGAATGGTAGGACATCCCTCGAAGCAATGTTCACAGTATGAATGGTAGGTCGTCTCACGAAGCAATGTTCACAGCGTGAATGGTAGGGCGTCTCGCGAAGCAATGTTCACAGTGTGAATGATAGGACATCTCGCGAAGCAATGTTCACAGTGTGAATGGTAGAACATCCCGTGAAGCAATGTTCACAGTGTGAATGGTAGGACATCCCATGAAGCAATGATCACAGTGTGAATGGTAGGACATCTCGCGAAGCAATGTTCACAGTATGAATGGTAGGACGTCTCGCAAAGCAATGTTCACAGTGTGAATGGTAGGACATCCCGCGAAGCAATGTTCACAGTGTGAATGGTGGAACATCCCGCGAAGCAATGTTCACAGTGTGAATGGTAGGATGTCCCGCGAAGCAATGTTCACAGTGTGAATGGCAGGACGTCTCGCGAAGCAATGTTCACAGTATGAATTGTAAGACGTCTCGTGAAGCAATGTTCACAGTGTGAATGGTAGGACGTCTCGTGAAGCAATGTTCACAGTGTGAATGGTAGGACGTCTTGCGAAGCAATGTTCACAGTGTGAATGGTAGGATATCCCGCGAAGCAATGTTCACAGTGTGAATGGTCGGACATCTCGCGAAGCAATGTTCACAGTGTGAATGGTAGGACGTCCCACGTAGCAATGTTCACAGTGTGAATGGTAGGACGTCCCACGTAGCAATGTTCACAGTGTGAATGGTAGGACGTCCCGTGAAGCAATGTTCACAGTGTGAATGGTAGGACATCCCGCGAAGCAATGTTCACAGTGTGAATGGTAGGACATCCCGCGAAGCTCACTTATATCATGGCTAAAATATTTTTATGTGGCCGCGAAAAGCCATGAAAACGCGAAGCACAGGCCTGCGAATATAGACGCTGATCATGCTTGTGTTACGGATTCGTCACTTCCGTTGTTGTGGTTTTCATCCACTGTAAATATTTTTGATTCCATGTACTGTTATTGTTTTCAAAAGGTTTATTGTTTATGACCTGTTTTCAAAAGGTGAAAAAGTTAGAGTTAAAAGAAACCGAAAACCGGCTCGGGAACCGGACGACGACGAAGAGGAAGAGGAGGAAAAGAAGGCGGAGCGAGTGGAGTCGGACAAGAAGCATAGTTGCTTTGCGGTCTGGAGCGAACATTGGCGAGCAAGAGTCACGAGTGAACTTTGGGTTTCCCAGGAAAGGGATTCCTGCGACAGAGTTGTTATCGCTGTGACAGATTCAACTGCGTGTCAGGTTTTGCGATTGATTCCGAAGAGAATCCTCGTCGTGCCGTTACGTCTCGAGTACGGGCCATCGGCCATTTTGACTCACGCACTTTGTGCGTCGAGCAAGGTTTCTTTGCTTCGCTTCAGCCGTTCTCACCGCATTCAGACGTTTATCTGGTGTGTGTGTGTGTGTGCAACGCGGATTTTGAAGGTAAATCTGAGGTTCGCCGACTGTGAGCCGTGAAACATCCATACCCGAGGGTGTGATTTCCCAGTCGCCTGGAGGGCGCCTTTGGATTTCCCAGTCGCCTTGAGGGCGCCTTGGTGCAGCTTTGGCCGTGTGGCTGTGACCGTCATCCGAACGGAATTCTGGTCTCGATTAGACATCGTTCTGACGATCGCTGGAGCGTATCGACTTCGGCTTGAAACCGGGAAAGAAACAACAACTTTGATTTGAAGCCGGGAAAGAGACATTGGGAATGTTCTTGTTTCACTCACTTGGAGCACAGTGAGTTATATATTACGAAACTGATGGTACCATCATAGGATATATATATTGATTGTACTTTTGATTACTTTGTTCACAGTGTGAACATTCAATAGGGTTCCACGCAAAGTATTGACATGGGCAATGAGGAAGTTAGGAGTGGAGGAATGGTTGATCAGAGTAGTGATGGCAATGTACAAAAGAGCGCGCACAGCTGTAATGATGAAGGACGGGAACAGTGGTGAGTTTGAGGTGAAGATGGGAGTGCATCAGGGGTCGGTACGAAGTCCACTACTATTTGTAGCTGTGATGGAGATGCTGGCTCAGAACGTAAAGGAGGGTTTACCGTGGGAGTTGTTGTATGCAGATGATCTGGTGTTGATTGTGGAAAGTATGGATGGACTGAAGGAAAAGATGAACAAGTGGAAGGAATGTATGGAGACAAAAGGTCTGAAGGTGAATATCGGAAAGACGAAGGTGATGGCAAGTGGTAAAGCATGTGGTGAGATGGAAAGAACTGGGAAGTGGCCCTGTGCTGTGTGCAGGAAGGGTGTCGGAGTGAACTCCATTCAATGTACAATGTGCGCTGAGTGGGTTCATCAAAAATGTAGTGGTCTGAGAGGGTCATTAACCAGTGTGGCAGCTACATTCAAATGTAAGGTGTGCACAGAGGGAGCTGCAGATGGAGGAAATGTTGAGTTGGATCTTGGAGACGGCGTGAAGCTGGAAGGTGTGAAAACATTTTGCTACCTCGGAGACATGCTGAATGGAGAAGGTGGATCAGACTCGGCAACGGTTGCTAGAGTGAGATGTGCATGGAAGAAGTTTCCGGAACTGAGTGGCATGCTGACGAGGAGGGGAGTGTCATTGAAGCTGAAGGGAAAGGTGTATGCTGCATGTGTGAGAAGTGTTATGATTTATGGGAGCGAGACATGGGTAATGAACGTGGAGCAGCAACGAAGGCTGGAAAGGGTGGAAATGCGAATGGTTCGGTGGATGTGTGGAGTATCATTGAGAGAGAGGACGACAAATGATGAATTGCGAAAGATGATGGGAATAGAGCCTGTGATGGATGCTGTGAAGAGGAACAGGTTGAGATGGTTTGGTCATGTGTTGAGGAAGGATGAAAGTGACTGGTTGAGAAGAGTGATGGAAATGAATGTAGAAGGAAGTAGAGGATGGGGAAGACCGAGAAAGACTTGGCTAAAGATGGTGGAAGAAGAAATGCGGGCAAGGGGGTTAACAAGGGGAGATGCAGAAAATAGGGCAAAATGGAGAAGATTGTCATGAGGCCCGCAAGGCTAACCCCCGCTCTAGCAGGGTAAATGGCCTTAAAATGCATGTTGTTGTTGTGTGTTTTGTACTTTTGATTACTATTATTGCTGTTCTGTTATTCTTGTGTGATCTTAATACAATACTGGTTTGTTTGTAACAATTGGTGTGGCTTCACCATTGATCTTTGACATCCAGAATAACACATTTTTCTGCCGTGACTCCTCTATGGGCTCGGAGGTACACCGTGACCAGGAGGTTGGGGAGGAGCACGTAACACTTGCGGCTAAGTTGCTTTGTGCATGGCTGGTGGAAGATATGTTTTCGAACTGTTATGCTCGCGGCTCGTGGAAAAACCGCGGATACTGAATGTAGAAGCAGGTAGCAATTTATCAACCAGGAATATGCAGAACCCACGAATTTTGGGACTGCGAATGTCTGGGTCCAACTGTATATGCAAAAATGTTTACTAACAAATATCTGGCTCCCTTTAATTTCGATTTCCAAAGACTTTGAGGACCTTGTAACATATAATACTGTTCCAGTAATAACTTAGTGATTAATGAGGGATGAATTATTCAGTAGTTATATCCTAATGAGTATCAGCATAAGCATTTGTAAACCCCAATTAGCATCAATCAGAATCATATTTTGTGTCATATTTCCTGTCACCCTTTATCATCGTGTCTGTTTCTTTTTCCTATCTCCCATCCGTGCTTCACCTTAAATCACACCCTTTATGCTCTCATACCATTAATCACACTCCACAAATGGATGTTCCACATGTGCTACCATGGAGCCTAGAACGTGGGGGTTTTACAATCATGGCAGTTGACATGTGCAAGATCCACGCAGGAAGGGGGGGGGGAGCGAGAGGGCCGCCTATATAAGGCAGGACGATCGCACCTCACGTCCTTTCTGAGATACACAGCCAGAATCATCATCTTTCTCTCTCTTTCAGCCGGGACCACAGAACGACCATCAAAGCTCTCCTCTGTGTATTGTCCAGCCAGCGACACACACCATCGATCACTCTGATATTCATGACAAAGACCATCATCTCTCTCATATTCACAACCGGGGACTCACACAGCCCATAGCGCCCAGCCATCAGTCAGAACCTCCCACACACCTCCATCCACAGAATGAGCGCACAGTCATTGGCTCAGCAACGGACAGCCAAGGGCGAGACTAAACCAGAAGAGGTGTCCAAGAGAGTGCCTACACCGCACACAACGACGCTAAAGGAAAGGCCTTGTTTGAGTGAACTAGTTTGGTGTACCAAAGTGTTATTTTTTCCAGTCTCCTGATGCCTTTATTCTGCATGGAATGCCTTAGATGTACAAGAAGCCTTGAACGGGGGCTAGTGAAATCGCATTGCACTTTCTGGAAAATATATCTATCTTCAAACTGTCTGTGGCCACCCTTCTCAGATTTGTTTGTTGCTTCACGAAAAGCACGGACTATGGATGAATGTGTTCACCGATTATATTGTGGAGAAAATGAAAAACAGAACATGGGATTTGAACCTGGGGCCATAGCATGATGAGGGAAGCACCCAGATGGGAATACTAAGCAGGTCAATCATTTCGGTTAACAGTTAGTATGGCCCAAGGGTCGTGTTAAGTGTTGAGCTAAATGATTTATGAAGGTAGAGGGTGAGTTGCCCATTATGTTCAATTTCCCTAAGGCCATTGTGCTCAGATTGTGTATATATTACTCACCATGTTTTTTCCGTAAGGTCTATTTTGGATCCAATGTTGTAAGCTTCAATATCTTGCAATGGACCTTCAGCAGGCTCAGCTTTCTCCATGACACGTAGACCTTCAAGCAGGTCGAATCCTTTCTCGTCCCGTCCACGACTTGGGATGCGTGTTGGGCACACCGTCTCTGCATGGCTCAAACAAATGTATCGGAACCAAAGAACAATGCCCAAAGAGCAACCATTAAGCTCAATAACACCATTACTACAGTAACAACACATGTAAATCCTCAAGGAGATTTTTGGGGATATGTTAAGTGGATAGAACAGAACTGCTGGGGAGAATGTTGGGCTTACTAGTGCCAGTAGTTCCAATTTACACCTATAGATATATATACACCCCCCTGGTGATTCCTCTATCTATGCAAATAAAAAATTGATTCAAACAGTGATTCCTGACCCCCAAATTGCTGCACAAGGTCCTCAGACACATTGCAATCTGGCATTAATGTCTGCACAGGTTCTGCAGACTGACCAACTGTTTCGACCATTCCATTGGTGGGATAAGAGGTACCGTATTTTCACGCAAATAGCCCGCTGCCCCCTTGTATACCCTGGATCTGGGGGGAAAAGTGTCTAGGAAAATTTTAGGCACATATAATCCTCACACAGGTATAACCCGCAAGCCAGCTTTCCTCTCCATATGACGGGAGATAAGAGATCTCCATATTTCCAGCAGCGGACACCGGCTTTGTTGTCAAGGGGGCATTCAAACTTACATAACACAATATTTGCGCAAATCTGACGCACTCACTCCACCCCTGTAGCACTCTGTAACGCTTCAAAAGTCACCCACTAAAATATTATGTAACACTAGATGAAGACACCCTTCCCTTATTTTTTCCCTTTTTCCTGTGATGCTATATTTATCCCGTTGTTTTTTTCAGTTACTACGAACTATATTTGTAAAAGTAAAGGTGGCACATTGTACCATCAATAACACGAGGCAGCAGTCAGAATCCCTGTAACGACATCATCAAACTACTCACTCAGAGTGATCGGAGTGGTCAAAACTGCACCAACAATATTAATTTTGTACTTTTACAATTTACATTTAATTATTATTTAAGGCATTTTATATTGTACAGAATGAATGAATGAATTAATTAATGAATGAATGATCGTTTTAAGGCAATTTTCCCTGCTAGAACGGGGGTTAGCCCCCGTTCAGAACTTGATGATATAAAATCGTACAATTGAAAGGATATGAATATACAAAATATAATGTCTTCTCAGGGAAGTGAGGTCACTTTTTCTTCAGTCACCAGTTCCAAGAGAACACGACATTTAAACAAAGCAATTTGCCTTTATCATTAATGCATTAAATATGTCATTAAATACTTGCATCTTTAAATAAAGGGTACCCGGAACAAAGTCGTCATTGATTGATTTAGCGTAACGTAAAGACACTGGAAACACCCACCGCCCCCACTTCCCCTTGTAGCACCAGTACCTTAAATACGGTAGCTTTGGAGTTACATATACATGTGTATGTAAAATATACAAAATAACTCTAATTATAGATATTACAATTAAACTTGCAAAAAAAAGAAAAACTGCCTCTTTTGTATCTCCTTGATAATGTACGGTAACTTGGCCCCTTGTAGTTATGTCACATGCCGTATGGTAAAATACCGCACCATATAACTGCACACAAGTATAGCCCGCAGATGGAACTTTTGGAACTTTTTTATGTATAACCCGCGGGTTATTTGCGTGAATATACGGTATTCAAATTACTGAGGCAAAAAAAGAGTAATCTATATTTCGATCCATATATTGCCGTATTCGTTTTATCAAGTGAAAGTTGACAACGGTATTCTATAAATTAATAATACACGGTTTGTAAAGCACAATGTAATTGCTTTGAAATTGCATCTCGCATCGTTCAAATGCATCGATTGTTGAGATGTAAAACGCACTTCAAAAAAGCTCATTCGTTGCACAACCATTATCAAAGACGGTGTGCACGTTATCCACCAAATGCACAATTAAGCCAAGGTCAGAGGCCATCTGTTGATATATTTGCACTCTTTTATCACATCCTTATTGGGCTTGCTGTGAATGTTGTTACCCAGCACACACGAAGCAAAAAGCGGGGTTAAGCAATTGGTTCACTTCTGTCCGTCCATCTACAAACGTCAGTTTATGATCGAGGAAAAAGTTAATTCAAATTGAATGTCATATTTTGAACACAAATCGGAACATGAATTGGAAAGCGAACCTATGGCTTAGCAGTACTTTGGCTCTGAAATTGTCCC
The DNA here is from genome assembly GCF_964187855.1 of Myxine glutinosa. Lineage (NCBI taxonomy): Eukaryota > Metazoa > Chordata > Myxini > Myxiniformes > Myxinidae > Myxine > Myxine glutinosa. The sequence continues at coordinate 30,066,450 of NC_136268.1, forward strand.
GATCGCACATGCGCAGAGCGGAGTGAGGTATTTTATTTTACTCCCTCTGTTTCTCCGGCAGTCAAACAAAATTGAAAATAATTCAAAACAGGAAACTTACTGTTTTTAAGGACGTCATAAATGATATAAACAGGCACTAATAATTAATGTAATGTGGTAGATAAGGTGGTGTAAAAGCCACTGCATCAACAGTGGTAAACTTCCTGGTAAACTGGTGTTGACTTAGCTGGTGTTGGCTTAGCTGGTGTTGGCTTAGCAGTTAGGGTGCTGGCTTAGGATCCTAGGATCCTGGGTTCGAATCCTGGTCAATCAAAGTCAAAGCCTAACCCCTGCTCTGCGAGGAAAAATGGCCTCTAAAGGCGGTTCTATAAGACTGCATCAACAGCTCTAATCTTCCGGACTTTTTTTATACAGTGGTTAAAATAATTATTTTATTTCAATTGAATTATATACTTGGAGACAAGCGTGGGTTGAGGTGTTCTATGAACTCTCTAGTTTGGAATTGTTTCAAATGTTTGAACCCTGTAAAGGATGGATAACCTCTCCTTGATCAACTCTTGCATTGGAGCATTCATGACTTCTGCTGAATACCCCATGACTGCCAAGAATATGGGCCCAATCACCAAACACCTCAATAATGTATTCAATATAATTTTTGGCAAGGTATTGTTTAGTCGCCAATAAATCTACTTATTATTACAAATACTGCATGAACCTAACTAAATGTACACTTGTAAAACCTTCGTTTTGAAACCTTCAGCATCTCATATCACTTGATCATGTCTAATATTTTCCTAGAACTAACCTCTTCCCTTAAAACCTTCCCATTACCTTCACAAATTTTCTGTTTGATAACTTCCTTGATGCGAGATATGGCTCCGTAGTCTTCAACATAGAACACATAGGATGAGGAAGGTTTATTGGCGATCTCTTTGAGCTCTGCCTCTTCTACCTCATTCCCTACTCCGATAGCAAATAGTGTAATGCCCTTTTCTCTTGCTTCCAGTGCAGCGACCTGGATAAAGGAAATTGTAAACATGTCAGCAAAAATATATAAATAAAATGCCAGCACGTCAACAAAACTGAAATGTCCAAAAAAAAGAAAGTTGTAACATTAAAAACTCAAAAGTTAGGTTCTGGAACAACCAGTTGCACAAACAACCTAACCCCACAATGCAGAGTTTTCCTCCACTCACTCATGATCACTCACCGTTACATTGTCCTGAGATTTTCCGTCTGTCACAACAACAACAGTGCGCACCAAGACAGCACTGGCGCGAGGAGAAGCAGGGAAAACCTGCTTTGTGACAAACTGGATGGAGCGGCCTGTCTGGGTGTTTCCTCCCATGTAGAGGATGTCAGAAATGGCAGCAATGAGCCGTTTGCTAGATTTGTGTGCAGCCAAGGAGATCTCCAGCTGGGGTGCATCACTATACTGGATCACAGAAACCTGCACAAGGTTAGGGGGTAGGTTTGGGTTCAGGGTCCTCATTTAGTCTTGATTTATTCAGCACACATTTATTCTGACGACTCATCGGTAACCTTTTAATTTATTGCATGAAAAACAGTTTGGAAAAAGTTATGTGATTATTGCTCCTAAAACTATAGTCAGTCTCAATTACAGAGGAATATAAACCATGAAGGCATTTATTTATCTGACTGGATGGTACCAAGGTAGCGCTTTGACCGGTCTAGTCTGCATTTTATACTGAACCTGCCGATGAAGATCCTACCATGATATTTAGCTAAGAGATGCAATTGTCATTTGGCCATTCCCTGGCCAAATCCCAGATTCCTGTCCTAATTATTTTTACAAAATTCCACCCCTGAGTCGATCGGATCTGATAAGTAACAAAAACAGCTAGGTATTAATTTTATAAAAGGTATGTGCACTCATTCAGGCCTAGTTTGAAGAGGACTTGTACAGGAAGAAAACAACCTTTTTGAAATGCACTTGGAAGTTTTTAAAAATGAATAACTATCCTTGCTGGTGAAGGCTAGTGTCGATCTGCATCAGCAGACAGGTAGAACAATAAATTAAATCAACATGGTGTTGATTGAGGCATGCTATCCGCCATGGGAAGGAGAACCTGACGGTTTGGTCATGAACTCTTCGACTTTTTTGCTCCGATGAAGCATTAACACCTGAAACATCAGCTTCTCCTTGCTTTCAATGGCAGTGAGAATCCTTCAATCAACCAATCATGTTGTCCTTTAATATGTCTGTGAGATATTATTACTTAATCACAGAGTAACTTACATATTTTTCAGTTAGATAGATGGATAGGTAGATTTTCAGTGAATATAACATACAATTAAAGCTTTGCTAAATATTGCCTCATGTAGAAAGAACCCTTGTAATTGTACATATTTCATATAACATTATCATTAAACATACTGCATGTAAACAATATGTCATATTTTCTCTTTCCTGAAAGTTAACAAGCCAAATTTATGAAAGGCTCCTAGTGAGAGTCTTGCTAACAAACCCCTAACCCTTAAACACTGACAAAAAAAAATTGTTGTATGCCCATTGCCCACAGATAATTATCTAGATAGCAATTTACGAAGGGAGATAAACAGCCGATTAGTTGTGTGCGTCTAAACAGCTGATTAGCCTGTGAAACTCCGCCCATATCTCCAACATGCAATTGAAATGATGCACTTGCATGGAATCGCAGCGCCACAGACAATTGTTGGAGTGGGTTCAGCGCATTGCTCCTTATCGTAGATGGATCCAGGTCATCTTCCATTAGATTCAGCAGCCAATTAAATGATTCCTAAGAGAGTCTGTAATGGTGGACAAATTTGATGTTGTCATACTTTTCCAGAGGATTGCATCTATCCTCAAAGATTCTCAACGCACATTGGTGACCTGTCCTATTCCTATTCTCTTCTACTCTACTGCCTCCACTTGAACGAATTCAAGCACTCCTAATGCATCCATATTCACCGTCCCATGTAAACTACCAATTATAAGCCATGCAATGCTTGATTCAATGCTTCATCATAAGATAATCTCTCTCGATCAGCATGTTGATTATTATTACCTCCGCCACCTAAGGTGGACGGGGTTATGTTTTCACCCCAGTCTGTCTGTTTGTCTGTGAGCAGAATATCTCAAAAAGTTGTGAATGGATTCAGATGAAACTTGGTAGACAAGTTTGTTGTGTTGCAAGGAAGAATTGATTCGATTTTGATGAAAATCTGCATCCTTTTTAAGTGATTCTTTACAGGTCAGGTCCTTATCAGGTCAGGTGTGCGTAAGGTAAGGTGTTCCCAGATAAAGGTAAGGTGTTCAGCCTGGCAGAGGTATGCGCTCTACCTGGTGCTGTTCTAGTTATTAGTTATGCATCGGCATTTCGAGTAATAGTCTGGTTTTTTTTCAGCTGAAACTTGCATTCTCAACACACGTTAAACATATGCTTAAGATAAACATAAGTTTTTAAAATGCGGCAGCCTGATGAGGCAGATAAAGAATGAGGTGTAGATGATGAACAAATAGGATAAAGCACAGATAAAGAATATATAGGATAATTACCACCAAAGTACTGCATTGAGCAGATATTTCCATAAGAATAGATTGTGCTAATACAAACATCAAGACCAAGATGCAAAATAAAACCTCAGATTGATAATGTTGCAAACATGTATTTTCCTTTTTAGTAAGCCTGCATTACGAGCGCGCATTAATGATTTAGCCCTAATGTCAGAATACCCCACGGCACCAGTGTGTACTCTGGCCCAATGTCAAAGCTGCTGGAGATGTTGACAAGCCATTGTTTAACCGTCTCGAAGTTTTCAGGCTCCACACTCCACGAGCCATCCAGAAGAAAAACCAGCTCGTTAGCAGCTGTGCGGCAGCCTGATGAGGCAGATAAAGGATGAGGTGCAGATAAGGAACAAATAGGATAATGCATGGATAAGGAATATATAGTATACAAGGTAAGGATAAGGAATATACTTGTGAATATATACGTAGATGGTATAGGTGTGGATAATATACAGTCTAGGAAGTATGAGGAATAGGACACTTTAACAAAGATTGAAAAACTCATTAGGTGATTTGAAAAATTTAAATCATTGCATTCAATCATTATAATCACCAAGCTCTTCTCTATTACACAGTGGTTTTAGCCAAATTTATTCAGATTGTCTCGGTTTCAGAAAATCATTTCAAGATATATTATATAATGCGAGCCGTGGTTACTGTATGTGCGTTCGGCTGTCTCCCATTTACGGCAACCACTTCCCGCTCTGCAATTAAAAAGCCTTTTGAAATAACAGGAGATCAGGCATGAATAATGTTGAAGCCAAATTGTATTTCACAAGCAGGATGTATTGCCCTCTTTTTAGACAAATTGAACCTCCACCGCTCGATATTGCACCACCATTTTGTGGTGGGTGGTATAAGTAGCTCAGAACTTTGGTGCAACACAACTAAACATTTTAAAAGTCCATGAAATCATTAAAATTGATAGATTAACTTAAACTTTTACCATCACTGGGGACTGGTACTTTTCCTTGTAAACTTATCATTCCAACTAGGAAAAGACTTTCTGCAGCTAAATTTAAAGATTCTTAGCTGATAAAACATTAACTAACTGAGGCAGACATGTACTATCTGAAACATCTGATACAATAAATTCACACAAATCAAAGTGTTTGTACAATATTTGCCAGAGAGATGTGTAACATACCAATACAGGCATGCACAGAATCAAAACATTGGTTTGAACATGCCGAGATTATATATATATTGTTGCGAATATGGAATTTGGCCTCCATATCCGCTTGTAAATATTCCCCTATTTCCCCAATACTCCCCAACTATCCCCAATCCCCCATTCCCTAGTCCCATTGTCTGTAAACAACACTCTGTAGAACCGACCTTCCCCTCTTTCCCCCATTAAATGTCGTGCCCAGGTCCACCGCATCTCACGTAGACAACTTTCGGACATCTTGCTAGTTATTCTTAGTCTATGTCAGTTAAGGACTCGTTTCCATTAATTCTGACTCTTCGTTGCACCAGAATGTGATTATATGGCACCAGTAGTGAGTTTAGGACCTTCCCATACCTCCTCCCATCTTCTTCCCCAAACAACAACAACAACAACAACTACAACTACAACAACAACTACAACAACAACTACAACAACAACTACCACAACAGAGGGGCGCGGCGTGCGGGGAGTGTGCGTCCTCACTCCGGCTCGGTTAGCCGCCATTACCCATGTGCGCCGACGGGGTTACCAAGAAGGGGCTGCCTGTCGGCCCCTCGTCAAGGGCGGAGCCGGTAACCCCCCCGCACGCACCCAATGAGAAGCAACGGGCCGATTCCATCTGGGGCGGAGCTAACGAGCCGAGGGCGTGTCACTCCCCGCCGGATATACGCGGCGACTTACCGGATGTGAGGAGAGATGCGCCCCCAGCTTGAGAAGACAATCACCACATCCGAGCGCTGCGACCTCCCCGCATCTCTAGACCGGACCGGGTCGATCCTGCCCTGAGCCCAGGTGCACCTGGAGCCATCGATTCTGCCTTTCCTTGCCATCAATCCCCGTGTGAGTCAGTTTTTGTCCTGTTTATCTGTCGTCTGTTGGGGCTATTATAAGAGTGTGTCTAAGTGCCTGTCTTTCTATGCTGTCCCTCTCATTCCTGTAATCTAACCTTCCGCCCTAATATAACCTCCTCCGGAGGTCTTGAGAACTGAACCCTTGGTGTCGTGTCATTTGAATCCCAGCCGTTGTGTCCTTTTCCTTCATTGACCTAGCGTAGCGCGACTCGGCAACGTTCGAGTATAATCGGGTAACTTGTGCAGGCGCGGTCATACCAAACCGCTCGGTGAACCAACATCCACCACCGCGTCTGTAACAATTGGTGTCGAGGAGTGGAATTCGGACCCGGGACTAAATTTATTAGGCCCAAATTTTGGAACACCAATTGTACCACTAGGGTAACAATTGGTGTTGGGGAGGTAGAATCGATCCGGAGCGCGTTTCCCGCGCTCGACGAAATTATAACGGCGAAATTTGATTTTGTTATACGGAAATAAAAACCCGAATTTTGAAAGTCGCGCTATGGCAGACCAAGTCGGCTGGGGTCCGGTAGTGGAGAGTGAGGCAGGGTCGGTCCAGGACCAAATTGAGGGACGTGAGGAGAGCGAAGCAGCGAGGGTAGCAGACGCACAAAATGGCGCCTCGCTGGTCACCGCGCCCGCGACCGTGGCAGCGCCCCTGGTGGATCCGAACCTTTTTATGTTGCAAATGAGGGCCCTTATGGAACAAATGAGTGAGCGATTAGAGAACCAAATGGGGGTAATGAGGGACGAAGCGAGGAGTACCAGTGAGGGGTTAGACAATAATTTTAAGGGATTAGACAAGAAATTTGGGAAGTTAGACGACAAATTTGAGGGGTTAGACAACGGGATAAAAGAGGTGAAAAATGGGTTAATGGGGGTAGAAAATAGAATGGCTGCCCAGGAGAATCAGATAGAGGGAGTGAAAAATGGGTTAATGGGGGTAGAAAACAGAATGGCCGCTCAAGAGAATCAAATGGAAGGGATGCAAAAGGGGTTAGAGGGGTTAGAAAACAGGATGGAAGGCAAATTGAGGGACATGAGGGACCAAGCGGAAAGGGAAGTTAACCAAATGGGGCAGCAGATAGAGGGGGTCAGAATGGGGGTAGAAACCAAACTGGATGCTCACAGGGAGGAAATGGAGCAGATGAGGGTGGCATCTGGGCAGGAGATGCAAGTGATGGGAGAGGAGATCAGAAGAGGAGTGAGTGAGGAGGTCGGAGGAGTGCGCGAGGAGGTGAGGCACTGTAAGGAGCGCATGGAGAAGGAGGTGAGAAAGGGGACTGTAAAATTGCAAGGGGGTATAGAGGAGTTGACGCAGGAGGTGGAGCAGCTGACGGTGGGACAGACGGAGTTAGTGGAGCAGGTTCAAAGGAACACTGCGGTATTAGGAGGTTTAAAAGCGACACAGAAAGAACTAAAAGATGACTTGGTAGCGACGAAGAGGGAATGTCAGATGGTACGTGAGGGACGGACAACGAGGCTGGACGAGGTGATAGAGGTAATGGAGACGAAGGACCGGCAGGTGAGGACGCACATGGAAACGGTCAAGGTAGCCTTAGAGGATGAGCTTGAGGAGACGTACCGGGGAATAAAAGAGGTGAAGCAGAAATTAGAAGAAGTGGAAGAAGGGATGAGCGAAATTAAGAAGCGACGGAGAGGGGATAAGAAAGAGATAAAAGAGGAGATAAAAGAATTGGTCCAAAGTCTGTGTTTGGATCGTGATGATGTGCTCATTAACCGGATGAGGGATTCGCAGGTGATGGAGGAGAAGCGAAGAGGAAGAGGACCCGGTGTAAGTGGTGACCAATATGGTCGTGCGTATGATGCGCCAGGTGATTTAAGAAGCTTGGGGGTCGAGATGGACCCGGGTGTTCGTGAGAGGCCGTTGGTGAAGTGTGCGACAGGTCTGGTGTGCGAAAAAGGAGGTGTGCGAGAAAGTCCGACTCTGGGGTGTGTGAGGAAAAAGTGCGTGCCAAGGAGTGAGGGTGCTGGCGAGAGTGAGTCGGTCGTAGCGCGTGTGCGAGGGGGCACATGGAAGCGCGGTGTGGTAAGTGTCACAGAGGGTGTGACGGGAGAGTGTGCGCGAGAAAGGTGTGTGACGGACAGGTGCATGGGGAAAGAGTGCGCTGTCAAAAGTAAGGAAGAGTGTCCACCTGTGGTGAGTGTTGCAGAGGGTGTAACGGGAGAGTGTGCGCGGGGAAGGTGTGTAACAGACAGGTGCATGAGGAAAGAGTGCGCTGTCAAGAGTAAGGGTGAGTGCGCTGTCAAGAATGGAGGTGAGAGTAGTGAGAGTGACAAGGAGAGTGAGTTGGTTGTGACAGGTGAGCGAGGATGTACACCTGGGATGGAAGGATGCACACCTGGAATGGTAGAGCGTGAGTGGGAATGCACGCTGGAGTTGGTGGTGAGGCACGTGGTTGGGTGTGCGAATGAGAGCACACCTGTGATTGTCACAGAGGAGGTGACAGAGGAGGGGGCGCGAAGAGGTGTGTTGGTGAGGTGTGCTACCAACGAATGTGTGCCAAGGTGTTCGGTGGTCAGGTGTGTGACCAAGGCTGTGAGTGGAATGAGGGTACCTGGGTGTGTAAGGAAAGGTACGAGGAGCATGGGCACGGCTGGATGTGTGAGCAAGGAACGGGCTGCGGGGTGTAAGCGTCCAGGTGAAGCATCGACGTTAGACGGGGTAGAGTTTAGAACGACTTATAGCCGAATCGGGCCCTCGGTGCGTGCTGGGCCTCGCTTTGAACGGCCGCGTCCGTGCTCCACTAGACGGAGCGGGCAGCCCGATAGAAAGGGTCGTCATGGCAACCACTTTTTGTTGAGGCAGTCCGGCAGGTCGAGATCGGGACATTGGATGGCTCCACGCCGAGATGGTGCGTGGGATCTCGGCCCGGGTAAGCCCCGTCCCTGCACCGAGTGCCGGACGCATCCAGCCGCTGGCACAAAACAACCTGCATTCATGGCTCGGCTTTACGAAGCCGGGCTTTAGACAGGAATTGGCGCACCGAGAGGCATTAGTGAGTAGACTGGGTGATGAGGTTAGTGTTTTGGACCCAGAATTAGAAAAAAACAAAATTTGGTGATTGGCAAGGGATTGGCAGTAGTGATTGGCAGATGATGAGTAGTGATTGGCAAATTTTTGATTTATTGAAATTTGATGTGCAAAATTGGTAATGAGCGATGGGCCCGGTGGGTAAGGGTGGCATCCCTGCCACCCTTCCCATATGTGGGGCAAAGGAGCAATAGCTTATGGGGTGATGGCAGTGAAAACTAGCCCGGGTGGGTTAGGTTATATTGTAGGGATCTAGCGAAGATGACATTAGGTGACGTTAAGTTTAGTTAGTGACTGATACCTGTAGTGGGGACGCAGGTAGATTAGTGTGGATGATAATGACGTGGGAGCGCAATAGTTTAAAGGGACGACTGGGAAGCGCAAGTTTCAGAAGGGAGTAGTTAGCTGAGATGATGCCGTGTGTGTGAGAATTGAACAGGTGTGATTGCACAGGTGTGCAACTGAGCAGTGTATGAGTAGTGAGTGTGTGGATCAGCGCGAATGCGCTTGGGGAGAGAAGGGTGCAGGTGGCACCAGATGTGAGCACAGGTGTGCAAGTACAGGTGTGTGGAGAGAGTTGGAGTAAGTGGTACGGAGTGGTGTGCATGGTGCGAAGGTGTGGATGGGGGAAGAGTGGACCCCTTTCACGAGTACCCGGGGCGGGTAGTGTAAGTGTTAGGTAGAGGGTACAGGTAAATTGTGGTAGGATATTGGCATCTGTGGTGCGGGTGACAGAATGGTATTGTGGATGGGTGCATTAGTGTCGTGGAAATGGCTGGGCGTGTAGCCTGTTAGTGTGTGTAGTTGATTGGGCACTCCACCACTGTGAGGATGTCGGCCAGGTGAGGCCGCAGGTGGGCTCTGGGAGCCGGTAGTTGTGAGTGGGTGCCTGAGGATCCCGGGTGTGGATCGGGCAGCCCAGTGCCAGAGAGGGCACCGAGTGGGGAGAGCGCCAGAGGGCCTTCCCCAGGTAGTTAGGTTAGGGTAAGGAGCAGGTAAGCTCGGAGGCAACTGCAGTGGTGGAGGTGTGCAGGTGGGTAGACCCGCTGGGAGAGGTACACGCCACAGCCCAGAAATTGTGCGAGGGCACCGGGAGATGAATCGGGGGAGTGAGACCCCAAATTGAAAAGCACCACAGTTTGGCCAATGGGAATTGGTTTTTAGAACCCATAGTGTAAGAGGGCCAATGGTTTGGTCGGAGAAAGACCCCGGGTAGTGTAAAGTTGTTAAAGTCATTTAGGAAATAGTTAGGATTGATGAACCTGTCGCACCATACGCAGCCACTTGCCTGTGGTGATGATGATGACTCCACACCTGTGTTTTCTTTGTTCTGTGTGCAGGAAATGAGAATTGCTGTGTGGATTTGTGAGACGCATCACGACGTGGATGAGACATTGGGGTGATTCCATCTCTCCCTCCCTAGGAGGGACTGATGATGAATTGGTAATGGCAAATTGTGATGTTCAGTTGGAGATGGCAAATTTTGATGAGAGTTGAAAATGGCAAATTTGATTGGTTAGGAGGGAGAGAAGACGAATTTGGTTTATGGGAGGAACGGGGAAGACAGTAGGGATGTTTGTTGATTTGTAAAATAGCTGTTTATGGGTAGTGTTGGGTTTTGTGGATACAGTAAGGGGTAAGGGAGGGGCCATGTAGGTTACCTGGTGGGGGGGGGGCGTACGGTAGGAACGTACCTGTCTCACCTGGTTCCCATGTGCCCCCAGTGTGCATCATCTTATATTGCGTGCACTTTTGCGCCCTTACCACCTTACTCACTTGTCTGCTTCTTTTGTCTCCCACCTCCGAGGATCTGGCTTTGGGGCAGAGAGAGAGGAGAGAGAGGTGCTGGCTCCGCAGTTGTGGGCCTGCACTTTCGCTGCTTGCTGCTTGGATCGATACACCATATGGACCGCAATGTTTGTGGCCACCCACAATGGACCGCAGTTCTTTTGCGGCCAAGCACCACCCGTGGAAGGACCTATGGGTCAACGTGGCACCTATGCCAAACAGGTGAACCACTCTTAGTTGGCCCCTGACGGCCACAATACAGTAATGGACGCGGTTGGCGCCTTTCTTGATTTTTAAAAGAAGTAAGAAGGCCAAGTGCACCACATGAAGGCAAGACCAGCGGCAGAACATCGGCCGGCTGCGACACCACCGGTGATTTATAAACACTTTATTGGTGCACCGGATGGTGCTCACTGTGTGATGGGGTGGTGCTTTTGATGCTTGGAAGGGGTGCTCTGCACATTATTAAAGGCCGTAGGCCACAGAGCACTCGTGGGTTGGTGTATCGATGCTGGCATGCGTGCTCTCTCTATGCATAACATCTGCATGTGTTCCTCCAGAAACAGGTCCTGGATCGTAGTGTAAATAGCAGCGTAGTCTTGTAAATAATGCTCCCTACCGGCTGTATGTTTAGTTTGCGAATTCTTTCCGCAATTCGGTTATCCTGTGGGTGTGTTTCTGAGAGGAGAAGGGTGCAACGTCGCAGGGGGACATATTTACTCATTGTGAATATCTGTAAAACTGTCGCACTCAGGGTAGAGTTAATAGTAGAGGGAACTACATCTGAGTGCCACACTAAAATAGGTAAAAATTTATCGGGTCGGGACGCCCCGAGGGTAGAGAAGGGTGCAATGTTGCGAATATGGAATTTGGCCTCCATATCCGCTTGTAAATATTCCCCTATTTCCCCAATACTCCCCAACTATCCCCAATCCCCCATTCCCTAGTCCCATTGTCTGTAAACAACACTCTGTAGAACCGACCTTCCCCTCTTTCCCCCATTAAATGTCGTGCCCAGGTCCACCGCATCTCACGTAGACAACTTTCGGACATCTTGCTAGTTATTCTTAGTCTATGTCAGTTAAGGACTCGTTTCCATTAATTCTGACTCTTCGTTGCACCAGAATGTGATTATATGGCACCAGTAGTGAGTTTAGGACCTTCCCATACCTCCTCCCATCTTCTTCCCCAAACAACAACAACAACAACAACTACAACTACAACAACAACTACAACAACAACTACAACAACAACTACCACAACAGAGGGGCGCGGCGTGCGGGGAGTGTGCGTCCTCACTCCGGCTCGGTTAGCCGCCATTACCCATGTGCGCCGACGGGGTTACCAAGAAGGGGCTGCCTGTCGGCCCCTCGTCAAGGGCGGAGCCGGTAACCCCCCCGCACGCACCCAATGAGAAGCAACGGGCCGATTCCATCTGGGGCGGAGCTAACGAGCCGAGGGCGTGTCACTCCCCGCCGGATATACGCGGCGACTTACCGGATGTGAGGAGAGATGCGCCCCCAGCTTGAGAAGACAATCACCACATCCGAGCGCTGCGACCTCCCCGCATCTCTAGACCGGACCGGGTCGATCCTGCCCTGAGCCCAGGTGCACCTGGAGCCATCGATTCTGCCTTTCCTTGCCATCAATCCCCGTGTGAGTCAGTTTTTGTCCTGTTTATCTGTCGTCTGTTGGGGCTATTATAAGAGTGTGTCTAAGTGCCTGTCTTTCTATGCTGTCCCTCTCATTCCTGTAATCTAACCTTCCGCCCTAATATAACCTCCTCCGGAGGTCTTGAGAACTGAACCCTTGGTGTCGTGTCATTTGAATCCCAGCCGTTGTGTCCTTTTCCTTCATTGACCTAGCGTAGCGCGACTCGGCAACGTTCGAGTATAATCGGGTAACTTGTGCAGGCGCGGTCATACCAAACCGCTCGGTGAACCAACATCCACCACCGCGTCTGTAACAATATACTGAAACGCAAAATAAACTTACCACTTGTTTGAAATGTAATAAAGTTGTAACAGTTCAAAATAAAACAAACCAACAATTGCTAATTGAAACATTGGCATTTTATTGATGACATGTCAAGTTTTTGACCAAGATACACCATCTCATCAGTTTGTTCTACAGTACAGAACAGCACAGGGTGCAATGTCAGTCCCCTTTCCATAGCGTGTGTGGCCACCATTGTTTTGGATACAGGCAGTGCATCGTCGGCGTATACTGCCTACCAGTCTTTGGATGGATTGCTGCTGGATTCTGTCCCACTCAGTCCTCAATGTCTGAAGCAGCTCTGCCCGTGTCCTGGCCCTGCCAACTACGCATCTCCCAAGCTCATCCCACAGGTGCTCTATGGGATTCAGGTCAGGGGAGAGCGCAGGCCACTGCATGGTGTTGATGTTCTCGCCTTGGAGAAATGCAGTGGTAAAGCGAGCAGCATGGGGACGAGCGTTGTCATGCTGAAAGGTTCTCAGTTCTGGGTGGTCTAGCAGGAATGGCAGCAGATGAGGTCGCAGGATGTTATCCACATACCGCTGGGCGTTAAGATTCCCATCCACAACCACCAGTGGCGTCCTGTACCGGCCTGATATGGCGGCCCACACCATCACACTTGGGCCACCCCACCTGTTGGATTGACGCACGCAACAATCGGCATATCGCTCGCCAGTTCTTCTCCAGACACGCTCACGCCCATCAGGACTGTCCACACAGAACCTTGACTCATCGCTGAAAGCGACCTCGTTCCACTGCGCCAAGGTCCACCGCTGATGCTGCTGGCACCATCTCTGTCGGTTGCGGCGATGGGCAGCCGTCATCACGGGGCCTCTGTATAGTCTTCTGGCAGTCAGACCATAGTCATGCAGTCGTCTTCGTGCAGTATCATTGGAGATCCGTGGGTTTGCACGCCCCAGAGTTTCTGCCGCAGTGCGGGATGCTGGACGGAATCGATCCCGCAGGTGACTTCGGACCATCTGCCTGTCCTGCCCTGCAGTGGTGACTCTTGGCCTCCCTGATCGAGGTCTGTCAACTGCAGAGTTGTGGAGGGTGTCTCTGTCCACCAGGGCCGATATCGTCTGGTGTGAACAGCCAAGGCGACGTGCCACCTCACGGTAGCTCAGTCCACCTTGCAGCATGCCCAGGGCACGCTGCCGTTGATCCCTTGACAATCGTGGCATGTTGATTGAAATGCCCATTTTGCACTGGCCTTTTTAAAGCCAATATCAAGACATCACGTGCAGCTCATTAAAATCATCCCGTACCCCTTGGCTAATCACTGACAGTCAAAACGGCTGTTCAACAGCTGTGCTATGAAGTGACCATTGAAGGTTCAAGTGACCATCCGTGACCGTTTTGTCTGACAGTGAGGACACTATTGTCCACAAATAAGTTCACACATTTACTACACGCAGTGTTATTGTTGATATTTAAAGGTTTCAAAGGTGGTAAGTTTATTTTGCGTTTCAGTATATATATATATATATATATATATATATATATATATATATATTTATACAGTGGTACCTCGGCTTACGAGTGCCCCAACGTACGAGTTTTTCGGGATACGAGCCGTCGCTCGGGCGGTTTGTTGCTTTGGGATACGAGCCGAGATCCGATGTACGAGCTCAAAAAATTTATTTTTTTGAATTTTCCGGTTGTGGCTTCCGGTTCCGGTCACGTGGTTATCTTGCCGTGAAAGCATCTCTGCTTGGATATAAAACACGCAATCGTCGAAATACATGAGCGAGGAATCTCCTTGCTCCAGCCGGTGACGTCATCGGCGGGGATCCCCGCCTCCAGAGTGGCTGGTCACGTGACCGCCAAAGCGTGTCGCGCGTGCGGGTATAATGAGCTACACCTGTGGATCACGTGACCACGGAAGCACGCCTCGCTTGAGAGGCATGGCTTTCGGTTTGCGTTTTGCTTTATAAGGCGCGATAAATGGGCTTTTGAGTGTTAGCGGTTCATGGCGTTGACGGTTCATGACGGTTCATGACGGTTCATGGCGTTGACGGTCAAAAACCCATTACATCAATTTTACCAGGCACTGTACAGTAAGTACAGTGGACACCAAATGCACGGTGGAAGGCTAGAAGTAGAAGATCGTCCAAGACAAGTGAGAATAAGCCATACTTTGGAGATGACGTCATTCGCTGGTCCGATAACCAAAGATGTGGTATAAAAAACCAGGTGAGCTAACAATGCAGCAATGAAGGAATTCGGCCAAGGCACCGGCACACAACGACCTACCTACATCGAAAGACTCAATGCCAATGGTGACAGAAGCCAAGACGGCCGGCTTAAACACCGCCGAAAGACCACGGTGTACCAACTTACGATGCAGAACATCTTGCACTTAATATGATGACAACAGGTGCCATCCTCTGACGTACCATTACAGGTACAGGTACAGTACACGTGAGCACAGAGCAAAAGTTCACTGAAACCGAGATTAAGAAAAAAGAAAAAACACCTCGTGGTCCGTGCTCGATATCCGAGTTTCAATCTTTTCAAACACATGATGCTCTCGGTCACGGTATCTCCTGCGAGCTGCTTCTCCTTCAACCACACAAACAACAACTTCTCCATATCTTCATGGATAGAGGTCCGGAGCTTTGAAATAATCGTAACGCCCTTGGCTGGCGTTATAGCCTTTATGGACTCCTTCTGCTTCAAAATCGTACATATCGTAGAAGGAGTACGATCGTACTGCCTCGCCAAGTCGACAACACGCACACCTCACCTGGCATGCTCTTCTCCTCTGCTTAATAAAACCAGTTTATTTCTTTACATTCTCTTGTATTATGTACAGTATATACGAGGTCGTGCTTGTTTATACATTATTTGTTATTTATAAAGTACATTTTTGTTATTTAAAAGCACCTAACAAAAAAAATTGGTGTTTTTTTTTTTGAGGCTGGAACGGATTAATAGCATTTCAATGCATTTGAATGGGAAAATTTGCTTTGACTTACGAGCGATTTGGCTTACGAGCTCCGTCACGGAACGGATTAAACTCGTAAGCCGAGGTACCACTGTATATATATATATATATACATATATACATATATATATATATATATATATATATATATATATACATATATATATATATATATATATATATATATATATATATATATATATACATATATATATACATATATATATATATACATATATATATACATATATATATATATATATATATATATATATATACATATATATATACATATATATATATATATATATATATACATATATATATACATATATATATATATATATATATATATATATATACATATATATATACATATATATATATATATATATATATATACATATATATATACATATATATATATATATACATATATATATACATATATATATACATATATATATACATATATATATATATATATATATATATATACATATATATATACATATATATATACATATATATATACATATATATATACATATATATATACATATATATATATATATATATATATATATATATATATATATATATATATATATATATATATATATATATATACATATATATATATATTTATATATATATAATTATATCATATTTTTGCTAATAGTGTACTATGGCTTCACCAGCACCTCAAATATAAATCTTTAAGAATTATAGTGTACATCACATCCACTTGTTCAAAGATGCGTAGAGTAATACGTTACACTTTGAGCAGCGCCAGTGCTTGCCACAACATGACACATCATGGAATGGACATGTAATAAATAAATTAATTGTTGTTCTTTAATCCCTCTGTCCCTCCCCAGTTCCTCCAGGTTCCAGGTTTACCAATCACCACGACTCCTTAGTTCCTCTCTTCCTCCATTTCTGAAAGGTCCTTCTTCAGACTCTTCAATCCCACTCTTTCCTCCAAGGTTTCAAGTTGACAGTGTGCCCCCTCATCAGCTCATCCTTCATCCCTACCCATGATATTTTATATCTTCATTAACCTTACCTTATCTCATCCCATTTACTTGCAGGTTGCTTTGCTTCCTTCCCTCTTCTCTCTACTCTTCCTGTTTGTTCAACCTTACGTCGTTGTCGACATTTTGTTCCACTGCTTTCATTGTCAGTAAGTTACCTTCTACCCAATGTCACCTTGCTTCCCCAAGGGGGTTTTCCACCTTGAGAAAAATCCATGTTAAGGTGTATAGATAGCTAATTGTGGCGTTTTTCCAAGGCTGCTTCTAATAACAAAAGTAATAATAGTAACATAATATTAATGTTATTAGAAAACAATATTAATACAAATAATATCCCACCTCCCCAAGGGGTTTCTCATCCTTGGACAAACAACATGCTAATGTGTATAAATAGCTTATTCTGGTGTTTCGGGGGAACACCCCTACCAGAAGTAAAAATCTTGTAAACCACAAAACGCGTGATTGATTACCTTTTTAAACCTTCACGACTGCTGTTTAACACTAAACTGAAAGGGAGGAAATCTGACGCTCTTGAGGCATTATATGCTTATCACGTCCTGCACAGACTAACGAACCCAAACCTAGATCTACTGTAATATATATATATATATATATACCCCAGAGAGGATAATAACACAACCTTTCCTCCCACTTCCAAAGGGAGTGGGTGTACTAATCCATACAACTCAACATCATCAAAATCGGAGAAATATTTTATTCATGTTATGATCAAATATTATTCAAGTTTTTATTAATCTGGGCAAAATCCGAAAAAAGTAGATAAAGGACCGGAATCAAATATCAGTTGCACAACAACAAAGTAGGGCCACTATTATTATGTGAGGATATCTTGGAAGTCCATGCGATCTTTGAGATTCAAAACCACATACTTTTTATTCCCATTAGTGATGCAAAATTTGTGGGCAAGGGGGTTATTAAACAAGGGGAAATGCAGAAAATAGGGCAAAATGGAGAAGATTGTCATGGGGCCCGCAAGGCTAACCCCCACCAGGGAAAATGGCCTTAAAATGCCTGTTGTTGTGTGTTGTTGTATTGATGCAAAATTTCATTCTGAAAGTCCTCAGACATTGGCAGAAAAAAACCTAAATGGTGGTTTAGTACTCCAAGGGGTGTAAGAGCTTGACCTTTAACTCGGAGGGGTATGATGTAAATGAAACGTAAATGCGTCTTGCTCAAGGATATCTGGAGAGGGCAATTTCATTCGGATCGGACAAAACTTAGTCGAGTTATGGTAAAAAAATGTTAAAACTTAAGACACGGATAGGGTTAGACACAAGCATTGGGGGGAAGGGAAACAAGAGATTATACTCACTTCATTCGACACTGCTTCACCAACACATAAATTACAATACAGAATGTCCTTGGATGGAAAGTGCAAGGAGTTTTCCTCGGAACCAGGAGCTACCTTGCAATGGCCGATGCTGACTGAGCTACTTTGGTACAGAAGACTAATCAGCTGTATAGTCTCTTGGCAAAAAACAAACTTCCATCCCTTGTTTTATGCATATTACAGGGGGTGTATTGTCTCCATTCCTAATGTATAACAAACATAAAGGTCATGTAGTAATGTCATGCAGACATCACATGGCTCATCTAACTGTCCATTATGTACAAGCCAAAGAAAGCGAGGGATGTTAATCGAGCATTGTTTTTGAAGAATAAGTCTCTTAGAGAGGTCACGACGTGAGGAAAAAGACCGATGTACAATGTGGACTTTCTTTTAAGTTGCAGGAAGTGAATTAGTGAATTCATACACAGTTTTACCCATGAAAGCTCCGACTGAAGGCTGCAACACTATAGAGTATAGACCAACGTAATAACCCCACTGTATTCTTTCTGCGAAAACATGAACAGTTCGGAAAATACAATAACCTAATCAACAAAAAGTAACTTCTCAAACAAGCTTGTTCTGCGAACCATAAACAAATGTAATGGTTTCGACTCTAAATACACAATCAGAGCATTCTTTCCTGACACTTAAAGGTTGCTGCATCCAAAGTTTGAGTATAAATAATCGCTCAGCTTGTGAGCCCAATTCAAGTTTGGTCTCTGCAGGCTTATTTGTTCCCACACACTTTGGACGTTTTCTCTCTGCTAAGCCATGCTGTAGAAGCGGTGAATCACCAACCACACTTTTGAGAAAACTATTATTAGGTTGAAGGAGCTGGGGCTCCCACGTCGATCGGAAGAATGGACGCGACAAAAAGCTGGAATTCATCCGAGTTGCTTTAATCAAACCAAACACTCAGGCACTCTGAAAAGCCCGTTTATCGGGCAGCAATATATATACATATTATCCCGGAGCGTTTGCCCAGGAAAGGCGAGAGGGGGCGTGGCCCAGCGTCATGGCTGCGGCCTGGCAAGTTGAGGGCGAGCCTGCCCGGGCATGCCCGGGCGTCCCGACCGAGGCCTGGCAAGTTGAGCGCGGGCCTGCCCGGGCGTCCTGGACGAGCCCGGCATGGTGATCGCTCCGCGTCCTTGATAGGTGCAAGGCGATTGTGAAAACCCAGCGGTAGCCGCTACACACGTCCCCCCAGAATCGACTTGCACCGGCAGGGTCAATTTGAGGGGGGTCCTGATGACCCGGCCGAAGCGACCCCTGGCGGGTCGTGGGAGGGGGTCCGGTGTGGTGGTGGGCGGTCGAGTGGGGGGCACCGTGGACGGGGGGCGGCCTCGCCGCGGCGGAAGGGCCACCCGTGGTGGGTGGTCGACGTCCACGTGCGCCGGCTTGAGGCGGTCCACCGCAATCCGGTCCGACCTGCCGCCGATGTCGATGACGAACGACTTGTCGTCCCGTCGCAGCACCCGGAAGGGCCCGTCGTACGGCGGCCGGAGTGGCCCCCGATGTGCGTCGTGACGCACAAAAACATACTCCACTGTGCGAAGTGCTGGGGGGACGTAGGACTGGGGGTCACCGTGGTGGGATGTTGGCACGGGGGCAAACCGTCGGGCGGCCTCCTGGAGGTCCGAGCGCTGGTGAGCTGCGGACCAGGGACTGGTAGCGTCGGGCACGAATTCGCCCGGGACGCGTAGCGCCTGGCCATAGACAAGCTCGGCGGTGGATGCCTGGAGGTCCTCCTTGGGGGCCGTGCGGAGGCCCAAAAGGACCCACGGCAGCCGGTCGGCCCAACCGCCGTCTTGAAGGCCGGCCATGAGCGCGGCCTTCATGGAGCGGTGGAATCGCTCGCACAACCCGTTTGCTTGGGGGTGGTAGGCCGTAGTACGGTGGAGCTTGACCCCCAGGTTGCGGGCGACCGCGCCCCACAGCTCGGAGGTGAACTGTGGTCCGCGGTCTGACGAGATGTCCGCCGGTGCGCCGAAGCGGGCGACCCAGGTGGCGATGAAAGCCTGCGCCACGTCAGCGGTGGTGGTGGAGACGAGGGGAACGGCCTCCGGCCACCTGGTGGTCCTGTCCACCATGGTGAGCAGGTGTGTGAACCCCCGTGACGGGGGGAGGGGGCCCACCAGATCCACGTTGACGTGGTCGAAACGTCGTTCGGGCACGGTGAAAGGTGCCAGCGGGGCCTAGGTGTGTCGGTGGACCTTGGCCCGTTGGCAGGCCGTGCAGGTGCTGGTCCAATCGCGGACGTCCCGACGAACGCCGTGCCAGACGAATTGCGCCGACACCAGCTTCTGGGAAGCTTTCCGGCCCGGGTGGGAAAGGCCGTGGAGGGAGGCGAAGATGCGGCGTTGCCAGGTGACGGGCACGATGGGGCGAGGCTGGCCTTGGGAGACGTCGCAGAGCAGGACAGTGTCCGCGAAGGGGATGTCGGCCAGGCGGAGGCCCGTGTCCGCCGCCCGGAGGGCTTGCACCGTGGTGTCGGTGGTTTGGTCCGCCGCCATAAGCGCAAAGTCCACGCCCAGGTGGACCGCGTTCGCGCTGGCCCGGGAAAGACAGTCGGCCACGGCGTTGTTTTTGCCGGCGACGTGCCGGATGTCCGTGGTAAACTCCGACACGGCGGAGAGGTGGCGCTGTTGGCGGGCCGACCACAGCTCCGTGACCTTGGCCATGGCGTAAACCAACGGCTTGTGGTCGACGAACGCCGTGAAAGGTCGGCCCTCCAGGAGGTGGCGGAAATGGCGGACGGCCAGGTGTAGACCGAGGAGCTCCCGGTCAAACGTGCTGTATTTGAGCTCGTTCGGCCGGAGCTGCCGGCTGAAAAAAGCGAGTGGCTGCCAAACCCCGTTCACCCATTGCTCATGTACGGCGCCCACCGCGTAGTCGGAGGCATCCGTGGTGAGGGCGATGGGAGCGTTGAGCACCGGGTGAGCGAGCAGTGTTGCGTCGGCGAGGGCCCGCTTTGAGCTTTGGAAGGCCGCATCCATTGCTGCGGACCAGGCGATGTCGTGCTTGGCCGGCTTGCCCCGGAGGGCTTCGTAGAGGGGCAGCATGAGTTGAGCAGCGCGGGGCACAAAGCGGTGATAAAAATTCACCATTCCCAGGAATTCCTGCAGGGCCTTTATGGTGCGGGGACGCGGGAACGTGGTGATGGCCTCGACCTTGGTTGGCAGCGGCACGGCCCCGTTCTTGGTGATGTGGTGGCCCAAAAAATCAACGGCCGTCGTGCCGAAGTGGCATTTGGCCGGGTTGACGATGAGGCCATGCTCGCTGAGGCGCCCGAACAGTGTTCGGAGGTGGAGGAGGTGCTCGGCCCGGGACGTGCCGGCGACGAGGATGTCGTCCAGGTAAACGAAAAGGAACGGCAGGTCACGCAGCACGCCGTCCATCAAGCGCTGGAACGCCTGAGCCGCGTTCTTGAGACCAAACGGCATCCGCAAGAATTCGAATAAGCCGAACGGCGTGATGACTGCCGTTTTAGGGACGTCGGCCGCCCTGACAGGTACCTGGTGATATCCCCGTATGAGATCAATTTTCGAAAAAATGACCCGTCCCGCCAGACGGGCGGAGAAGTCTTGGATATGCGGGATCGGGTACCTGTCGGGGGTGGTAGCGTCATTGAGACGGCGGTAGTCGCCACACGGGCGCCATCCACCCCCCGGCTTTGGCACGATGTGCAGTGGCGAGGCCCACGCGCTATCGGAGCGCCGCACGATGCCGAGGTGCTCCAACGCGTCGAATTCGGCCTTCGCCACGGCAAGCTTGGCTGGGTCGAGGCGGCGGGCCCTGGCGTAGACCGGCGGGCCCGTGGTTGGTATGTGGTGCTCGATCCCATGCCGTACTGCGACGGCCGAAAACGTCGGCCGCGTGAGGGCCGGGAACTCCGTGAGCAGGCGAGCAAACTCGTTCGCCACCGGGACGGCGCATGCCAGCTCGGTCGGCGCGGAGCTGCTCAATGTGCATACCAGGGAGCTGAAGGTTTCGGCGTTGATTAAACGACGCCGTTGGACGTCCACCAGCAGTCCGTGTGCGCAGAGGAAGTCGGCGCCTAGCAGAGCCATGGGCACGTTTGCGGTTACAAACGTCCAAGCAAAGCGTTGGCCGCCGAAGCAGAGGGTGACGTTGCGCGGGCCGAAGGTGCGGATGGTCGATCCGTTGGCCGCAACCAAGGAGGGGCCGCAAACCGCGGATTGCCTGTCCTGGTCAGAGGCGGGTATGACGCTCAGTTGGGCGCCGGTGTCGCACAGGAAGCGCCGTCCGGACGCTTTATCCGTGATGAACAGTAAGTTGCCCGTGTGGCCGGCGCTCATGGCTGGTAATGAACGCCGGCCCGGCCGTTTCCCGGCCTGCCGAAGGTGCACGGGGGTCGGCATGTCCGGGCCTTCTGTCCGAACCTGGCATGATAGTAACACCACGCTTGGTCAGGTGGAGGCCCCGGTCGTCGTGCTGGAGGTGGTCGGCTCGGTGTAGCGGCCGCCAATTGTGTCGGCAGTTCGGTCGTCGACCGTGCCGGGTGCTCGGGCGCCATGGGTGTTGCGTCGGACGGCGGTGGGTCCCATGTCGCCGCTGCGATGCGCTGTCCTGCGGCGGAGATCTTGTCGGCTTCTCTGGCAAGGGCCCGGGGATCTGTGATCGTCGTGCTTGCCAGGGCGAGGCGTACCGGGTTAGGCAGCTGACGGAGGAACAGCTCCCGGAACAGGAATGCCGGAGAGTGCTCGCCGAGCAGTGAAAGCATGTAGTCCATTCGCTCGGAAGGGCGCGTGTCGCCGAGCTTGGGCAGGTCGAGCAGGCGCCGTGCGCGTTCCGCCGATGGGAGGGCGAAAGCGTCGAGGAGAAGCTTCTTAATCGCGCCGTATTTGTCAGCGGCTGGCGGGCTCTCGAGGAGGCTCAGGGCGCGGGCCGCGGTGGCCGAACCGAGCGCTGCTACCACATGGTGGAAGCGGGTGTCGTCGGCCGTGATGCCTCGCAGGGCGAACAGGGAATCCGCCTGTGCAAACCAAACCGCCGCGTGAGCCTCCCAGAAGGTGGGCAGTTTAAGGGCGACTGCCGTGTCCATGTCGGTAGGTCACCAATGAAGGAGCTGGGGCTCCCACGTCGATCGGAAGAATGGACGCGACAAAAAGCTGGAATTCATCCGAGTTGCTTTAATCAAACCAAACACTCAGGCACTCTGAAAAGCCCGTTTATCGGGCAGCAATATATATACATATTATCCCGGAGCGTTTGCCCAGGAAAGGCGAGAGGGGGCGTGGCCCAGCGTCCTGGCTGCGGCCTGGCAAGTTGAGGGCGAGCATGCCCGGGCATGCCCGGGCGTCCCGACCGAGGCCTGGCAAGTTGAGCGCGGGCCTGCCCGGGCGTCCTGGACGAGCCCGGCATGGTGATCGCTCCGCGTCCTTGATAGGTGCAAGGCGATTGTGAAAACCCAGCGGTAGCCGCTACAAGGTCATGTAATCTCAAAGAGATGACCTTATAAAAGGAGTCATGATGTCCAGATGTCTGTCCGTCCATCCATCCGTTAACTTTTTGCTATTTTTGTTACTCCTCCCTTATACCGGGCTGATTGTTCTGAAACTTGACACATCAATACAAGAGAGTGGCCCGCACAATCACTCTGGCTTCGACTTTTCGATTTCGGATCATGGGGGCTCCCAGTGGAGGTTACTCCCTGAAACTTCGGATCCGTACTCGTCCCTTATTTACCAACCGATTGCTCTGAAACCCAATAGAGCCCTTTTACTCAATCGTCCTTTACGTAATCGTTTACTTTACGTTTTACTCAGGATCACCTGGTCTTGGATTTTTCGATTTTAGATTTGGGGGCCTCCCAGGGTGCACTTGACTGACCCCAAACTCAAGAGATGGCCGTCAGCCCACTCGGAGCTATTTTATTTCATTACCGTATTATAAGGGCTGACAGGATGGCCTAGGTACGCACACTCGCCTCTAATCTGTCTAGCCTAGGTTCAAATCCCAACCCAGCTATAAACTGTCAGTTTGATGCTTCACAGGCAGGGTGATTCATCAATGTGTGTGCCGTCCCTCGGATTGACGTAAAACGGGTATCCCCTCTGCCAGCATTCGTTGGTGGGCGTTAAATATCTCATCATGTCCTTCGTGAAGAGTAAGCGAGTTATCACCGGCACCATGAACAAATGACAAATTCCTGCATTAGCCAGCAGAGGACATTGCATTAGCGGCACAGCCACATCTTCGGCCAATGAGGGTACCCCGCAGCCTTGTGCTGCATACGAAGGAAGAATACAGTACTTTATTATACTACAGGAAAAACAGCATTACAATATTATATATGAACTAATAAAAAGCCATGACGTCAAAAATGGCGAGTTGGAACAGTTTATTAGACGGCGCAGCCTCATAAGCGTGCCGAAGTCTGAAGCCTCGGCCTAGTGTCAGGTGTGCTTATATCTTTATTTATTAGACTTCCTACGGATGTAAATGAACACCCATTTTACTCTGAGTGTGTTACACATCATGTGAAGCGAATTTCACTTCCCTGCGCCTTGTATTTATTATTATTTTTAAACGCTTTCTATACACCGCCGTTGAGGCTCGGTTTGCAAGCCACCGTCTGCAATTCCAAGAGAAGCGATGTAATTAATCTTTTATGGAAAATGCTTTTGCGTTTTTTTATCCTCAAAAAAAGACCGTAGTGAACACATTCATGTTAAAAGATTGGACTTTAAAACCTACCCTTAAGAGGGGGACAGACATCTGTACAAACACACAAACACACGTAAACTGACATTGTTTTTTATATGGTAGATTATACAATTTACTTGGTTAAAATATGCACTGCCCTACAACACAGCATCAATCGTTCTTATAAAATACATTCCTTTATTCCAGTTTTATTATACTCACAATCTGATTAGTTACTTATAAGTTGAAGCAGAAAAAACAGCTTTGTTGTCGAATTTAACGAACAATAATAATAATAATAATAATAATAATAATAATAATAATAATATGAGTTCCCTTACAAGGAGTTTCGATGCAGGAGTTTTATTATATCAGGCCCATCAAAGCCAGCATTACTATTACCAACCTATGGTTGTTTGTCCGTGCTCTATCCTATTTAAATGCTATCCTAGTGTCGAGCAAGGAAGCAGCACGTACCATTTTTAAGGTCTTTAGTATGACTTTGTACCAATGACCGTACCGCCGTACCGGGGTTCGGTACCGCCAACTCCCAGACTCAGAGCAGACGCTTTAGCCATTACGCCACTGAGGCTGGAAGCAATTGGTAGCGTTGAGCCACATCATTTCAAGGTTTCATAAGGCCAGGCTGTTCACAACCTACAAAACACTATTGGGGAACTTTTCATTCCTCAACAAAGTTTTAATGAGAGAATCGAACCAGATGAAAAGGCTTTGGATTTGGCATCCTTACTTTTTCTTTTTATTTCTTGCAAAAGTGGGTCTACCTGTTACCTACACAACAAAACAATGTTTTGTGTAATATTCTTGGGGTTTTTTTCGTACACAAAAAGTTCGGCTCATGGAAGAGCGAGGGGACAGACAGTGTGGCCACAGATGGACACAACAAGCACGGTAATGAACAAATAGGCAAAAAGCAAAAAAAATAGGATTCGTTTACGTAGGGTTAATATGGGTAGAAAAGATCACAGGTAGTGTTACTGGGTGATTGTAGAGCACTTGCTTGCAGCCCTGGATAAAAGAGTGCGATTGAACCAATGGAAAGTTATGACTGTACCATAAACAAGTGAAAAGAGGAACAAAGGAATGAAGGTGGACAGTTTGACAAGTGGTGATTTGGGGAGTTTAATCAGAAGGGGTAACTGGAAGAATGCGTTATTTTGGATGAGCTGGGAAGGGTCAGATGGTTCAGAGACCTCAGGTGAGGTGGGAGTAAGCATTTATGCCATCGACCTTCCTGCGATGTGAGAGCAAAAATTGTTTCGCCATCGTCATGGGAGATTCCAATAATGTTGAGAGCTTCGGATTACACATAATCCAGTGGAGGCATCAGCCATAGTGGAAAGTCATGCTCCATTAATGTATGGACAATGCCTTTGTCAGCTGTGAGTAGTTTTGGTTCTCCAAGGGATCACTTGGAACGATTGAGGATGCACAATCTGTCGGTACAGGAAAGGTCATGGCTGATGGTGAGGCCTAGACGTTCAAGAAACTGAACCCCTTCCAGTGGATGATCAAGGAAATGGATAGGGGGTTCATTTGACAATCGTTACAAAGTGATAGAGTGAGACTGAGATGTACCAGGATTGAAGGGCATGTATTTTATAAGACCAATATGTCTTGTAAAATATTGTAAAAACAATATTTATAAGACCAGATTCTAATCAATAATTTCCAGATCAGCAGAGAGACAGCCACCGTCTGCATGAAACAATGTGGAGTCAGCTGCAAAAAGGAAGAGAGGGTCTTCCAGAGCAATGGAGAGATCTTAAATTGGATGAGGAACAAGGCTGGGCCCAAAACTGCCTTGGGGAACTCTAGCCTCAACTGGGAGAGGGGAAAAGAGGGTTCCGTTGATGGCAACACGTTGACTACGTGAGTAGAGGAAGTCAGAAATCCACAAATGAAAGTGACCTTCTTTGCCACAGGCAGAGTTTGGCAAGCGAGGCAGGATACCAGGCTGCGTCAAATGCCCAAAGTATGTTTAGGGAAATGGCCTAACCTCTTGTTTTGGATCGACGACCTCGGACCATTGCCGAAAGAGCAGAAGCACATCCAGAGTTGAGTGACTGGGCCAGAAACTAAACTGACGTTCGGAGATCAGGTTGTTTGAAAACAGAAATGACGACATCAGAAGGAATGATGGATTCCAGGATTTTGCATGTAATTGGAAGCAAACTCTCTAGCCTCTAGTTTTAAGGTCGGTTTTTGTCCCCTTCTTGTGGACAGGAGTGATGTGTTTTGATTTACATTCAGAGTGAAGATGGCCAAAAGCGAAGGATAGATTGAATAGGGCATTTTCTACTCTGTTATCAGAACATATATTATCAGTTTTAAAGTAAGCTTTAATAATTAGAGAAAATGCTCTGACATTAGTTTGATGGAAAGTTGATATTAGTTTTAATTTACTCTATCTCCACCATTTCAATGACATATTTGAGCAAAGTTGATGGCAAACCATCACAGATACCCACGCTTCCCACCTAAATCAAAGTTGATGAGGCACTATCGCAAATCCCCACGCTTCCCATCTGGATCAAAGTTGATGGCACGCCATCGCAAATCTACACGCTTCCCATCTAGATCAAAGTTGATGGTGCACCATCGCAAATCCCCATGCTTCCCATCTGGATCAAAGTTGATGGCGCGCGATCGCAAATCTACACGCTTCCCACCTAAATCAAAGTTGATGGCGTGCCATCGCAAATCCACATGCTTCTCATCTCGATCAAAGTTGATGGCGCGCCATCACAGATCCACATGTTTCCCACCTAAATCAAAGTTGATGCCGCGCCATCGCAAATCTACATGCTTCTCATCTCGATCAAAGTTGATGGCGTGCCATCGCAAATCCACGTTTTCCATCTAGATCATAGTTGATGCCGCGCCATCGCAAATCTACATGCTTCCATTCTAGATCAAAGTTGATAGCACACCATCGCAGATCCACATGTTTCCCATCTAGATCATAGTTGATGGCATGCCATCGCAAATCTATATGCTTCCAATCTAGATCAAAGTTCATGGCGCCATCGCAAATGTACATGCTTCCCATCTAGATCAAAGTTGATGGTGCACCATCACAAATCTACTCGCTTCCCATCTAGATCAAAGTTGATGCCGCGCCATTGCAAATGTACATGCTTCCATTCTAGATCAAAGTTGATAGCGCACCATCGCAAATCCCCATGCTTCCCATCTAGATCAAAGTTGAAATATGGCAAAAGGTTTCACCAGGATTGACCCTATATCAAATTTTGAGTTAGAATTTTTTTTCACTTTGACCCCTGTGACCCCAAGTCCCCACACCCTGAAGCATGAACCCAGGGGTCAAATCCCAAAAATCGTTGCATATTTCATGCATCTCCCAATGTTTGTTGTATATATAACGTTTTATTTTAAATATGCACATAATGGCATTTTTTGGTACATGACCTTTTCACCCCACCACAGCAGCATGGCATGGCCAAAAATGATACTGCTCTTACACCTTTGTGCCATGTGACGATCATAACTACCAAGGTTGGTGAATCTCTGCACAACTGTTTAGGAGGAGATAGCGTGACGGACAGATGGCCGGACAGACAGACAGAACCGATTACAATATCCCCATTTCAAAAAGCACAGGGATAATAAGTAGATTAAATTGTGAAGACAAAGTAAGCACTTCATACAAGGAGAAGGAAAGGGGTCAGTCAAGTGCATTGTGTATACAGGAGAGGTGTGGAGGGAGGGGTTTCTGGCCTTGTGGATTTACTCCACCATGTGTGCATTATTACTGCTCAGACTTTCTTTTCTTTGCTCCGCTCATTTTTTTTTTTTTTTTTTTTTTTTTGTATACAAGATCGAGGCTCGTGAAAGAGCGAACATTAATCACACAGAAAGACAAACCGACACATAAAACATATAACATCGGGAGCGGTAGACAAGATGGGGAGAGAGGGGGAAGGACACAAACACAACATTTGAGAGCAGGGACCGAGAGACATGGAGACATCGAGAGATCTGAGAGAGGGCGATGGCTTTGGGGGGGGGGGGGGCATGGGAAGGGGGCGGTGGGAGAGGTATAAAACATATGGACACTGCCAGGACTTCCAGGAAAGAAGTTGGAATTTCAAACAAGGTGGATCTGGGGTGAATTAGCGGGGGTAGAAAAGATCAAGGTTTTGGATGGGGGAAGATAAGAGATGGTGGTGAACAGCTGTTTTAAAGACCTGGAGGGAGGAGTGGGATTGAAGGGAGTGAGGGAGTTTGTTCCAGAGGCGGGAGAAAAGAGGAATGAAAGAGTGAAGGTGAGCAGAGAGCCGAGATTTCGGCAGTTTAACCATCAGAGGGTTGCTGGCAGATCTTGTGCGACCTGTAGGAATATTTGGGGGACAGAGCACAGAGAGAGCTGGGGGTGCAAGGCCGGAGAGGAGTCGGTAGAAGACAGAAAGACCACCTACCTGCCTGCGGTGAGTGAGTGAAAGGCCCTCAGAGATAGCTTCATCGCGGGAGATTCCAATAATTCTGAAAGCTTTGGTTTCAACAGCGTGAAGCCGAGCTAGGTGTGAGGCAGGAGCACCGGCCCATAGGGGAGAACAGTATTCCATTGAGCTGCGGATGAAAGCCTTGTATGTGGTGAGGAGCTCAGGTGTGCCGAGGAAGGACTTCGCACGACGGAGGATGCCCAGTCGGCGACTGGCTTTGGAGGCCAGCTTGGAAATGTGGTTTTCCCAAGAAAGATCATGGCAGATAGTGAGACCCAAAATCTTGAGCGACAGAACTTCTTGGAGAGGATTGTTGAGAAAGTAGATGGGAGGGTTGTCCAGTCGATCTTTTCGGAGAGACATAGTAAGAGTGTGAGATTTGTCAGGATTGAAAGACATGTTCCACTTGTTTGACCAGTCTGTGATTTTGTCCAGGTCTTCAGAGAGTGAGGAGGCAGCAGACTGCCGATCTGAGGGAAGAGGAATGGAGCGGCAGAGAGTGGAGTCATCAGCAAAGAGATAGAGAGGATTTTCGAGAGAGTCAGAGAGATCATTGATGAAGACCAGAAAAAGCACGGGGCCCAGAACACTGCCTTGGGGAACTCCAGCCTGAACAGGAAGAGGAGATGAGAGAAACCCATTCAGGGCCACACGTTGACGACGACTAGAGAGGAAGTCCGCCAGCCATGCGTGGAGATTTCCATGGATACCAAAGGAGGAGAGTTTGGTGAGCAGAGCGGGGTGCCAGACCGTGTCGAAGGCACGTGATATGTCGAGGGAGACAGCTCTAATTTCCTGTTTGGCATTGAGGACCTCCATCCATTGTTGAGACAGCAGAAGCAGCATGTCCAGAGTAGAGTGACCTGGTCTGAAACCAAATTGATGATCAGAGATCAAGCCATTGGAGAAGAGGAAAGATTTCATATCCGAAGCAATGATGGATTCCATGACTTTGCTGATAATTGGGAGAAGGCTGATTGGTCTGTAGTTGCTAGGATCTGTTTTTGCACCTTTTTTGTGCAAAGCGGTGATGTTGGCTGATTTCCAAGCAGATGGCAGTTGACCTTGAGCAAAAGAGAGGGTGAAGAGAACAGAGAGAGGGTGAGATAGAGCGGCAGAGCAGGATTTTAGGACCCGTGGGCTGATGCCGTCGGGTCCAGTTGCAGAATCAGAGTCGAGGGTTGACAGAAACTTTTCCACCTTGTCAGGAGGAAAGGACACGGAGTCCAGGAGCAGCAGGGTACGACTGGGTATGGTGGGTACAGAGAGGGATGGGTTTGGGACACAAGATTTAGAGGCAAACACAGAGTTGAGGCATTCAGCTTTTTCACGTGCGGAGTCAGCTGTGTAGCCGTTTGAGGTAAGGGAGGGGATGGAGGGGGAACAAACACCAGAAACGGATTTGACCAGACGCCACCAGGATTTGGAAGAGGGAGACAGATAAGAGAGTTCGGTCTTGAGAACGGAGAGATATTGTTTCCTGGCTCTCCTGAGGGTGGACACACACTTGTTTCGGGCTTTGTGAAAGGAAATGAGATTTCCTTCCGTTGGATTTGCTTTCCAGGAGACGAAGGCAAGTTGTTTCTGGGCAACAGCCTCACCACAAGATTCCGTGTACCATGG
This sequence comes from Myxine glutinosa, assembly GCF_964187855.1. NCBI lineage: Eukaryota > Metazoa > Chordata > Myxini > Myxiniformes > Myxinidae > Myxine > Myxine glutinosa. The sequence goes on from NC_136268.1 coordinate 30,096,983, forward strand.
ACGGGAGGAAGGGTATGACAACTGAAGACGAGATGGGATAAATCTGTGCATGAGAGAGAGCAATTTACTTTGGAAGAATTCCCAGGATGAGTTGATGTCAGAGGTGGTAGAGATGGGAGACCAGTCCAGATGATTGATGGCTGCTTGAAGACCGTGCCAGTTGGCCTGAGTGAAATGCCAGACTCGTCGACGCTGAGCAGGCTCCCTGAGGATGGTCAGAGAGATGTCCACTTTAACAAGGACATGATCAGATGATCCGATCGGAGCAGAAGAAGAGCAGCAGACATTTTCAGGGAAGTTAGTCATAACCAAGTCCAGAAGAGAAGATGTTCCGTTGACTGAGATCCGGGTCGGGAAATTGACAGATTGTGTCAGTCCCAGTGAGTCGCAGAAGTCCTTTGCTGAAGAGCCATGGCTGGTGAGAGAGGTACCCACACCCAGCCAACTGGCATGGTGACAATTGAAATCTCCACATATGAGGAAGAGAGAGTTGGGATGAGTAGATAGAAGTTGGTCCATATCATCAGACAGCGAGATGTAGATGGAGTCATCACTGTTTGGTGGACGGTACAACACACATATGAACAAGAGGTGGGAGCGAAGGGGAAGCCGTAGCCAGAGGTATTCCTGGGGGTGAGGTGGAGAGAGTGCAGTGCAGGGCGAGTGAGGAAGAGAGTTTTTGATAAAGATAGCAACCCCGCCTCCAGGACGAGGCTCAGGTCTATCATACCGGAGGAGGGAGTAGCCCGGGAGAGATACTATGGAATCAGAGACATCATAAAGGAGGAAAGTTTCTGTTAAGCAGATCACGTCTGGTTTGACAGAAGCAACCTGTATGGAGAGATCAGTTAAGTTTGAACGAAGGCCCCGGATGTTTGAGGTCCATACCGTTAATGAAGAGGAAGGGGGAGCATCAGATACAGAACAGGGGGGAGGAGGGGTAGGGTAAGATGTGGAAGAGGTGGAAGAGATAGGGAGAGCTGTTGAAGGTGTGTCAGAGATTTCAGAATAGCTCGGAGAAAGGGAAGGATGGGGCGGACAAAAGGTTTGATGGTGATTGGGTGAGCCACAATGAGGTGTTATTTGAGGAGGGGGAAGAGCGAGGCAGAAGGTTGGGGGAGATGGAGGTGAGAGTTTGAAGGGGGAAGAAGCAGGGAGGACGCTTTGAGGAGGGGGAGTGAGAGGGGGGAAATTGAGAAGCAATGAGGGTGGGGAGATTTGAAGGGGAGGGGTGAGGGGGGAGTTTGGGAGGGAAGGGACAAGGGGAGGGATTTGAAAGGGATGGGATATGGGGGAGATTTGGAGGGGAGGGGTGAGGCAGGAGTCTAGGAGGGGAGGGGCGAGGGGGCGTCTTGGCGGGGAGGGGAGAGGGGGTAGTTTAGGAGGGAGGGGGCAAGGGGGGAGATTTGAAAGGGATGGGTGATGGGGAAGATTTGGAGGGGAGGGGTGATGGGGAAGATTTGGAGGGGAGGGGTAATGGGGAAGATTTGGAGGGGAGGGGTGAGATTGGATTTTTGAAAGTGTACGATTTATGGGAAACGAACATTTATTGCAAAATGAGTTTCTTGTGACCTTCGAGTTAAAAATACGTTTAAGGACGCTGGATGGAGGATGGAGTGCAGGAGAGTTTAGGGAATGTAGAAAAAAGGCACTATAGGAGATGGATATTTTTTTGGGGATGAATTGATTTGGTGAGCAAGTCGAAAGCAGCCTTTTAAAGAAGAAGAAGAAAAAGGTGTTATAAAATATGACGGAATACATAACTTGAGGGGAAAGTGTAAACATTGAAGGTTAATGAGTGAAAACTATCTGGGGAAATGGGGGAGAAACACGTGGTCGAAGAACGAACGAACGAATAAGAATGAATAAACGAATGAGAACAGAGAAGGAAATTTTTTTTTTTTTTTTTTTTTTATTTTTTTTTTTGAGTTGAGATTTACACAAGGAAGTAGGCTATGGGTGAAAAGACTGGGAATACAGAGAACGAAAGTTATTGGATCACAAATGACGGACCGCTGAGAGAAAAACAAAGCCTCAAGGTTGTACAGTGCACACTGTACAAGGCCTCAAGACACGACACGGCAAACAGACGATCAATTTATGAAAGATAAACACCGAGAAACAACCAAAGTTGCACACAATAACTTCACACACCGAAAGATAAATACAGTTTCGACAAAATACAATTGTGAACAGACTTAACTTCGAAAAACGTGGAGATCGTGTGGAGCTTCGAAAATCCCTCCCACCGTCTCCGAGATCTCGCGAGATCCAGATCTCGCGAGATTATTCCTCTTGTTGCATAATCCTGCTTTAGCTAGCAGTGTGTTACCTGTTTCCAATCCATGTTTTGTATAGCAAGCCCCACCTGCTCTGTAATCTCCATCCTCGCTGGAAGCTTGCTCAGAAGTTCCTTGCACAAAAGCAAGTAATAAAAGCAGCAACAACGAGCTCGCTTGCGCCGCCATATATGGAGTTCTCTTCCTGATATAAATTATTTGGCACATGGTGAGATGCAATCTGGAGTGCTTGACCATCACACTCTGGCTGACACTCAGCAAAACTGCAAAACTGAAGGAAACAAGAAATTTCATGTTATTTACGGTAAGCATGATGATAGAAAGACCTTGTATGCAATCTACGAATACGTCTTGAATGGCCTCCATTATTCCTACGTTCTTCGGGAATCGGCCAGAGAACCTTGTGTATGATACAGCTCCTAATTAATAAGTTCATCCTGAATTTTATCAATACGTACATGACTTCAAATTTGAATTTGCGCCATAACAGTGCTACATTTATATGATATTTCATCCCAGAGCAGCTGTACATTTCCTTTACCAAAGAATAAGACTACCGCCTTGTCTTTGCCTGCTGATTACAGTAAATATCTTGCGTTTTACATGGATTAAAATTTTTAAGTGGTGTTTGTACAAACTTCTCACGGTGGACAATGACATGAGAGACATCAGTGTACTTTCATGTGAATTACAAGGACACTAGTATTGAATGAACAAACACGTGTGTGAAATGGCATTTGGACCTGAGCTGGGTTCTGAGCATCATGAGCCAGGGGTTCAGAAGGGACAGGGGTTCAGAAGGGACAGGGGTTCTGATCATGTCAGGGGTTCAGATTGTGAGCCAGGGGTTCAGATCATGAGCCAGGGGTTCAGATCATGAGCCAGGTGTTCAAATCATGAGTCAGGGGTTCAGATCGTGGGCCAGGGATTCAGATCTTGAGCCAAAAGTTGAGATTGTGACTCAGGGGTTCAGATGATGAGTGACGGGTTCAGATCATGAGCCAGGGGTGCAGATGTTGAGCCAAAGGTTCAGATTATGAGTCAGGGGTTCAGAAGGGCCAAGGGTTCAGATCATGAGTCAGGGGTTCAGATCATAAGCCAGTGGTTAAGAAGAGCCAAGGGTTCAGATTATGAGCAAGGTGTTCAAAAGGGCCATGGGTTCAGATCGCAAGCCAAGGGTTCAGATCATGAGCCAGGGGTTCAGATCATGAGCCAGGGGTTCAGATCTTGAGTCAAGGGTTCAGATCTTGAGTCAAGGGTTCAGATCTTGAGTCAAGGGTTCAGATCGTGTGACTCAGGGGTTCAGATCATGAGCAAGGGGTTCCGATCTTTAGCCAAAGGTTCAGATAATTAGTCAGGGGTTCAGAAGGGCCAGGGGTTCAGATCATGAGGCTGGGCTTCAGAAGAGCCAAGGATTCAGGATCATGAGCCAGTGGTTCAGAAGGGCCAGGGGTTCCGTTCATGAGTCAGAGGTTCAGATCATGAGCCATGGGTTTAGGTCATGAGCCAGTGGTTCAGAAGGGCCAGGGGTTCCGGTAATGAGTCAGATGTTCAGATCATGAGCCAGGGGCTTAGATCCTGAGCCAGGGGTTCAGAAGGGCTAGGGGTTCCGGTCATGGGCCAGCGGTTCAGATCATGAGCCAGGGGTTCAGAGCACAATGTTGGATGGGTGTTTGTATGCATGTGTAGCGAATTTGATGTCTGTGAGAGGGTCTTGTCAAAAAGTAAATGTGCTCTCGGTATTTCTTCATTGCTAACCCTACAGCCCCCTTCTTCCTCCCCCTCCCAAACAACACAGTATATGAGAGAAAGAGAGAGAGAGAGAGAGAGAGAGAGAGAGAGAGAGAGAGAGAGAGAGAGAGAGAGAGAAACAAAGAAAGAAAGAAAGAGAGAGAGAGAGAGAGAGAGAGAGAGAGAGAGAGAGAGAGAGAGAGAGAGAGAAAGAAAGAGAAAGAAAGAGAAAGAAAGAGAAAGAAACACCCTGGTGATGTCAGTGTGCCTGCCCCACTGTTTTCCTCCCCATTCCTCCTTCACCATTCCTCCTCCCCACCAAAAGTGAAATACATTCATAAATTGATGGATTGAATTAATATGATGTTGATACAGCGCAGGTACGATACCCTTAAGTAACTTTTACATCTATTTGTCAGAGGAGCAAAGAGGGGGGTCAACCTCTTCACTGAGCAAACAAATCAATTCCCCCATGTACCTCAAATAAGAGGAAATCACTAGTTAGTCGGTTTACGTTTTGTTGTCAAAATGCATCGCACGGTTTTGGGGATCGACAACAATCGAAGGCATAACACCGACTGTATACACCTATAACTAATTTGCCGGTTGCCTTGCCGGGCAAACCATGATCGAGTGCAGATGCATCGGGCGAAGCAGATGCAGATGTCATTTGCTCCTTACTGAAGTCTTACAAGAGACCAGCTACCTCCTCCCTGTGTCCATCTAGTAGTTTCTGTTAACTTCTCACAGACAGACGAGGATGGGAACATTTGTGAAGTTGTTCGCCAACAGTATGATCCTCGATTTCGTGCGGTGGTTTCGCAGCAGATTACTGTGCTGGGCCTTTTTTCTCGAGTGCAAATCTTGAACGCATTAGCTCTCCTCTGGCACTGGTGAGCGAGGATCCTTAGGGACACGCCGCATTTGGCTCTCTTATAGGCAATTTTTTTCTCTTTTTTTTAGTGAAAAAAAAAGGTGCAGCGAGTGTACAGTAAGTGATGGCGTATAGCGAGAGGTGTCCACACGGGGCGAGACCTCACAAATTTGACTTAGGCGGGGATGGGGACGAGTTGTCAGGGTCGGGGCTGAGTGGTGGCGTATTACCTTGTAATCTAGAGGATTGTGGTGTGCATTATTCTGAGCAGAATGTAGTGTGCGCCAATGTTTAAAAAAATAACTGGACGGCACCGTCTGGTGGACCTCTGGCCAACAACCACACGGAATAGGAGTCCCCCGATCAACTGCTGTTCGGTTCCTGGAATTCATAAATTTAGATGCACGGTTATTAGATTGGAAACAAATCATATTCAACTAGAACGGCACTCAGTAGAGAACATACCTCTGCCAGGTGAACAGTTTACGTTTTGTATCCCAGAGTAGACCAGAAAATCACAATACGGAATCACATTTAATCAAAATCATCCATCCACAACTTTTTAAGATATCCTGCTATGTATCGTTTTTGGCCCTATCTCCCAATGGTGAAGAATCACTTTTAAAATTCTAGTAGCCGAATCCGGATCTTTACCAAAATCGAATCATTTCGTCCTTGTCACATACGCTACATCTCTGCCAAATTTCGTCCGAATCCATCCACAACTTTTTGAGATATTTTGTTCACAAACAAGCAAACAGATAGACAGACAGACAGGGGTGAAAACATAACCTCCATCCACCTTTGGTGGCGGAGGTAATTATTTCAGAACTACAACTCATTGTTATAGTTATACGTCCATCCTCTGTGTAAAGGAGCGTTGGGGCTGGCGAAACATTCTCGTGGGGAATTGAGCATTATGCATTGTGTGGTTTGCCATTGCCTTTTGCGGGGAAGAAATCTAGAATTTGTCCAGGTAGCCAGCTATAACTCGCCTACTCTTGGTGAAAAACAGCGTGGGATCTATAATGTCCACCGACTAATGCTAACAGGTGGGACACGTGGCTTCACGTCCATCGAGGATCGGATTGCTTAGTGACGCAATAACCTACCTGCAAAGCACCAGTGCGCCAGTTTGCAGTCGGGTCTGAAATCGAACACACACTATGAACACTCAAGGGTAACATGCACAACTTTGTACATCATCCTTTCCGAGATAAATAGAGTCTTGTCACGAAAATAGACATTTTAATTTAACAAAAAATAATGTTAGAGATGCTCCAGTTAATATAGCTGAATGTGCGGTAAATTAAGGATTGGAAATTGGGAAATATAATTGCCAATGGAAAGATCACCAACCGAGTCGGATGAGCGAACTTTGCTGCACTCACCGGGTCCCCGGGATGTGCTGGTTCGCGCTCCGGTGATGCGATCCTGGTCCAGGAGCAACCGCGGTCCGAGCGAACAGCGCAACGTGTCCCCAACACGGCTCACCCACCACGCCTCGACTCACCGCGGACCTCACCGCCCGCGCACTCCGCACGCCGACACGATACAACACGCGTATAAAACTCAGCCATCAAAACTGTAACCAAGCACCCCCTCTAGCGTCTCTGGTGATACTCCGGCAAAAAATGGTTTCACATCTTTTGAAAAAGGTTTTCGCGACCCAATACTGCTGGGTTGTTCCGTTAGCAAGCGGCTTGCTATAGCTTTCCAAGCCTGTCGTTCCGTAGCAACAGCTTTGCAGGCCGCTCGGATAATGGAGCATGTGATAAAGAGCGGTCGGATTCAAAATGATACGACAGCCAATGAAATGTTCACAGGCCCCTGTTATGGGCCCTTCTGACCAATGAAATACCCCTGTTATGTAAAAGTAAGAAAAACATTTTAAACAAGAAAGAGCAATCAGAGATTGCAGACCCTCGCCAGAACGTGTTTTTTTTTAGTGGTTTTTAAGTATTTTGTGTTAAAACAAATATGGCGCCCGAACCACGTGACAAATTTATCCATAAATGACGCTCAAGAAATGTCATCTTGATCGGATGAAGTTTATTTCTTGTCGAATTATGACGTTATAATAGGGGAACCTATGACATCATCTGATCATCATTAACATATGTTATTCCCCATGGAGAGTTATTTACAATGAGCCATGTCTCATTTTTTCCCATGCAGTGCTTTCGGAGATAGAGAGGTGCAAAGTTTTTCCAAGATGGCGCCCGCACCACGTGACATATGACGTCATAATTAGAATTTAAAATTTTTACAGGTGGAGGTGCACCTATGGTGAAAATTTCCTGTCAATCGGACCAACGGTTGCAGAGAAAATCATATTTATTCTGTGCGGACAAACAGACAAACACACAAATGAAAAATCACTCAAGGAGTGACACTTGGCAAAACAGAACAAAGTAGAATGGCACTCAGTGGAGCATCCATTTGACCTCAAAAATAATTAGTGTTTGAATTCAGTGACCTGATATGCAAATCGTCTTCAAAGTTTAAGTTAATCGGATAAAAATGGACAATTCTAGAAATTTGGCCTATGTTGACCTTTTGGCCTATGTTGACCTCAAAAATAGTTGTTGGTTGAATTCAGTTCGTTGATATGAAAATCCTATTCAAATTTCAAGTCAATCAGATTAAAATTGAAGATTTTAGAAAACTGAAATTGTTGTTGACCTTTGGCCTATGTTGACCTTTTGGCCTATGCAGATCTCCAAAATAGTTTGTGGTTGAATTCAGTTCGTTGACATGAAAATCCTATTCAAATTTCAAGTCAATCAGATGAAAATTTAAGATTTCAGAAATTTGAAAAAGTGGTTGACCTATGGCCTATGTTGACCTCAAAAATAGTTGTTGGTTGAATTCAGTTAACCGATATGTAAATCCCATTCCAATTTCAAGTGAATCGGATGAAAATTTAGGATTTTAGAAATTTTAAAATTGTTGTTGACCTTTGGCCTATGTTGACCTTTTGACCTTAAAAATCTATACGATTATGTCAGATCACAAAATCTACAATTTGGTGAAGTTTCGTGAAGATCGGTTTAAAATTGTGACCTGTAGGCAAGTATAAGTGAGCGGACAGACAAACATACACAAATAAACACACAAACCGGAATGATCAACATAATTGTCAAAAAAAAACAAGACTAAAAGTTTAACAGCGGCGAAGCCGGGCTTGTAAAATATTATAAACCACAAACACATATGATTAGCTTTTCAAACCGTCACTAATGCTGTTTATAACATTTATCAAATAAATTTGGAGGAATCTCGAAATCCATGAGGTAAGTTTTACTTACAGCCTTTGTTTTGTTTGTTTTTGTATACAAGATCGAGGCTCGTGAAAGAGCGAACATTAATCACACAAAAAGTCAAACCAACACATAAAACACAAAAAATAAGGGGAGCGGTAGACAAGATGGGGAGAGAGGGGGAAGGACACAAACACAACATTTGAGAGCAGGGACATCGGGAGAAATGTGGGAGGGGGAGAGTTTGGGGGGAGGTGGGAGAGGTATAAAACATATGAACACTGCAAGGACTTCCAGGAAAGAAGTTGGAATTTCCAAAAAAAAAAGTGTATCTGGGGTGAATTAGCAGGGGTTTTGGATGCAAATCAAACAAAATGCAAACCAAATCAAATGCAATGCAAATGCAAATCAGATGCAAAACCAAATCAAGGTTTTCGATGGGGGAAGATAAGAGATGGTGGTGAACAGCTGTTTTAAAGACCTGGAGGGAGGATTGGGATTGAAGAGAGTGAGGGAGTTTGTTCCAGAGGTGGGAGAAAAGAGGAATGAAGGAGTGAAGGTGAGCAGAGAGTCTTGATTTTGGCAGTTTAGCCATAAGAGGGTTGCAGGCAGATCTTGTGCGACCTGAAGCAATATTGGGGGGACAGAGCACAGAGAGAACTGGGGGAGAAAGGCCGGAGAGGAGTCGGTAGAAGACAGAAAGACCACCAACCTGCCTGCGGTGAGTGAGTGAAAGGCCCTCGGATTTAGCTTCATCGGAGGAGGTTCCAATGATTCTGAATGCTTTTGTTTCAACAGCGTGAAGCCGAGCTAGGTGTGAGGCAGGAACACCGGCCCAGAGGGGAGAGCAGAATTCCATTGAGCTGCGGATGAAAGCCTTGTATGTGGTGAGGAGCTCAGGTGTGCCAAGGAAGGACTTTGCACGACGGAGGATGCCCAGTCGGCGACTGGCTTTGGAGGCCAGCTTGGAAATGTGGTTTTCCCAAGAAAGATCATGGCGGATAGTGAGACCCAAAAGCTTGAGCGACAGAACTTCTTGGAGAGGATTGTTGAGAATGTAGATGGGAGGGTTTTCCAGTCGGTCCTTTCGGAGAGACATAGTAAGAGTGTGAGATTTGTCAGGATTGAAAGACATGTTCCACTTGTTTGACCAGTCTGTAATTTTGTCCAGGTCTGCAGAGAGCGAGGAGGCTGCAGACTGCCGATCTGAGGGATGAGGAATGGAGCGGCAGATAGTGGAGTCATCAGCAAAGAGATAGAGAGGATTTTCCAGAGAGTCGGAGAGATCATTGATGAAGACCAGAAATAGCACAGGGCCCAGAACACTACCTTGGGGAACTCCAGCCAGAACAGGAAGGGGAGATGGGAGAAATCCATTCAGGGCCACACATTGCCTATGACCAGAGAGGAAGTCCGCAAGCCATGAGTGGAGATTTCCATGGATACCATAGGAGGAGAGTTTGGTGAGCAGAGCTGGGTGGCAGACCCTATCGAAGGCACATGATATGTCAAGTGAGACAGCTCTGATTTCCTGTTTGGCATTGAGGACCTCCATCCATTGTTAATACAGCAGAAGCAACATGTCCAGAGTAGAATGACCTGGTCTGAATCCAAATTGATGATCAGAGATCAAGCCATTGGAGAAGAGGAAGGATTTGATATCCGAAGCAATGATGGATTCCATGACTTTGCTGATAATTGGAAGCAGGCTGATTGGTCTGTAGTTGCAAGGATTTGTTTTTGCACATTTTTTGTGTAAAGCGGTAATGTTTGCTGATTTCCAAGATGTTGGCAGATGACCTTGAGCAAAAGGGAGGGTGAAAAGAATAAAGAGGGTGAGATAGAGCGGCAGAGCAGGATTTTAGGACCCGTGGGCTGATGCTGTCTGGTCCAGTTGCAGAATCAGAGTCGAGGTTTGACAAAAGCCTCTCCACCTTGTCAGGAGAGAAGGACACATAGTCCAGGAGCAGTTGGGTTCGACTGGGAAAGGTGGGAACAGAGAGAGATGGGTTTGGGACACAAGATTTTGAGGCAAATACAGAGTTGAGGCATTCGGCTTTGTCACGTGCGGTGTCAACTGTGTAGCCATTTGAGGTAAGGGAGGGGATGGAGGGGGAACAAACACCAGAAACGGATTTGACCAGACGCCACCAGGATTTGGAGGAAGGAGACAGGTTTGAGAGTTCAATCTTGAGTGTGGAGAGATAGTGCTTCCTGGCACTCCTGAGGGTAGACACACACTTGTTCCGAGCTTGGTGGAAGGAACTAAGATTGCCTTCAGTTCAATTTGCCTTCCAAGAGGCAAAGGCAAGTTGTTTCAGGGCAACTGCCTCACCACAAGAGTCAGTGTACCATGGACGGGAGGAAGGGTAAGACAACTGAAGACGAGATGGGATAAATCTGTGCATGAGAGAGAGCAGTTTGCTTTCGAAGAATTCCCAGGAAGAATTGATGTCAGAGGCAGTAGAGTTGGGAGACCAGTCCAGATGATTGATGGCTGCTTGCAGACCGTGCCAGTCAGCCTGAGTGAAATGCAAGACTCGTCGGCGCTGAGGAGGCTCTCTGAGAATGGCCAGAGAGATGTCCACTTTGACAAGCACATGATCAGAAGAACCGATTGGAGCAGAAGAAGAGCAGCAGACATTTGCAGGGAATTTTGTCATAACCAAGTCCAGAAGAGAAGATACTCCATTGACTGCGATCCGGGTCGGGAAATTGACAGATTGTATCAGTCCCAATGAGTCGCAGAAGTCCTTTGCTGAGGTGCCATGGCTGGTGAGAGAGGAACCCACACCCAGCCAGCTGGCATGATGACAGTTGAAGTCACCACATATGAGGAAGAGAGAGTTTGGATGAGTTGATAGAAGTTGGTCCATGTTGTCCGACAGCGAAATGTAAATGGAGTCATCACTGTTTGGAGGACGGTACAGAACACATATGAACAAAAGGTGGGAGCAGAGGAGAAGCCGTAGCCAGAGGTACTCCTGGGGGTGGGGTGGAGAGAGGGCAGTGCAAGGAGAGTGAGGAAGAGAGTTTTTAAACTGAGGGAAGATCTACTGTAATCTATATACCCCACAAGGGTTGGAGGTGTGTTCATCTACCAAGCAGCTAGCTAGCGCTTGCCAAGCCAGCCGTTCCTTAATGGGTTTGAATGTAGTGCTTATTAGAATTCTTAAACCAAATGGCGATCTCTCCACAAGAAACTTGGAAAATGAACACACACCCAATGTTCTTGAGACCCGACCATAGATCGACTGTAATCTATATACCCCAAATATGAATGACCCTTCCTGCCACTCCCGTAGTGAGCGGGTATACTTGTGTATTCAAATGTCGGTTGGTGCAGTCAGCCATGGTAATGACATCATAGACGTAATGACGTAAAGTACACAAAACTGAGATATTTTAATATCTAGAACATGATATATTTTAACTTCCAGTACGTTCGCAGTCACTATGAAGGGATTAGTGTTATGGTTAGATATACTAGATCTAGATATACTCAATATACTAGCTATACTAGATATACTAGCTTTAGAATTTAGATATAAAATTGTTGCGGATCTCTACGCCGGCCTTCTTCCCCTTATCAAGGGGGGATTAATCCCCTAGTCTTTACTGGGCCTTGGCAGAACCGAGACTTATCACGTCCCTCCCGGACACACGCGGCGTAGGGTTTCGGGACTACTTTTCGCTTGTACCTAAGTACCCGCGCTGCCCTGGGAGCGAGGAAACAAGCCTCGCACGAACCACGTATGATGTTAGTACGCCGAGCGGATTGCGTACACGTGGCCCGCGCAGTTTTAGATAGTGGAACCCGATTGGTGCGATCTTATTCGTGCCACGCTTAGTCAACTGGAGAAATCACAGAAACGATTGAATCAAGAAGAAAGGAAGAAAAGAGGTTTAATTATTCCCACACGTATATACAGTTCAAGGATGAAGAGACACAGAGCAATCCTTATACAGTCTTAACTTATCCCTGGGACAACGGGCCCGTCTCACTCACACTCACACAGCGGATTGCAGATGGGCAGGTGTTCCCCAATGCGTCCAGGGATGGTCCTCGTCCAGCTCTCCATGGTCCCCGGCACGTCCCGCGAAGATGACGGCAGGCGAAGGCAGGGACTCGTAGCGCGTCTCTCGAACAAAGGGATGATTGGGGCGAAACGGTAGAGGGCAGACTTTAGCGCGGCTGACGGTTACTCAGCCTCGTTCACTCGCGCGGCTGAAATGCGCTATTTCGTTATCAACGCGCCTGGCTGCGCCCGCGTGTATGTAGCGACCAACTCCTCTTCTTCAATACACTTGGTGTTGGTTAGTGCGCGTTCTCGTGCAATGGTCAAGTTCATCAGGCAGTACAACGTGAGTCCTGTTATCTATCTCTATCTATCTATCTCTATCTCTCTCTATCTCTATCTCTATCTCTATCTCTCTCTCTCTCTCTCTCTCTCTCTCTCTCTCGCAGCAAGTCAAGTCCTCTTAGCCCTCCGATGCAAGCCCTTTCTGCAAGTCCTCCTCTGCAAATCCTGTCGAGGGCTTTGCACAGCCGGTTTTATAGCTGCGCCCCCCGAACCTTCTGGAACTCAACAGACTCTTCTCAACACGCCCTCTGATGCCACCACCTCTGAGCTCTGATTGGCGGCTCATGCTTACCGTCATCGCTCCTGCCGCTCTGCCTCGACTCCACCCCGATCCTCCTCTGCCTCCCTCGTGTTAACTCGCCCAATATGAACCAACGTTAACAAAAAAGGGGTTGAGGCTACAGATGTAGGATGACCGGTGGCAGTAGGGCCTATTTTCCTGGCTCCTACTCAACGCAGAATTAACAAAGGAGAGGAACTAAGCTCACAAATACTAAGACATAACTATACTATTGCGAGGCTACATGTTGCTTGTGTGACTAGCTATGGGGGGCAGACTTTAACCTTTATTAGTCCCCTACCGGTGTACACCGGAGGGGACTATAGGTTTGCATGCCGTCCCTCCGTCTGTCAGTCCGTCAGTCTGTCAGTCCGTCAGTCCGTCACGCAAAGAACAGTTTTCCGGACTTTTTTTCTAAACGCTTAATGCTAATGATTTCAAACTTGGCACATGCTTTCCTCATGATGTTACAGATCAAGTTCGAACTTCACGAAGTTTCGATCATTCTTGACAAAGTTATGGCACTTTGAACTTTGGTAATTCTGATAATTCTGATGATCCTTAACTCAGTGCCATTTTAAGTTTTAATTTCCTTTAAAAACCAATTTCTCTGCAATAATAGGACCGATTGAGATAAAATTTTCACCATATGAGGGACTCCGTCTGTAGAATATTTTAGTGGTAATTATGACGTCACAGGTCACGTGGTTCGGTCGCCATATTGTTTTTCGTGAAAACACGAAAACCCCTTTTTCTCTGCAACGACTGAACAGATCGAGGCCAAACTTTGCAGGCAGAATCGCATACCCATGACGAACAAAAAAGTCAGCGAGCATGACGTCATGTATCACATGGTTTCAGAGTTATGACGTTTTTAAGCATGAACCTTTAAAACCGAGCTCCTCCCTCATTTTTGATCCAATCGAGGGGAAACTTCACAGATCTGTTCAGCATGTCAATCTACTAAAATGTCTTTTTGGAATTTGCGATAGGGCGCATGGTTTGGCAGATATCGTTAATTAAACGAAAAAAAATAAATTTGGATATCTCTTGTTAAATTAGTACCGAACATGCTTAGATCATTGATCATGAACCATACACCGCTTCAATCCACAAACTTTCCATTCACGACATTGGGATTAAAATGTTACGGTTATATTTGCTATATTAGTATTATTATTACGAAAACGATACACTACGTACTGTATTAAGAAACCTGGGCTTAATTTATCCGAAGCGGACGGTGAGTCATAACGCCTAAGGCCTATATGTACCATATTGTTGGAAGAGACATAATGCCGATGCTTTCAATATTTGATGGTCATTTTAACAATCGGTTTGTTGGTGTTTCACACTGCTGTGTCTGTTGGTTAGAGGAACCACGTGATGGGGAGTTAATGGAGGAAGGGTGCGCATGCGGAGAAGGGAGAGAATGCCGAATAAAGAAAGCCTCTTGATTATCATTCCTGTTGCTGTTTACTGAATCTACGCACACTACACACACTAAATGAAAAACGTAAAGGTAGAGCATGGTGATTGTGATATATGACAGGTTCGACGATATGGTCGGCATGAACGGCATATAAAACAAAATGGCGGAGTGTGAAGAGTCAGCTGCGTACACCGTAATGACATGAGATGTAATCACATCACCCTATCATGTGACCAGATACTCAGCTCTGATTGGTATATGTTTGAGGGGACATACATACATACATATGGACAGACAAACACTTTCTAGACGGCTCTGCCCGATAGGCTATGCCCTAAAAAATTTGCCAAGTAATAACGCACAAGACCAACCAATATACTTGAAAAATCTTCGATTTTCGCAAGTAACAAGAAAGAAAGCAAGAAAACAACCAGAGTGAAAACTGAGTACTCCCTTTCAGCGCGCGTCATTGCCGGGTCTCCTTCGGTGCCCGGCAATGACATCATGCAGCGCCTGGAGATGGAATATGAAAGGAGCGGTGTACATTACCAGGACCTCAAAAATGAGGTCAAGAGATCTTGGAAGCTGAAGACCATCGAAATTGTACCAGTAATAATTGGAGCAACAGGAATGATAAAGAAGAACCTCGCTGAGATTTTGAAAACATCCCCGGGAATATTACCACTAATGAACTACAACTGGAGGCAATCCGGGGTTCGGTGATGATTCTGAAAAGAGAACTTGGAACAAAACAATGAAAAAGTTGAACAGCTTGGTCCATGAACCGTGATCCCTTACTGAAGGATACCTTGGGTCCTGGGAAGACTCCGTTCCACCTTCTGAAACCCACAATTGGAGATAACAACCAACGACACACACACAAACACACACCCATACACACACGTACATGCACACATGCACACATGCATACACACGGACACGCAGTACCTTTTCTAGGGGCAACCATTATTCAAGAAAAGATGTAGGGATGGTTTCACATGATCATTTCTTGTGATCATCCCTACCTTGTTTCCATACGGAATAACATCCCCACATCTCTTTACATTTTCATGCCACCTCCCACGAAGGTGGCCGGAGGCATTATGTTTTTGGTTTGTCCATCTGTCCATATGAGCTAAACCTCGTTTTCTCAGCAACCACATGTCTGATTGAGACCAAACTTTCAGGGTAGGAGCGACACCCACGTAGAATGTTTTCATGATAATTGTGATGTCATAGGTCACGTGGTACAACAGCTAGCTTGGATTAAACGGAAATAATTAAAATATATATTTCTCGGAAACCACTCAATGGAAAAAATTGAAACTTGGCACATTGTCAAGTACTCACAATGGGAAACAAAAGCATGTTAATGATGACATCATAGGTGAAGTAGTATACCAGCCATAAATGTTTTAAAGTATACCAGCCATAACCCATACATCTGCAGAGTGTACATTTGACGTCATATATCACGTGGTTTGGCAGCCATATTAGCTTCAAAGCTGATATTTTTTAGAAAACACTTCTCCAAAACCGCTTCACCAATTGATGTGAAACCTGTCATGTCTGGTAAAAATGTAATAGGGGAGAGGCAGGTTAGTTGATACACTTTTCAGTTATGTTGGCCTATAATGAAGACTGTTAGCTCGACAGGATTCATGAATTGTCCAAAAGAAATATCAGGGTCTGGTACATATCTGTGAAGCATGCCAGATCCGCTGCATTATCAAAATTGGAATGGTGGCTCACAAAAAAAACTGTTTGTCAAACGTATCATCTGACCTGACCAAGTGGGTTAGTTGATACACCTTGGTAGGTTAGATGATACATTGATTTACATGGTGAATAAGTTAGATGATACATCGATTTACATGGTATTTCTGCCAATGGTAACAAATTAGCATGCACATAATTACAGATACACATCAAACTAGGCTACATACCATCATTTCTGTATAATATGTGTACTAATGGTATTTTCAGAGTCAATGAGCACTGTTAATTAAAGCTGTTTGTTTGTTATTTTTTCAGTTGTATACCTGCTATGTATACATAGGTAATGTAAAGTATATCTAACAATAGGGCTAAAGGTTAAGTTAGAGAGAAAAAAAAGAACTGCCAAACAAATGAATCGGCAAGCATCAAATATCAGGAAAGGAACAAGATTCACAACTCAGATGAACACAACTCTTATATTCTAAAGATGTACAGTGTGGGCTATGTAGGTATACATATATTATGATGTCTGAAGCCCAGTTACAAATGGCTACAGCATTGTCTTGTAAAAATAAATAATGAATGGGTTAGTTGATACAGGTCGGTAGGGTTAGTTGATACGTGTATCAACTAACCTACTCAGACTGTATCATCTAACACATCCATGGGTTTTTTGCAACACATGTTGCCCACA
Organism: Myxine glutinosa; assembly: GCF_964187855.1. NCBI lineage: Eukaryota > Metazoa > Chordata > Myxini > Myxiniformes > Myxinidae > Myxine > Myxine glutinosa. The sequence goes on from NC_136268.1 coordinate 30,113,640, forward strand.
TGCTTAAGTGTATTATCCTGGCAATCAAAGCAGCGTAGGCTGAAAGCCACTTTCACAAGGTATAATCAACCAATGAGAACTCCTGTGAAATCTATGTAGTATTATCACAATAAATGATCTTACCTTTTGTTGGCGTTTTTACTCAGGAGGACACAAATCAGGTTTTTTGGAGAATCACACACTTTCTTTGTCTGTAACTTCTTGACCTACTTATCAATGATATGTAATGCAACTAGCTAACAACAGAGGGCAGCATTTACACAAGTTTCATTTCTGAGGGCTCTGAGGAAGATTGCATCAACTAACCTACTGTATCAACTAACCTGCCTCTCCCCTAATGGAGAACAGCTGAAGGGATTTAAATCAAACTCATTAGCTCATCCCCTGCATAATAGCAGGAGACAGGGTATTGTAATCACTTGTGTGTGTGTGTGTGTGTGTGTGTGTGTGTGTGTGTGTGTGTGTGTGTGTGTGTGTGTGTGTGTGTGTGTGTGTCCGGGCCATGGAGAAGGCAAATTAATAATTTTGTCAAAAGGTCAAAGGTCAGCGTCACATAAAATCATTAATTTTCATCTAATTGACATGAAATTTCAATTTATCATTTGAGTTTTGTCATAAAATTTTCAACATAGCTTTATTATGGCAATATGGTGAAGACAAAAATAATAATTTTGTCAAAAGGTCAAAAACGTTAAAGGTCAGCGTCACCTAAAATCATCTATTTTCAACCAATTGACCTGAAATTTAAATTTACCATTTCAGTTTTGTCATCACATTTTCAACAAAGCTTTATTATGAGAATATTGAAAAGGTAAATTAATAATTTGGTCAAACGGTCAAAGGTTCAGCATCACATAAAATTGTCAATTTTCATCTGATTGACCTGAAATTTGAAGAATTTGCACATTGGGTGGCTGAGCTGGTTCACCAATCAAAACCAACAAGCCGATTGTTTTTTAGATCAAAAGGTCAAGGGTCAGGTTTGCGTAAAATCACCAATTTTCACCCAATTTACCTGAAATTTCAGGAATTGGCATATCAGGTCATTGAATTGGTTCACTAATCAAAAGATAGGAGTCGATTGTTTTTGTTAAATCAAAAGGTCAAAGGTCAAGCAAGGTTGCATAAAATCGTCAATTTTTGTCCAATTGACCTGAAATTTTAATAGCCGGCGAAGCCGGTGTTGTGAATGAACGTGTACATGTTATGTTGAAAAGCCAGATTTTGCTGGATCCTTTGAGAATTTCGAAGCTTTAACGCACCAAATCGCTCAATGGAGGCCGCCATCTTGCGGATGCGGAAGTATGCATAACAAATTGAAAAAAGTTCAATAGGAGTTTGTTTCACCCGTCTTTTTTTTATTCACAATCTTATGCACCTCTAATTTGTAATTAAAATACTTTAAGACCAACCTCGGCCCGCACGGGCCTGGTTATCTTCAACGAAAATCGTCACCAAACACCGGAACCAATGAGATTCGAGCATTTGAAAAAATATTTCAAAAACCAAATCACCCAATGGAGGCCGCCATCTTCCGGATGCGGAAGTATGCATAAAAAAATTGCGAAAACGTTCAATAGGAGTTTGTTTCACCCGTCTTTGTTTGATTCACAATCTCATGCACCTCTAATTTGTAATTAAAATACTTTAAGACCAACCTCGTTCCCCGGGCCCTGGTTATCTTCAACGAAAATCGTCACCAAACACCGGAACCAATGAGATTCGAGCATTTGAAAAATTATTTCAAAAAAGCTTATTACCGCGTTTCGGAGGCTGAAAACGGCGTCAAATATTCTAAAATTGACGAAGAATTATTTTTTAGAAATGTCGCGGCCGTAGGGGATAGTTTTTCACGGCCAGAAATATCCGAAGTATAGACAGAATTCACCGAATTAATCAATAAGGAAATTTTATCAATTTTAATCTCATCCAGAATGCAAATGGTGTCATTTTGAACTAGGTACGGTACCTACTACACCAACCTACTACCAACTACCTAACCTACTGATGCCAGAGTGATGGGTAAAATAGTGGCAAGAGGCTTTGGCTTCGCCGGCTCATTGTGGCTTTGCAGTCGGGTACTAGTAATTTGCAAAGGTGGGCAGTCCGCTTCGAAAGTCCGCTTATCCGCTTATCCGCTGCAGCGGACTAACGTTTTCGAAGCGGATAAGCGAATCGGAACAACCCCCGGAAACCGAAGCGGATAAGCGTAAGCGGACTACCGAAAAATTAAAGCGCATCGCGATTCGCCAAATCAGCTGTTAGCCTGAGCCGTTACTCTAGAATTGTGAATATTTATTTAAGTGAATAATAAGTGAAAACTGAATATTTTATTGGACGCTAGAGCGGCAATAACGTCAAGATGGAGAGATTTCTGACTAATACTTCGCGATCTGAGATTTCTGAGATTTTTTTTTTTTTTTGTATACAAGATCGAGGCTCGTGAAAGAGCGAACATTAATTACACAGAAAGACAAACCGACACATAAAACATATAACATAGGGAGCGGTAGACAAGAAGGGGAGAGAGGGGGAAGGACACAAACACAACATTTGAGAGCAGGGACCGAGAGACATGGAGACATCCAGAGATCTGAGAGAGGGCGAGGGCTTTGGGGGGGGGGGGGGCGTGGGAAGGGGGCAGTGGGAGAGGTATAAAACATATGGACACTGCCAGGACTTCCAGGAAAGAAGTTGGAATTTCAAACAAGGTGGATCTGGGGTGAATTAGCGGGGGTAGAAAAGGTCAAGGTTTTGGATGGGGGAAGATAAGAGATGGTGGTGAACAGCTGTTTTAAAGACCTGGAGAGAGGAGTGGGATTGAAGGGAGTGAGGGAGTTTGTTCCAGAGGCGGGAGAAAAGAGGAATGAAAGAGTGAAGGTGAGCGGAGAGCCGAGATTTCGGCAGTTTAACCATCAGAGGGTTGCTGGCAGATCTTGTGCGACCTGTAGGAATATTTGGGGGACAGAGCACAGAGAGAGCTGGGGGTGCAAGGCCGGAGAGGAGTCGGTAGAAGACAGAAAGACCACCTACCTGCCTGCGGTGAGTGAGTGAAAGGCCCTCAGAGATAGCTTCATCGCGGGAGATTCCAATAATTCTGAAAGCTTTGGTTTCAACAGCGTGAAGCCGAGCTAGGTGTGAGGCAGGAGCACCGGCCCATAGGGGAGAACAGTATTCCATTGAGCTGCGGATGAAAGCCTTGTATGTGGTGAGGAGCTCAGGTGTGCCGAGGAAGGACTTCGCACGACGGAGGATGCCCAGTCGGCGACTGGCTTTGGAGGCCAGCTTGGAAATGTGGTTTTCCCAAGAAAGATCATGGCAGATAGTGAGACCCAAAATCTTGAGCGACAGAACTTCTTGGAGAGGATTGTTGAGAAAGTAGATGGGAGGGTTGTCCAGTCGATCTTTTCGGAGAGACATAGTAAGAGTGTGAGATTTGTCAGGATTGAAAGACATGTTCCACTTGTTTGACCAGTCTGTGATTTTGTCCAGGTCTTCAGAGAGTGAGGAGGCAGCAGACTGCCGATCTGAGGGAAGAGGAATGGAGCGGCAGAGAGTGGAGTCATCAGCAAAGAGATAGAGAGGATTTTCGAGAGAGTCAGAGAGATCATTGATGAAAACCAGAAAAAGCACGGGGCCCAGAACACTGCCTTGGGGAACTCCAGCCTGAACAGGAAGAGGAGATGAGAGAAACCCATTCAGGGCCACACGTTGACGACGACTAGAGAGGAAGTCCGCCAGCCATGCGTGGAGATTTCCATGGATACCAAAGGAGGAGAGTTTGGTGAGCAGAGCGGGGTGCCAGACCGTGTCGAAGGCACGTGATATGTCGAGGGAGACAGCTCTAATTTCCTGTTTGGCATTGAGGACCTCCATCCATTGTTGAGACAGCAGAAGCAGCATGTCACAGATGATGGAGAGAAATCTGAGATTTCTGACGTCACCTAATACACATTATATTTTGCTAAAACAATTCATTTTAAGTTTTAAAACTTTTAATATTAACTGTAAGTGAAAAATGAAAATAAACTTTGTTTTAAAACAGTATTTTGCGAGTAGTTTGCGAGTTCCGTGATGCTTGGGTAACTCTATTTCTCAGGCACTAGGGCGTGCCCGTACGTGGGTGCAAAAAAACATGCGTGCAAACAACAACAACAAAAAAAAACGTTGAAACCACGTGGCAGTAACGACCACAGAACCCCCCCCCCCCCCCCTCTATTTACATGAAATGGTTTGGTCCATTCGCAAAGCCAAAGCGAACGGCTTGCGAGTACGGTGACCATACCTTGGGAACCACTTGTCCGATTAATTTCAAACCTTGAAAAGGCACATCCTCGGGTCCCCAGCAATATACCTGGCAAGTTTCAAGTATATCGGACCCGTGGTTGTCGAGAAACAGCGGTCACAGACAAACACACACACACACACACACACACAGACACACACACATACACACAGAGATTACTGGAATTATAGATAGACTAGGACGTGCCCGTACGTGGGTGTCCGTTCCTTGCCAAAAAAAATAAAAAAAATGTCTTCGCCCATGCATGCATGGGCGTGCCCATGGGCCCATGGGCGTGCCCGTAAGTGCGTGATGTGACCGTACAATGAATGTATCGTCCCGACGCCGCAGCTCGGATGGCGCTGCAGTTAATCGGGCCTGTATCGGCAGAGTTATTATAAACGTGTACTACAATCGATCGTACCTTACAGCGTCTGCTCGCCACGTTCAGCATCAGTACGTCGTCACTATGACTATCCGTAAGTCCGGAAGTGACGTCCTCATTTGACTGTCCGGAAGGTCGCATATCGCAGTTACGATGAATCGCAAATTAGTTTTAATTAGTTTTAAAACATAGTTTAACGCCAACATAGCGCCAACATAGTTTGCCAACGTGAAATAAATGAATACGCTCTCAAATGTGCCGTCCGAGGCAGAGTCTGTTCGCCACGTTCGGCACACGTGATAGCTCGCTGCTCTCTGATTGGTTGAATCGTTTTTTGGACATAGCTCGGTAACTACTTCTCCGATTAATATGAAACCTTGAAAAGGCACATCCTCAGGTCCCCAGCAATATATCTGGCAAGTTTCAATTAGATCGGACCCGTGGTTGTCGAGAAACAGCGGTCACAGACAAACACACACACACACAGACACACACACAGAGATTACTGGAATTATAGATAGACTAGGGCATGCCCGTACTATATATATATCTAAAATTATATCCCCCCCCCTCTATTTACATGAAATGGTTTGGTCCATTCGCAAAGCCAAAGCGAACGGCTTGCGAGTACGGTGACAATCCCCC